>NC_135802.1:41078861-41387516 GCF_964213995.1 Mustelus asterias | reverse complement strand
TGCCTTCTCCCCATAATCCTTCAACCCATTACCAATTAAAAATCTGTCTAACTCCTCCTTAAATCTACTCACTGCCCCAGCATCCACTGCACTCTGGGGTAGCAAATTCCACAGATTCACAATCCTCTGGGAGAAATAGTTTCTGCTCAACTCTGTTTTAAATTTGCTACTCCTTATCCTAAGACTAGATAAAGTTTTAAGTTTTAAGATTTAAGTTTTTATTTGAAAGGTAGAGATTTCATCAATTTCACTGTTGCCTGAGCACTAATCCTAAACTGGAGCTTAAACCTTCAGTCTTCCAACTTGAAGAAATACCAGCACTAACTGAGCCAAGCCAATAATAAAATAGTTGCACAACCTTACTCCAAACTAGAACTCGTTAACATTGCTAAAAGCTACCTAGGAACTCCTTGATATGTTGCATTTATCGCACTGATAAAATCATGCAATTACCATGACTTTGCTATTGAGATAATGTAAGTTCTGAGGAACTGCCACATACCAACAACTTGGGAACATTTCAATGATATTAGTGGATTTGATATTTTGTTGAGAGCACAGAATGAAAATGATCAAATAGCAAAAAAAGTAAGATTTCATACATTCCTTACACTGCCCCCCGTAGTGTGAAATAAGAAGGCAACAATCAAACCAAAGTTAGCACCTCTGTTAAATAAACACATGGAGGGAATCTCGGCCCAGATTTTCCCTCCTGGTTCAGGTGCACAGAGACGGGGTATTTTCTGGCTCATCAAACCTGAACTTTGAAAATGGCAGCCCGCAGCTTTGTTTTTCAGTCATGGGCTGGATTAGAGATTGGCCCACCAAATGAATGCAAAGGCTGTCGGGTCTGAGTGCTTGGCGGAAGGAGTACTTCTGTGTTCCGGCACTTCATTGAATTAAATTTATCAAAAGACTGAAACAAAAAACAACTCTCCAGCCCTCACCCCCATACTCTCCCCATGCCACAACTATGCCATCCACCCTCCTCTGGCCCCTCATATCCCCTATGCTGACCCATACCCCTCTATCCACCCTTTGCCCCCTCACATCCTCCCATGCCCCAGACTATGCCCCTTTACCCACCCAGGCCTCTCATGCACCCATAGGAAGAGGAAAAGATTGGTGAAGACAAATGTCAGAAACAAAGGAATTTATAATGGAGAACATAGAAATAGTTCCTATTTTTATATTTCTATGTTCTCATACCCCAATCATAGCTGCTATGCCAACCTAATGCCAACTCATGCCAACCAATGACCCCCACCCACCACCCTTTGCTCGTACCCTCTCCATGGCAACTTGCCTAGAATTCTTTGACAGTTCTTTGGCAACTTTGATAATTCTTTGACAGTTTGACAGTTCTTCAACAGCCTTGACAGCTTTGACAATTTTTTGACAGTTTAACCTTTTTTTGACAGCTTTGACAGTTCTTTGACAGCATGACAGTTCTTTGACAGCTTTGACATATGTTTATGCAGTTTTTACGCACAACCACGTTTACTTTTAACAATCGTAAAAGTGCCTTACCTCTCTCAACAGGTGCCTTATCTCACCCAAAATGTGCATTACCTATCATATAGGGTCCCTTACATATTCCAGAGCGTGCCTTACCTCTCCCAAGGAGGTACAGTACCTCTTCAAAGATATACACTGACCATCCAAACAAAACCAACAATCTTAGACGGGCTCTTATCTGGTCTAATCTGCACACTCTGGGTTTCACACTCTGGGTCTATCAAAATCCCACTTCAGCGGAGGCAGGTGGTGATCCATTGTCAGTTTCTGCACACTATGTTTTTATTGGGAACAGGTATATGGCAGTGAAATTATCTCTGATGATGCCAGTTATACTTCCACAAAGGAACAGAAATGGGCCTCATCTCAGACTTCAACCCAGGTCTCCAAGAAACAAGGTGGAAGACTTCCTCTGCAGGTCTTGGGGTGGCACGGTGGCACAGTGATTAGCACTGCTGCCTCACCAGCGCCAGGGACCCGAGTTTGATTCCCAGCTTGGGTCACTGTCTGTGTGGAGTCTGCACGTTCTCCCCATGTGTGCGTAGGTTTCCTCTGGGTGGTCCGGTTTCCTCCCACAGTCTGAAAGACGTGCTGGTTAGACGCATTGGCCATGCTAAATTCTCCCTCAGTGTACCCGAACAGGCGCTGGAGTGTGGTGATTAGGGGATTTTCACAGTAGCTTCATTGCAGTGTTAATGTAAGCCTACTTGTGACTAATAAATAAACTTTAACTTTACTTTTTAAAAACAGCTCTCTTACAAAAAGGTGGGCAGTCAGAATTTGGTTTCCGGGAGACCCAAAGGCCCTTCCTCCAAGGAACTCTTTGATGAAAACTCTATTTTTTTCCCTTAGTGGTGCAGGTACCCACTATTTTAAGGCAGATTAAAGAACATCTACTTGCTCCAAGAGGTTCACAGGACTCAATAGTTCTCGATAGACACGATTCTAGCATAAGTGCTCAGATTGTTGGCTCTGGATTTCCACAATCTCTATTTTCCTCGAGTGTATGTCACATTCTAATGAACAGCATTTCACATTTCAATGCAATTACCACAATTCCCAGCCAGACGGAAAGCATTTTTTTTTTTTTTTTGTTTTTTATTTATTAGTCACAAGGCTTACATTAACACTGCAATGAAGTTACTGTGAAATTCCCCTTGTCGCCACAGTCCGGCTCCTGTTCGGGTCAATGCACCTAACCAGCACGTCTTTCAGAATGTGGGAGGAAATCGGAGCACCTGGAGGAAACCCACGCAGACATGGGGAGGATGTGTAAACTCCACACAGACAGTGACTCAAGCCGGGAATCGAACCCGGGTCCCTGGCACTGTGAAGCAGCAGTGCTAACCACTGTGCTACCGTGCCGTCCATTTGAGGCTGGCAAGGCTTTGATGCTGCATTTTGTCACCTTAAGTTATACTTCATTAACTCTATTTTCTGGCAATATGCCCAAAGCTCCAATAAATTCTCTCTAAGTACGACTATGTTTCTTTCCACTGCATTATGTTTAGATTTGAAATATAGTAATGATTTGGCAACATTAATAGGGCAAATGCATCTGTACAACTTTCCCTTTATTGCTCTATTTGAAAATGCAATGAAAATTTAAATTCAATGAATTAATGACTGTGTTGTAATAACAGGTACCTGCACACTTATCTGCTGATATCAGCAACAACCATTTCTAAGCTCAATCTTCCATTTATCTATCTCTCAAATTTGATTTAATTTATATCATTGCATAAATAGCTGTTTTGGGAACAGATGTGTGGTCGGTTCAGTGTTGAACATTGCTCAATATGGTCATTCAAGTAAGTGGATATTTGACTCCTAACTGGATAGTTATGAGGTTAGATTTGAGAGTGGTGCATCATTCAACATCAGCGTTTTGTCAGATCTCAGCCAGACCTCCTCACATGAGGAAACCGATTGATATAATTAGTTCCAGCCCAGTCAGATATCATCTCCTGCTGGCAGATAATGGACGGTCAGTGATACCAGTTGTGGAGGGGACTGGGGCTGTTGTTTATTCTCCTCAGGATCTGTGTTGGGAAGCAGTCTGCAAGGACAAAGGAAAAAGTGGAAATACAACTAATCTTTTCTTTGTTCGTTATCTTTTTCTATCTCTCTGTACAGACCTCCTGCCAGCATGCAATGGGGAAGGAGTAACTTTCACTTTCTTGGAGCAAGTTTTGGACATTCTACTTGAATACATTTTGAAAACATTTGATAGATCAACAAAAGTGATAGATTTCCACTACCCCGACGAGCTCCTCGAAGGATTTAACTGGATGCTGGATGAACAACCAAATACTTTGGAAGACCTTTTGGTGACTTGCAGAACAACACTAAAATACGCTGTGAAAACAGGTAAGAAATTTAATGGGCCAGAACTTTGTCTGGCTGGACGGGGCATGCGCCCAACCCCAGATGTGCGTTCAATCGCATGAGACACCGGGTATGTTTCCTGATGTCATTGGGCATGCGCGCGATTTCAAGGTCGGGAGCGTGGCTGCAAATGGAATGTGCTGCTGCCGACAATTAAAGACCATTAAAAGTCCAATCAACAGGGATTTTATGTTGCCTGTGCATTTTGTAAATCATCGCATGGGCAAAATGGGTGGGCGCTCATTACATTCTTTTCATTTCCTCATCCAAGGACAGGATAAAATTCCCCCGGAGCACCAGTAGCTTCTCTGTAATAGAGGTCATAGCTGTGGGAGTATAGCGTTTTCTTTGAGTTTCCTATTTATTGTTTACTATTTGACGCATGACGCTCAGCATTTCAGGACTTCCCTGGAAGGTTTTCCTCAGGATTGGAGGACACTGGTTCTCTGTATCTGCTCCAATGGGGATAGCTTACTCTGCTGGTGGGACTTTCTCTGAAGGGCGAGAGAAGGGCAGGAGGGAGAGGAGACCAGGTGAGCCCAGGGAGAGATCTGTAAGAGGAGAGACACGGGCTCAGTTGGTGCAGGGTCACCAGGAGGCCAAGGCAGGAGGTGACCCCTACCCCGTGGCTACGGTATGAAGGCAGTGTACCTGAGGTCCAGTGCTGCAGGAGACTACACCTCCCCAGGACACAGTAACATGACATTGAGACATAATGGGTGAGATTCTCCAGCCTCCCAGCTGCGTATTTCCTGCTGACAGGAGGTGGCATGTTGTTTGCTAGCAGCAGGATTCTCTGGTCCCACCGCTGTCAATGAGAATTCCCATTAACATCAGCCCTCGCTGGCAGGAAACCCACGAGCAGGGATGTGCTGCTGCCAGGACCGGGGAATCCTGCCGGCGTCAACGACCGGAGAATTCCAGCCAATATATTCTGAAATTCCCTGGGTGGGCGGAATTGAAACAATGCCAATGGTGCAGAAGGTCACAGTTGCCCTCAACATGTACGCCTCCTGTTCTTTTCAGAGCTCAGTGGGAGATCTGTGCAGCATCTCTCAATCAGCCTCGTACAGTTGTATCAGGTTAGAGACTGATGTCATCTTTCGATACATCCATACATTCATCAACTACCAAACAGATGAGGGCAATCAGGCAGAGAGAGCATGAGGCTTCGTGGCAATGGCTGGGTTCCCCTGAGTCCAGGGTGTCTGGATTGCATTCTTTTCCCATCAGGGCGCTAGCAGGAGAGCTGGAACTTTCATCAAATGGAAGGGGTTCTCAATGAATGTACTCAATGAATGTACAGAGGATACACATTCTACAAGTCTGTGCCTGGTACCCAGGGAGATCACACGATTCACACAATTTGAGGCACTTAGAGGCGCCAAGGCTGTTCATGGCTCCTGAAAATTTGGATGGATGGCTCTTGGGCGACAAGGGCTATCCCTTGAAGAGATGGCTGATGAGCCCACTCTGTCACCCACGGAAAGATACAATAGGAGTCATGCCTCCACAGGAGTGGTGGTGGTGAGGACCATCAGATTGCTGAAGATGTGCTTCCACTGCCTTGGCTGATCCAGGGAGCATTGCAGTATCTGCCGTAGCGTGTGCGCCTCATAGATGTTGCATGTTGCACTCTGCACAATCTAGCTCTGACAAGGCGGGGAATGCAGTGGGGGCTGAGGAGAGCAAGGCAGGACAACAGGCCAGGAAAGATGACTCCAGTGAAGGGTTGGAGGATTAGCCTGGGAACGCACAGGATGAGGACTCCAAGGTGGACAATAGGAACATTCAGAGATGCAGGAAAGCAAGTGATGCATTGATCCAATTAACCTTCAGCTAGGAAAGCACAAGATCAGTGAATTCAATCACCATCATCACTATATACGCTAGATGGCCTGCCGAGACATTGGAGAGATCCTGCAAGGTGATATCTGCATTTGAGCTTCAATGGGTACGCTGACTGGGACAGTTCACTTTCTGATGTGAGGGGTGCGTGAACTCACCAGTACCCACGGTAGATGTATCTGAGACATACACACTTACGTTCATAACAGACCCCCATCAGACCAGGAGCAGGATAGCAAGCCGGCTGGTGGCAGTCCAGAGCACCACTCTCGCTCCTATTCAGGATCAGCAGATTGGGGACTCCCCCATCAGTTTGGCCATGCATCCACGTTATTGTGATTTGTTTTCTCCTGACAGGGGACAATAGAAATGCTCATCCGTGTTCCATCTTCCTTAATGTTGATTCCAGATACCCTTCCCCCCCACATGGGCATTTATTGGGCCATTTCACTGTGGCACTCCTCCCCCCTCCAACACACTGTGGCCTATTGTGCTGACAGCCCAGCCTTGGCAGGGTAGGCTTCAATGCCAGTTGACATACACACTCAGACCCCCGAACACAGAGGAACAGACACTCGACCACACCTCTCTGCACAGGTCCATGCCGTCTCCGCACTTACCCTTGCCAACTGCAGGACATCGTTGAACCTTCTGTAGCTCTGCAACCAGGTGCGCTGCACAACATTGTGCCTGTTGACCTCAGCAGCCACCTCAGTCCAGGCCTTCTTACACAGGTGGGACAGCCTTCTCTTCCCGTCCCTGGGCATCAGGATGTTGAGTTTGGCGCTGGCCTCCTGCGCCAGCGCAGACTGTAAAATGAGAGGGGGGGGGGGGGGGAGGTGGGTGTGGCCCACCCAACTTTCCCTCCCACTTTCCATGGCCCCCTGGCGTTGATGAAACTAAAATGGCAGGGGGGTGGAAACCTAAACAAGGAGTCTGAGGAGGGGAAGTCAAGGATAAGAACAAAAGACAGTAGGGGAATAAGAAAAGTGATGGGCAGAGAAATCAAGGACCAGAATCAAACAGGGCTACAGTGAAAAGTAGTGGCAATGGGACAAGTAATGATAAAAAGACAAGCCTTAATGTTTTGCATCTTAATGCGCGAAGCATTCACAATAAAGTGAATGAATTAATCATGCAAATTCATGTAAACGGGTATGACATCATTGGGATTACTGAGACATGGCTGCAGGGTGACCAGGGATGGGAACTGAATTTCCAGGGGTATTCAGTATTTAGGAAGGACAGATCATAAGGAAAAGGCATTGCTGGTTAAAGACAAAATTGACACAATAGTAAGGAAAGATATTAACTCCGATGATGTGAAATCTGTTTGAGTCAAGCTAAGAAACACTGAGGGGCAAGAAACGTTCATGGGAGTTGTATATAAACCCCCAAACTGTAGTGGTGACGTTGCAAATGGCATTAAACAGGAAGTGTGAGATGTATGGAATAAAGGCACATCTGTGTTTATGGGTGACTTTAATCTGCATATAAATTGGGCAAATCAAATTAGTCAGAAAACCGTAGAGGAGGAAATCCTGGAATGTGTAAGGGATGGTTTTCTGGACCAATATTGAATAACCAACTAGAGAACAGGTCATCCTAGACTGGGTATTGAGGGAAATCTTACCAAAAATAGCCGAGTGTTGATTCCGAGAGAAAAATGGCAAGTTGGTTTTCTCTTCAGATCTTACAACACTGCCACAAAAGAAATCTGGGCATGTTTCGTGCCACCATGTAGGGGAGCAAGGCCTCAACATGCGGCAAAGCCCGGCTGCACTAAGATCAGGCACTATGTTTTTGCTTTGATTGGGATGCCCTTTGAACAGCATGTTGGTTTTCTCTATAGATCTTACAACACAATCCCTCCCCGCACCTGCCCATCACCCCCCCCCCCCCCCCCCCCACCGCCCTGCCCCCTCACCAACTGAAGCCAGCATTCACTGCCTCCCCCTTTTGCCCAATTGGAGCTGGCAGACCCCTACCCCCTCCCCTGATCAGAGCCAGCATTTTTCCCACCCTAACCCCCAGCAGTAAATCTGGCACAAATCCCTTTCCCCATCTAAAACAGTCAATGCCGGCACCCCCCAAACAACGAACCTCATTCCCCCCACCCAACAGTCAATGTCGGACGCAAGAGTAGTCTCAAATCCTGCCCATTGTGTAATGAAAAATGAATAATTGACAACCTAGTTGTGCAAGACCCCTTGGGGATAAGCAACCTTAACATGCTAGATCTTTTCATTGATGTGGAGAGTGACGGAGTTGATTCTGAGACTGGGGTCCTGAATCTTAATAAAGGAAACTCTAATGGTATGAGATGCGAGTTGGCAATGGTGGATGGGGAATGTTACTGGAGACGTTTACCGGGAAAGGTGGCCAAACCATGGCCTACAAGGGAAATTGGAGGTAGCATTAGATTCAAGGAAGACTCATACAAATTGGCCAGAAAAATTAACAGACCTGAGGATTGGGAACAGTTTAGAATTCAGCAGAGTAGGACCAAGAGGTAGATGAAGAAAGAGAAAATAGAGTACGAGAGTAAGCTTGAAGGAAACATAAAAACTGACTGTAAAACCTTCTATACGTATGTCAAGAGAAAAAGATTGGTCAAGACAAATGTAGATCCCCTGCAGTCAGAAATATGGAATTCATAATGGGAAAAAGACATGGCTGACCAACTAAATACATGGATAAAAGTAAAATACTGCGGGTGCTGAAATCTGAAACAAAAACAGAAAATGCTGGAAAATCTCAGCAGGCCTGACAGCAGGAGAGAATAGGGTCAACGTTTGAAGTCTAGATGACCCTTCATCAGACCTGATGATTGCCTGCCTCCCAATTTCTTTTACCGCCGCCCGCCCCCCCCCAACTGATCACTGGCTTCACATAGCCCTCACCTGCTCCCCCCCCCCACCAATTGCCGGCCTACCCAACTCCCTCCAATGGCCAGCCCTGACCTCCCCATGTGCAGCCCCAATCCTCCCCATGTCCAGCCCCAATCCTCCCCATGTCCAGCCCCAATCTTCCCCATGTCCAGCCCTGATCTCCCCCCATGTGCAGCCCCGATCACCTCCTTCCTTCCTCCCTCCCCCACTGATCCCGTTGGAGAGTGTGCAACGGGTCCCACCCACCACCACCACCACTGATTGGCCCTGCTCCCTAGTAGACCTTGCTGCCTCTGGCCCCACCCCCTTGGCATTTCCTGCTGCCTGATGGGCAGTGCCAGGGTGCCCAGTGGGCAGTGCCAGAGTCCCAGCAGGGGTTGAAGCTGGTCAAGGGGGACCAGGCATGATCACCCCACTGGTGGGAACAGGGGCCATTGAGTCCCCAACAGGAGGTGCCAGGGTGCCAGGCTGGCAGTGCCAGGGTGCCAGGCTGGCACTGCCCAAGGGACACCCCCCCCTGCCTCAGACCTTCTGGGGGGCCTCAATGGCCTCTGTCCCCACCAGTGGGGTGATCACGCCTGGTCCCTCTTTTTGGGGACCAGCTTTAACCCCTGCTGGTGGGAAATTCAGATTTCAAAATGGTAATCAGCCTCATGCTCATTTCTGGCGTGAGGCTGATTACATTGAAAAACATTACCTGGGAGACTCGCAAATCCCACTACAGGCTCATGTCTCCCACTCGCTGCGCTATTCGAGCAGTGCAGCGGTCGAGGAGAATCATCCCCCCCAATTCTTTTTCCAAATAGTGGGCGGTGACTATTGGGGTACTACAGCGATCAGTGCCAGGACCCCAGCTATTCATTATATATTCATGATTTAGAGAATGGAATTAAATGTAATATCTCCAAATTTGCAGATGACACAAAGCTGGATGGATGGGGAGCTGTGAGAAGGATGCAGAGGTGCTTTAGTGTGATTTGTCAAGTTGAATGAGTGGGTAACTGCGTGGCAGATGTAATATAATGTGGATAAATGCGAGGTTATCCACTTTGGTATCAAAAACAGAAAGGCAGATTATTACCTGAATGGCTATGAATTGAGAGAGGAGAATATGCAACAAGGCCTGGGTGTCCTCGTACACCAGTTGCTGAAGAGAAGCATTCAGGTGCAGAGGTTGGTAAGGAAGGCAAAGGGTATGTTGGCCTTCATAGTGAGAGTGTTTGAGTACGGAGCAGGGACGTCTCCAATTGTACAGGGCCTTGGTGAGGCCATACCTGTGGCCTCCTTATCTGAGGAAGTATGTTCTTGATAAAGAGGGAATACAGCAAAGATTTACCAGACTGACACAAAAACAGAAAATGCTGGAAAAACTCAGCAGGTCAGGCAGCATCTGTGGAGAGAGAATAGAGCAGCTTCCAGAATTCAGATTCCAGCTTCCGCACTATTTTGCATTTACCAGACTGATTCCCTGGGATGGCAGGACTGATGTATTTGGAGAGGTTGAGTTGGTTAGGATTATATTCTCTGGCATTCAGAAGAATGATGGGGAGGAATCTCATAGAAACTTATAAGATGGGACTAGAAGGGTAGATGCAGGAAGGATGTTCCTGATGGCAGGGGAGTCCAAACCAGAGGTCATAGTCTAAGAATAAGGGGTAAATCCTTTAGGACAGAAATGAGGAGAGATTTCTTCACCCAGAGATTGGTAAGCTATGGAATTCACTATCACAGAAACCAGTTGAGGCCAAAATATCGTTTAGTTTCAAGAAGGAGTTCAATAGCACTCGGGGCAAAAGGAATCAAAAGAAATGGGGAGGTGGGATCAAGCTACTGAGTTGGATGATCAGCCATGATCATACTGAATAGCGGAGCAAGCTCGAATGGCCAAAAGGCCTCCTCCTGCTCCTATTTCTATGTTTCTATGTATAATAAGTCCTTGGAGGCAGAAGTCCTTTCACCAAAATCCCTTTATTTACAAGTCTGACAGCAGCATACAGCGTGCTTTCAGTTAGCAATCTACACTAGGAGTCCCAGAGGAACTGACATGCCTAGTTTAGTACAAAGCAAGAGGCTCCCTGATTGAAAAGTTTATTTATCAGTGTCACAAGTAGGCTTACATTAACACTGCAATGAAGTTACTGTGAAAGTCCTCAGTCGCCACACTCTGACGCCTATTCGGGTACACTGAGGGAGAATTTAGCATGGCCAATCCACCTAACCAGCACGTCTTTGGACTGTGGGAGGAAACCGGAGCACCTGGAGGAAACCCAAGCAGACATGGGGAGAATGCACAGACAGTGACCCAAGCCGGGAATCAAACCTGAGTCCCTGGTGCTGTGAGGCAGCAGTGTTAACCACTGTGCCACCGTGCCGCCCTTGTGCCACCGTGCTGCCCTATCAATTTGGCCCTTAATCAGGGAGTTTATATTCTAACAGGCCAACCTCAATTGCCTGATTAAAGTCATTACTATGACATTCCTGGACAGCAGTAAGGTTCTTGGTCATCAACCACACAGCGCCTCGGCCTCCCCCAAAACAGCTGGCAGCCTTCAGGGTGCTGCCTCCTCTGCTTTTAAACCTCATTGCCTTGTCCTATTTGGACATGGTGCCCAACATGTTCCCAGCCCTCGCCACACAGCGACCCTCCCGGCAGACTCGTTGCACACTGGGTGGGCCTTAATTAGCCACCAAACGTAACATCGTGTTAACAATGTGATCTCGAGCGGGTTTCACATCCACTCCTGCCCACTTCGACTTCAGGTGCACCCGAGGGTAAATTTCAGGCCGTGAATTCACAACTCTGGCATGTCGAGTGCCAAAGAATAATCTAGATTACTTTTAGTGCAATTTTTGTCTAAGTATTACCTGTACAGTTTGATTTACATATAAAGTATGTGCAATAATTATCACAAACATTTCACACTGGTTTCCTTGAAACCATAATAATGTAGGACTACTTTTGAAATGGATGTTACATGGGAAAAGCAGATAGGAACTGTGTGACTGCAGCAACCCAGCGAGAATTAGTATAACCCATCGCACAGGGCTTTTTGAATTGGTGTATCACTCATTCCTTGAACTCATGACCTGAATTCATGGTAGAGTGAAAATCATATTATCTACTCCAGCGAAAGGCTATTTATCAAGAGCATTCTCTCTGCAGGCCTGCTAGCATTATCTGTAAAGTATCAGATTGTAATCTGTACGGTTATGTGGTCGAATCCTAGTCTTGAGTGACATTCAGGCTCCGTTGTCTTGGTTGACTGAGTTCCGGCAGTCCTCAAAGTTTGTGGTGCTATATATCATGGAGAAAGGAAAGAGCAGGAAGAAAAAAGATTTCAAAAGACAAGAGGACAGTCTCCTGCTTCCCAGTTAATTCATTCGCTGTTTCCCAGGTTTTCTGAGATGCAGCCACCACCTCAGAAACAAAGCATTAGTCCCAGTTCACAGACTAATTAATCACATTGATCAGATCGTTTAACCCTCAGCATGGTGGAAACATGCAGCAGGGAAATAATGGAATTCATAAAATGTTAAATATACACCATGGGTGGGATTTTACAGCCTCACTCGTCCTAAAGCCGTAAAATCCAGCCCGAGATCAACAGACCTTTCCATGATCCGCCCCTCGCCCGCTGCGATTCCCATGGCGGGCGGGACGGTGAAATTCCAACCAATGTGTTTAAATTTACTGCCTTTTTAAAATTCTTTTGTTTATTGCCTGTCCAATTTTTATTAACGTTCGCCTGTTTTGGAGATGGGGCAAAGTGTCACAACTCCACAAAGGGAATGGTCAACCTTACCTTATCTAGATTTCTGGAAATCACTCCCCTCAGCTAGATAATCATGCGTACTTCCATAGAGATTTGTTCACAGCTCCCTCTTAATGGATAACGGTAAAGTTTAAAGTTTATTTTATTAGCGTCACAAGTAGGCTTACATAAACAGAAAGGGATATGGATCCCTTTGAGGTACAGGTCAGCAATGATCTGATTGAATTGGTGGAATGGCCTGGAGGGGCTGAATGGCCTATCCTGATCCTGATCCAATGTAGTGACTGAAATGAACACAATTGTTTATCCCATTTATTCCTTTGTTTTAGAATAGGTTAGAATAGTCCTTACCTGCTTGCAGTTTCTGCATTCATCAATGGGCAGAGATTGGTTGTTAGTGAAAGAGAGAAATAACCTGGAGCATGTGGACAATGATTTATGTTCCTTATTAAAGATTAAGTACATGATTCGATTGTAACATTCAAAGGAGCACGGTGAACCGGGACCTCGGGTTCCATCAGTAAACCTGACAGAGCCAATGACTCCATCCCATGCTTAAATTCCTCTTGTGATAATGTTCCTTTAAAATACACCAAAAGCTTCAGACTGGCACTGTAAATATAGCTGGAATCTTGGGACAAACTGTTCCTTTTCTGATACCATTAAAATAACAACCAAATTACATTGCTACTCTTTCACACATTATATGGTCTAAGCTTGATCATTTTACTATAGCTCTGCTTTTGCATGCAAAAATTCAGAGAAAATAAAAGGCCAAATGTGCACAGTGAATGTCAATTAACTTGCATCACTATGGTTACTAAAAGCCAATACATTGGAACTAACAACTCATTTGCAATAGTTGCACGAAATGTTGGCCCGCTTTACACAAAAATATCATTTTCAAATGTTGGATGCTACAAAAGGTTCTTTCATTATGTCCCAGTAAGTTGAAATCGCTTTGGACTTACTCCAACGTTCTATTATCATTATCACTCATTTTAATCATTATTGGCAATTGTTTTAAACGTGGATGAGGTTTTCCAACATCTAGGACATACTTTCAATCAATATTTTCAATCAAGGACAGGATTGGCAGTGGACCAGCATGCAATTTGGCACCGTCAGCTGCTGAGCCGTTTCCCTATGACAATCCCAACCCTAAGCTATTCTCAGAGAGGCCAGGACAGACAGGGTTGAACTGGCTACCTGCCAGCAAGCAGCAGGTAGCCAATTATTGGCAAATTGATTTAAGTCATAGACCACCTTTCTCAAGCCAACTAGGGTTTTCAGTCAGCAACGCAGGCAGCCCACATTGGTCTGCCCGTCCTGGATTTTGCTCAGGCAGCTGTGGCACGTTTAAAAACAAAAAATTGTCCTTCTGTCCTTCTCCATCTTCAGATCAGCTGGTACCTCCTCTGCTGGTGTTGCTGCTGATCTGGGAATGCTGGAGGGTCTTCCAGACTTGTGAGCCTGCTTGTCTTCCCTGACTGGCCTTTAATTGTCTCCCTGTTTCAAACTAGCAGTGGGCATATCTATAACAAGCCACGTGGACTTGGAATCCAGACCTAGCCCCCAAGTTGGTCCCCACTACCAAATGAAAGTTCAGCCCCCTGTGCCAGAAGGTCACCCTCCTGGCAGCATTGGGTCTATGGGACAAGGGTTTAAGGTGCGAGGGGCAAAGTTTAAAGGAGATGTATGAGGCAAGCTCTTTACACACAGGGTGGTGGGTGCCTGGAACTCGCTGCCAGGGGAGGTAGTGGAAGCAGATACGATAGTGACTTTTAAGTCTTGACAAATACATGAATAAGATGGGTATAGACGGATATGGCTTGGAGGGCCAATGGGCCTGTTCCTGTGCTGTAATTTCCTTTGTTCTTTGTTCTAGGGAGACGATGCCCACAGTTTAAGAAAGTATGAACTATAATAGGGATGCCAGAAAGTTGGAATCAGTTCCATTGGGCCTCAGAGGAAGAAATGGTAACAATTGTCTCTCACAGATGATCACCTTATCTGAGAATGAATGCCTAAGGTTACATAGACAGGAGCTAAGATTTATCGTAATCGATTGCAGTGCAACATGAGGGAATTTGTTTATTTTTCATTTGATCTCCCGTCGACCTAATAAAGATAGGGAAGTGGATTTGAGACCAGGAAGAGCATGATCTGACTGAATGGTGGCGGAGCAGGCTCGAAGGGCTGAATTGCCTACTTCTGCTCCTAATTTCTATGTTCTATGTTCCCATGGACAATGATATCACAGTAAGGAACCAACTTGTAAAGGCTAAAACAACTGATCAAATTCAATTACACTTAAGAAAGCAAATAACTCAAAGGGATCGGTTTATCTTTTTGAACGTCAAAACTTTGTTCAGGGTAAACAACCCAGCAAAATACATTGTTTCATTTTCTCCTCCGAGACACTGCCTTTCCTGTTAAGGGACTGGTCAATTGTACTCCGGGTATAACTCTCATTTCTCTGCTGCAAATCGGAAGAGCTTTTTATCCTGTATTTTCCGTTGCTCCACAGCTTCAAATAGAACCAGACAGAATGTAACAATCTTATCAATTCAGCGCACAATGAACCAATGTCTTGTAACATCTGTTTTGTCCTACATCCAGTTTTATTGCATTACACCCAGTCTGTCTTAAAGTGTTAATAATCGTAACTAACAGTTAGTCTGCTATTGGCCTGAAAAGGATGCACATAAAACATGTCCGAAGAGACGCCATGGAATGCTGATGAGAAGGCAAAATGTAAATTGTCTGGAATCTTATCACCAAGGGCATGATTTTCAATCCATGGTCACGAACCATGCCTGAATAATTTCCAGGTCCCAAACCCACACCACATCGTGTGTCACTCAAGTGATATGATCTACCAATGTAAATGCCATAATTGAGCCAGAGATGAGCTTGCTGACCAATTATTGGCACCAAGAGAAGGCAATGGCCAAGAGGTATTGTTGCTAGACTATTAATCCAGAAACTTAGCTAATGTTTTGGGCTAAGTTCGAATCTCGCCACTGCAGATGGTAGAATTTAAGTTTTAAAAATCTGGAATTAAGAATCTACTGATGACCATGAAACCACTGTTGGTTGTCAGAAAAACCCATCTGGTTTACTAATGTCCTTTAGGAAAGGAAATCTTACCCGGTCTGGCTTACATGTGACTCCAGACCCATAGCAATGTGGTTGACTCTCAACTGCCCTCTGAAATGGCCTAACAAGCTATTCAGTTCAAGGGTAACTAGGAAGGCCAATAAATGCAGGCCCAGCCAATGAAACCCATGTCCCATGACAGAATAATAAAAAGTGTTGCCAGGAGGTGGGAGCTGCCGCCAGAGCACAATCTTCAGATGGCAGCCATGTTGGGGCTTGTTGTTGCCTTGCAGGAGGCAGTGGAGGACTACGGTCTCATCACACACAAAAGTAGGCAAAGCACTAACTTGGAGGTACTGTGCCCAATCTGGATCAAAAAACCCTAGTGGCAAAGATATTTCATCTTAATAAATAATTTAATTGTTCCATGCATTGTGCCCAACAGCTATACACAAACATGCATCAGACTGTTAGGATTTGATGACTTGTGATTTGAAAGTCACCTTCTGACCCTCTCCAGCCTGTCAACAATTTCCTCAAAGCATTTAATGGTCTGTTAATTGGAGATGAGCAGATTCCTGACTATACCACATCACCCACCTTTGAAAATTCCAGCACATTGCAAAAGAATTGGGACATTGAAATAAAACTATCTGGGAGCACTGTTTTTCGAAGTGTAGTTGTACCAATCTTGCCTCCACAGGCAATTGAAAACTCCAGGTTAAATGCCAGTTATGGCTCAGTTGGTAGCAATCCTGCTGCTGAGTGAGAAGATTGCCCATTCAAGTTCTGCTCCAGATACACGAGTGTAGAAATCTAAGACGACTTTGCAGTGTGGTGCCACTCTATCCAAAGTGCTGTTTTTCAGATAAAACAGCAAACCCAGGCCCTGTCTGCTCTCTCCGGCAGATATTAAAAAAAGTCCCATGGCATTATCACAAAGAGAAGGAAAGGAATAACCCCTGTCCAGGCCAATATTTATCCTTCCATCATCCTCCCATATTTTGGCGTTATCACACTGCTGTTTGGGGGGCCTTGCCATGTACATGTTGACTGCTGCATTTCGTTCATTGCATCAGTGACTGCACTTCCAAAATACTTCTTTGGCTGAAAGATTCTATATAAGAGCAAGCCTTTCTTTACAATGATTAAAAATCCAAATCTAATTCAAACATAGATCAAAAGAGAGCCATATTCTTGCATCAAAAGTTCCTCTCATGGACAACCATTTAGTAAAGCAAGTGGAATCCATCTCATTTTAGATAGTTGAAACTGATAAGTCAAAGAAATCTGTTTGGCACATAATTAAGGATATTTTGAAATACTTGACATTCCAGCCTTGCTATGTGACAGCCTGAGGTTGATGGGAATGTTGTCATATAAATGACGCAGTACTGCCATCACTGGAGGTGACATTCCTTGGAAGTCAGTAGTTGTCACCAGCTTTTTTTTGTATCACTAGTCTGTACGTTCCTTTCCCAACAGCCACAATTGCCCTTGCTCAGTTATGTACATGTACAGTTGTGTAACAACGCAGAAACAATGTGAAAGAGACAGATTCCACAGAACCAGCAACTCTGATGACTTACAGAAACCCTTCTACTTTAAAACAGTTTTAAATATAGTACAAAGAGGACACCAAATATCTAACGTAGAATTGGAACTGATTTGATTTGATTTGATTTGATTTATTATTGTCACATGTATTCGCATATAATGAAAAGTGTTGCTTCTTGCACACAATACAGGCAAAGCATACCATTCATAGAGTACATAGGGGAGACGGAAAGCAGGCCTTCTACAGTCATAGCTAGGGTGTGGAGAAAGATCAACTTAATATGAGATAGGTCCATTCAAAATTCTGATGGCAGCAAGGAAGAAGCTGTTCTTGAGTCAGTTGGTACGTGATCTCAGACTTTTGTATCTTTTCCCAACTAGGGAGCGGGACATGTAGACAAAGTCAATGGATGGGAGGCTGGTTTGTATAATGGACTGGGCTTCGTTCATGACTATTTGACATAATCAAGTTATGGGTCTGGATTTTCATCTCTCAGGCGGCTAGTTGGAGTCAGGAAGTTCACCAGCTCGGTGACACTAGCCTCAGGATAACATTCTCAAAAAGGAGGGATCATCATTGTCTGGGAAGGTGGGCAGGTATGGCCTGGAGTTGAGCTGGATGACCGTGAAAAGAAGCAGAAGACAGCCACAATCATAGAATCCCTACAGTGCAGAAAGAGGCCTTTCAGCCCATCGAGTCTGTACTGACTCTCTGACAGAGTATCTTACCCAGGCCCTCTCCCCCGTCCTATCCCCATAACGTCTCAAATTTACCATGGCTAATCCATCTAACCTACACATCTTGGGACACTAAGGGCAATTTAGCATGGCCAATCTACCTAACCTGCACATCTTTGTACTGTGGGAGGATACTGGAGCACCTGGAGGAAACCCACACAGACATGGGGAGAACGTGCAAACGTCACATAGACAGTCACCAAGGCAGGAATTGAACCTGGTTCCCTTGCACTGTGAGGCAGCAGTGCTAACCACTGTGCAAACCTGGTTGTTTGGTCCCGGTGTGAAGACCCACCTTGCTTCTATGGAACTTTGTCCTAGTTAAAATAAGAAAAAGTCCTCACCCCCCCCCCGCCCCCCCCCCCCCCCTCCCCGCCACTTAAGGCCCTCATGCCCCTATGCCAAACAAGGTCACTTCCATGCCTATTGACATACCATGCACTCTATAAAATCAATTGTGACATTCCAATGTGTAAACAAAACAGCTTAAAGAACAGTAAGTCATTAATTACTTTCCACTATGTTAAAAAAATTCATTGGGCTACAGCCCAATAATATTGTCAATCATCCAGGGCCTTTAAAGTATTGATAACATTGTGAGATATGCAGCAGAGATCAGAGACCAAAGCTGTCAATTAAGCAATATTTCCTCTGGAACTTGAGTATTTCAATACTCTAACGGATATGTGTTTTCAGCCAAGCATTATAATGACGCTTGTCTGACAGCCCAGAAATCCATTAGCCTGTCATTAGCCTCTGATCTCTGCTGTCAAATGCACTATGTTTATTTACACAAGGTTAAGAGAGTGCAAGGGCTTGCAGTTTCTGTTATTGATACTTTAAAGGGTCGAGATGATTGACACTTTAATTATCCTGTAGTTAAAAGACCTTTTTAACATAGTAGAAAGCAATGAATGAATGACTTTTTCAAAGTTTTTTTTACACATTTGTTCTATACAATGTAGAGTGGTGAATGGAAATGCCATAGTTTAGCATAGGGGAAATAAAGAGAAATGGGAGTTAGTGTTGGTGTAGGGGCATAGCTTGGCAAATGGGGTATGAGGGGGCATGGTGTGGATGAGGGCCTTACCTTGACATGGAGGCATGAGAAGATCCTTTTGAACTTACCTGTCCTTTTACAAGATCCCTTCATGCAGATTATGGTTCACAGCACCTCTGTTTAAAAACTTGGCCCAACTCCACTGCAGGGGAGTAAGCCATGGCAATCTCCTCAATGGAGTCGGCCAGGTTGGGAGTGCCAGGTGCAGGCGTTTGACCAAAAAAAGGCCCAAACCCTTTAAAGACAATCCCAACAATGGGGGAAAAAAAACAGAAAATGCTGGAAAAACTCAAAGTGCCACATCGCCTGTGGAAAGGGAAAAGTTTTGAGTCCATGTGATTCTTCTTCAGAGGTAAAGAGAGGGAGAAATGTGATGAGTTTTATACTGTTTAAGAGAGGTTACCCAGAAATGGAGATGGGAATCCCACAATCAGGACCTAACCACCATTTTTAAAGGGACCCCTCGTCATCACAACTTGGCAAAATCCAGCCCTGTGTGTTCACTAAAGTCACAATGATGATGTGTTACATCTTTATGTCAGGTTGAACTTCAATATTTCTTTTCCGACAGCCGTGCATGAATCTTGTTGAATAGTCGTGCTATAGTGAACTCTCGATGCAGCATTGATTCAGCAATGGGGAAGTGAATTGTCACTGTAAAACAATTGTGCATGTGAAAGACAGCTTATTGGTACTTCAGCATCACGGAATCTACACTGCAACATAAATGCTGCAGACTCAATACTCAAGGGTATTATCAAATGGATATTTGGAGGTGGTCTATCATACAAGCATTCAATATTCTGCAGTAGACTTCCTAGGAAAGGGCCTTTTTTAACTCAACACACTTAAGGCAAACAACCACAAATTGACATTAATATCCAACTGTTATTGTTTGTTCACACAGGCCATCCTAGATACTTCAACCAGCTTTCAACAGGATTAGATATGGTTGGCCTTGCTGCTGATTGGCTTACCTCCACTGCTAATACTAACATGTAAGTGTGTCAATACTGCTGCATTGTGAATTATCCAAAGATGTGCAGGTTAGGTTGATTGGCCAGGTTAAAAATTGCCCCTTAGAATTCTGGGATGCGCAGATTAGTGGGTAAATATGTGGGGGTAGGGCCTGGGTGGGATTGTGGTCGGTGCAGACTCGATGGGCCGAATGGCCTCCTTCTGCACTGTAGGGTTTCTATGATTCTATATAAAGTGTCTTTGCTTTGTATCAAGTGTCAGTGATTGATTTTATATCTCCTTAACCTGTGAGATACTTGAACTCATTTGGTCTGTGCAAGCCAGTGAAATTATTCGCCCTACAATATGAAAGAAAAGCACATTTGTTGAGTGAGGACCAGAACTGCCTCCAAGCTGATATCTGTCCTCGATTCATTTATCTTACCAATGCTCAGAGCCTGAGCAGACCTGCTGTAAAGTGGCTACCTGCAAAGCCATGCCCAAACAAGAGTGACAATCCTCAGGAGAGCAAGAGGATTTTATTTTAAAATATGACCCACATTGTATATGACAGCTTTTAGTTTCTGAAAGAATATTTGGCCCCTGAGCACTGAATATGTTTAGAGAAGAGCAGCACTAAGCTATTGAGGGCAGCACAGTGGCACAGTGGTTAGTACTGCTGCCTCAGAGCGCCAGGGACCCGGGTTCGATTTCGGTCTTGGGTGACTGTCGGTATGGAGCTTGCACATTCTCCCCGAGTCTGCGTGGGTTTCGTTCAGATGCTCCAATTTCCACCCATGGTTCAAATCCGTGCAGGTTAGGTGCTAGGTTGCCCTTTAGTGTCCCAAGATGTATAGTTTAGGGGAATTAACGGGGTGAATATGTGGGTTTACGGGGATAGGGCCTGGGTAAGATGCCCTGTCGGAGAGTCAGTGCAGACTCAATGAGCTGAATGGCCTCCTTCTACACTGTTGGAATTCTGTGATTCTATGACTGTGTTCTGGGTTGCACATGTGTACTAGTGTTAAATTATGTAAACTTTATGTGACAACTCCTTACAGCAGCATTGTCTTCACAAACCTTTTTGCAAACATTTTTCTAATGGAGTCTTTGGGTGAACTGATGATTTTTATCACACTGCTGTTGTGTATGAATGGTGAGTGCTACCTTCGACATGATCCACAGGATGTACTTGTAAATGAAGAGTTGCAAAACACAAAAACAATGTTTATATTCAGTGGAGGGAAGTCCTGCTGGTACGACTTGGTATATTGCTGACACACATTTACAGCGGATGTTGAGACCCCGCTGAAATATGATATAAAATTGTGCTTGTGATACTGCTGAGGATCAGCATGTAGATTTTAAATGGCAGGGTGCCAAGGGTAGATACTTGGGGGAAACCAGAGGTAGCAGTGCTGGAGTGTAAAGAGAAACCAGTGCTGGTGATTCTCTGGCTGTGACTGGCCAGGTGAGCATAGAGCCAGGTGAGTGCTGTCTCATCCAGCTGGATAATGGTGAAGGCGGCTCACAGGAGGCTGGAGTGGTCAACTGTCAAAAATTGTGAACATGTCAGGGAAGGTCAGTTTACATTTTTTTTACAGCCACATAGGATATAATTTGGGTCTGATAAGAACCATTTTGGTGGTATGGCGGGGGGGGGGAACCTGACTACAGGGGGTTAAACATGGAGTTCAGGGAATGATAGGTGCAATTTTGAGAGGTGACAACACAAGTTCAAGGTCTTTGGAGAGGAATGAGAGATTGGAGATGGATCAGTAGTTTGCAAGGACGGAGGGGTCACAGGTTTTTTTCACAGCGGGGTGATGATAGCAGGCTTGAAGGAAAGCAAGACAGTACATGAGGGAACCATTAATAGTGTCAAGAAAATAAGGTAAGCTAATGATTGATAGTATTGGATTGAGTCAAATTGTACTTGTCTCCTACTAAACAGGATGGACTTCAGAAAAACTTTTGAGGGATGAATAGCGGTCTACTAAGGCTGGTCCTGAGAGATAATCAAAAATAACAGTAATGAGCTAATTTTAACATGTTCAGGTCATGGAATAAAACAGGAGTTTTAATGGTCGTCAAGTAAGACATTTTGATACAACCTGGCCTGAATCTTTCTAACTTTTTTGATTTTATATAAGATATTTTGATGAAATGAATATCCTGTTTTCCTTCACTATATGCTTAATGCTCATGATGGCAGTTCCATAAAGTTTGATTGACTCTTTAAAGTGAATGTGTTTAGCTGTCTTGCCTTTCTGATCAATACATTCAGAGTAGGCATAGCTAGTGTTAGCAGTCTTTCCAATTGCAGTTATATTGTATGCATACCTGCTCTTTTCTGATGGCCTAATAATTGTCATATGGAGTGGTCCTTATTCATGTTTTCTTAACAAAACCATAATTTGCAACCCCAGTTCAAGCAGCAGCACTGTAATAAAACCATTGAATGTTGCAACACAGAAACCAGCCATTTGAACCATCAGGTTTGCGCCAGCATTTTCATCATTGAACCAATCTCTTTAACCCTACTCTCCTGCTCACTCCCTTTAATTATCAAAATGTACTTGGGGGATGATCAATTTGACCAATCTAAATGTATCTTCCAGAAAGACCATAAAACTCCCCTCTCCCCAATGCCCCTGCAAGCCTCCCATTCACAATCATTGATTTGATTTATTATTGTCACATTGGTATACAGTAAAGAGTATTGTTTCTTGCATGCTATACATTCCAAGCATACCATTCATAGAGAAGGAAAGGAGAGAGTGCAGAATGTAGTGTTACAGTCATAACCCGGGTGCAGAGAAAGATCAACTTCATATAAGGTAGGTCCATTCAAATGTCTGATGGCAGCAGGGGAGAAGCTGTTCTCGAGTCGGGAGATACGTGATCTCAGACTTTTGTGTCTTTTTCCCGATTGAAAAAGGTGGAAGAAAGTATGTCTAGGGTGTGTGGAGTCCTTGATTATGCTGGCTGCTTTTCTGAGGCAGTGGGAAGTGTAGACAGAGTCAATGAATTGGAGGCTGGTTTGAGTGATGGACTGGGCTTCGTTCATGACCCTTTGTAGTTTCTTGCAGTCTTGGACACAGCAGGAGCCATACCAAGCTGTGATACAAACAGAAAGGATGCTTTCTAGGGTGCATCTGTAGAAGTCGTTGAGAGTCATAGTGGGCATACCAAATTCCTTAGCCTCCTGAGAAAGTAGAGGCATTGGTGGGTTTTCTTAACTATAGCATCATGATCTCAGGGGTTTTTGCCTCCATTAATCCATCTAGAAATCCATTGCAAGTGTGAAAAGCTGCCTGATCTGTCATAAATTTACCTTTTATCAGTTTGAACCTGTGTCACATTGTTCTACTCTCACCAGTTAACTTAAGGTAGCCTTTGGATTCACCTTTCCGTATAATGTGATGGGGCTGAATCTGTATCTACGATTTGGGAAGTGTGAGCTGGGCTATTGCCCGACATTATATTTCTGGCTTCAGAAATCCAGCCCATCCACCTATTATTTTGATCTCGGGGAAGGCTGGAGTTGTGGCCACTTCATCCTGTTGCAGGTTCAAGGTGACAAAAAAGTTGGGTGGATGCGGAACTAGGCAGGTTTGAAGGTCTACCTCCATCTATTGAGACATTGGCCCAGTTCTATTCATGCTTGTTATGCTCTCTACGTTCATAAGATATATGAGCAGAATTAGGCCATTCGGTCCACTCTGCCATTCGATCATGGCTGATATGCTCCTCATCCCCATTTTCCTGCCTTCTCCCCATAACCCTTCAACCCATTACCAATTAAAAATTTGTCTAACTCCCTCTTAAATTTACTCACTATCCCAGCATCCACCACACTTTGGGGTAGTGAGTTCCACAGATTCACAACCGTTTGGGAGAAGTAGTTTAGAGTCATAGGGTCATAGATGTTTACAACATGAAAACAGGCTCTTCGGCCCAACTTGTCCATGCTGCCTTTTTTTGTAAACCCCTAAGCTGGTCCCAATTGCCCACATTTGGCTCATATCCCTCTATGCCCATCTTACCCATGTAACTGTCTAAACGCTTTTTAAAAGACAAAATTGTACCTGCCACTACTACTACCTCTTGCAGCTTGTTCCAGACACTCACCACCCTCTGTGTTAAAAAATTGCCCCTCTGGACACTTTTGTATCTCTCTCCTCTCACCTTAAACTTATGCCTCTAGTTTTAGAGTCCCCTACCTTTGGGAAAAGATATTGACTATCTAGCTAATCTATGCCCTTCATTATTTTATAGACCTCTATAAGGTCACTTAGCTTTCTATGCTCCAGAGAAAAAAGTTCCAACCTATCCAGCCTCTCCTTATAACTCAAACCATCAAGTCCTGGTAGCATCCTTGTAAATCTTTTCTGCACTCTTTCTAGTTTAATAATATCCTTTCTATAATAGGGTGACCAGAACTGTACACATATTCCAAGTGTGGCCTTACCAATGTCTTGTACAGCTTCAATAAGACTCCCCAACTCCTGAATTCAATGTTCAATGTTTCTCCTCAACTCTGTTTTAAATTTGCTAACCCTTACCCTAAAACTATGATCTCTCATCCTAGAATGTCCCACAAGAGTAAGCACCCGCTCCACATCTACATTATCATCTTGTATCCCTCACTTTGATCTCCCTTCATTCTTCTAAATTCCAGAGAGTATTGGCCTAAACTGTTCAATCTCTCTTCATATGGCAAACCCCTCATCTCTGGAATCAATCTAGTGAATCTCCTCTGAACTGCCTCCAATGCCACTACATCTTTCCTCAAATAAGGGGACCAAAACTGTGCACAATACTCCAGGTGCACCGCACTTTGGGGTGCTTCCTGGATGCTTCCTCTAGTCCCCATCCAGATTCTAACTTCATGCCCCCTTCCTCTTTCATCCTCACTGCTCCAGTAACCACTAGGTACAGAACTCATGAGCCATATAATAACACTGGCACGTCTTACTTTTTTTAGTTCATGAGCACTTGAATCAACCATTCAAAATTCCTTTTTTTAAAGAATTGTCCCTCTTACAAACTCTTAAAACTGTTAATCAAACACATTGAAAAAAAACTGTAATCCACTTAACATTGCCTATTTGTTTATTTGGACCAATATTAGGGAATAAAAATGATTTTCAAAGAAAAGTAAATGTATTACAAAGTTCATAAAACTTTCAGTCAAACAAAGCCAGCAGTCTCCTATCTGACAAAATAAATGCATAGTCAATGTTTCAAACTGCATGGTTGATACAGTTGCCAGTTGGACTCATTACGAATGTGTGGCTGAGCTCTAAGACTCACTAATGGATGCAGCCCTGTAAGGCGTTGTTTATACAGCTTTGAATAGCACTGCCAATGCAGCAGCCTTCTCCCAAGGTTCATGAACTGACTTAACTGGTGTGGTTCCCGCAGCCTTCAAGAACTCACCCACCTCCATGAAATTAGCAACCTAAGGGAAATTTGTGTTTGGAGCAAGCATTTAAATAGCAAACCTGATGTCACATTTACTGGGTGTCGGGCCGTAACCTGCTATATTTCCTGAGCAAGGGAAAATGACAGGTGATGAGAATAGGAGGGTGAGTATGAAATGGTAGCCCCATACGCCTCCCAATCCTCCTGATACAAATGTATTTAGCATTGGGTGATATAAATTCATCCCAAAAAGTGCAAGAGTTATTATGGCACAGAAGAAGGCCATTCGGCTCATTGAATCCATGCTGACTCTCAATTCAGTTGGTCCCACTCTCCTACTCTAACCCCCTAGCTCAACGTTTTTCCAAGTACCTATCCAATCCATCTCCTCTTTCACCATCCCTGTAGCTAGAAAGTTCCAGATTACCACTTTTGTCAACAAGATGCCATTCCTGACAGCATAATTACTGCTCTCTTGTCTTTTCCCATTGCCCACACGATTGAAATTGAAATGTAAAGTTCCAGTCATGTACACAGGAGACATGTTCAATCTTGTGGCAAGGGAAGCTTTTCATTGGTGAAGCCCACTGTCAGCTGACAAAGCTGCAACTAAGGGTGGGCTGTAAATAAGGTCGAACAAGGAGGCTTTACTTCATGGCCGCAAATTTCCTGCCCAACTCCATTGGCATTCACATAAGACTTGAGATCACAAACATGGCACAGGTGCTTTTGAAAATTAGATTTCACTTGTAAATAATTTGCATTAAATTTGTTTAACTTTATTTACATGAGTGTCATTGTTATTCGTTGAGACTAGCTTAATCAGAGAGCTAAATGAACTGGCATGTCTTGTGGTTGGCACACATTGACGGTGACAGGGAGTTAGGGACATTTCCTTTAATGTGGAATAAACAATGTTGCATTTCCTTCACTTCTTATTGAATGTTCATGTTAGTGTTCAGTGTTGTACTCCCTGGGACATGGCTGGACTTTCAGACTCAGCTGCCTTTCCCATCTATGCATCATAAAGGACATTGTCCAAGATCAAACCTGGCAGGGATAATTGAATTGTTGTAGGTGAACTCAAAGCCCTTCCAGAGAACAGCCTGAGTGGGACACACATTTGGACAGTCCTGACATCACCTTTATAGGTCTTGACTGACTGTTACCAGCACCCCCCCCCCCCCCCCCCCCAATCCCCACACACCACAAACAGAATGTCATGTCTTCCTACTTCACTCCTGCATGCCCACCTAGCAAGGGCAATTTTATGGTAGTGACAGGAGCAGAAATGTGGGCCAGGATTTACTGGTCCCGTAGAACGTCAACGGACTTTTGACTAACTTGCCATATCTCCTGTGGCAGAACCCACCACCACCCCCCCCTTCTTCTCACACCCCCTCCCCAATATTTTACTGTTTTTCCCTCACTCTTTACTAAAACCTTTGTCTTTTTGGGCTCTTAGGTGTTCTGACCCTAGCTGTCTTATTACCAACGTATCAATGAAATATATTTTTATTGTTTTTATTTTTGTAGATGTTTTCATTTTTTATTCTTTTTGGCTTTCTGACACTCCTTTCTAAGATTTTAGACTTTTTGTTCAGACATTCCTTTTATTTTGCTAATGGCCTTTAGATTTGGTCCAGTGCCTCTATTTCCCTGTCGAATCCAAACTTTAACACACTTTCTTACTGCACGATACTGTCTTTATTGCCTCTTATCTCCCATTTAAATATCCCCTATTGCTGATTTACAAATCTGTTTGCCTGTTTTTCCTTTCAATCAATCTGGACAAAGTCCCTACTCAACTTGCTATAGTTTTTATTTTCCTCTCTTCTTACATTCAATCTAATTACATTCTGCTTGCTGCTTGCCAGATGTTCCCCAGCTTTTATAATGCTCATTTTCTCTACTTCATTACCCAGAACTATGTCTCGTAGTACTGTCCATACTAGAGTAATGTTGTTGTATCTAGCTGTGTGGATCTCTAACTCCACAGGTGATTTCTTTGCTTGCATTGAAGGCAAAGAGTCATTCGTAACAAAGATACGGACTGAACACTCCATTTTATTCCACCCTTTAACTTATTCTCACAGCAGTTTTCACATTACATTTTTTTATTCATTCATGGGACATCGGGCGTCCCTGGCTGGCCAGCATTTATTGCCCATCCCTTGTTGCCCTTGTTCAGAGGGCAGTTGAGAGCCACATTGCTGTGGCTCTGGAGCCACATGTAGGCCAGACCAGGTAAGGATGGCAGATTTCCTTCCCTAAAGGATATTAGTGAAGCAGATGGGTTTTTCCAACAATCAACAATGGTTTCATGGTCAGCAGTAGATTCCTAATTCCAGATTTCTTTTATTGATTTCAAATTACACCATCTGGTGTGGTGGGATTTGATCTTGGGTTCCCAGAACATTAGCTGAGTTTCTGCATTAAATGTCTAGTGATAATACCACTAGGCCATTGCCTTCCCCTGGACTATACAAACTTTCTCCCAGTATCAAGAAAGTACCGTGCACAGAAAATCACTTTTAAAGACTTATAAGCATCATGCAATAGTTTCAGCATTGGTGCGGGTACTCTGAATTCCACACTGCCATGAGAAGTAGATTGTCATGACCTTTTACAGAAATGATTTTAGCAGGCACACAATTAAAAAAGGACATTGTTGGACTACTATGGGCTGCAGACCTACTGCGTGTAGACAAGTATGTAGTGCAAGCGAATGCAGTTCACTAAGGCGGAACTATCAGATTTGTTAAACTGATCATTATTTGATTGCGAGAGGCTTCTATGTGCATTTTCAGTCATTTTGTCTGTAAAGAGAGTATTCTATTAATAGTTTACTTGGGCCATTGGACATAAAAGTTATGTAAATTAAGAAGACAATGTAAAACTGGAAAAACCTTTTGCTGCTTTTCCCTTATTTTCAAGGTGACATAATACATGGACAGAGGACATTTCCTAAAAGTTTTCATTTATTTTATTTTTTAAATTCACTTACAGGATGTATGTGTTGCTGGCTAGGCCAGCAGTTATTGCCCATCCCTAGTTTCCCTTGAGAAGATGGTGGTGAGCTGCCTTCTTGCAGTCCTTGTGCTGTAGGTACACCCACAGTGATGTTAGGAAGAAAATTTCAGGATTTTGACCCAGCGACAGTAAAGGAATGGCCATATATTTCTAAGTCAGGATGGTGAGTGACTTGGGGGGGAAACTCCAGGCCGTGGTGTTCCATGCATCTGCTGCTCTTGTCCTTCTAGGTGATAGCGGTCATATGTTTGGAAGGTGCTGCCTAAGGAGCGTTGGCGAGTTTCTGCAGTGCATCTTGTAGATGGTGCACACTGCTACTACTGTTCATCAGTGGTGAAGTGACTGAATGTTTGAGGAAGGGGTAGCAATCAAGTGGGCTGCGTCATCCTGGATCGTGTCAAGCTTCTTGAGTGTTGTTGGAGCTGCACCCATCCGGTCAAGTGGAGAGTATTCCATCACACTCCTGACTATTTATGCGGTCTGTTAACATTGTTAAGTATTGATTTGAGATACACAATTTTTTTTTAAAAATTCCTTTTGTCATGGACACATTGGTTTTGGGGGGCAGTTCCAGGAGGTGGGTTTCCCTCTAGTATTTTAATCGATGTTCATTCTTCATGTATAGGCCTTAACAATGAAGTCCTATGATTGTGAAAAGTGTCACATTACGGGAAGAGTCTGGATTAGGCAAACAGAAAACTCCCTGTATGGATATCTCAGTAATTCTTTGGAGACATTTAAACTGGGTGATGGGTTTCCATTTGTCAGACACGTGAAGTCATTAAGATTAAGTATTTCAATTGAAAGAATATCAACACTTCTGAAACTGTCCACGACTTGCTCATGTTTTAAGTATTCTTGACCAATGCAGCGAGTCTCAATTCAATACAATGGCATGATATTCACCTGCAGTTTTTCTGTCTGAACTTATACAAATTGAGTGTCGATTTCCCTGCATTGTCCACTAATAGAATTCAATTCCACATTTCTTTCATGGGCAATGACCTTGGAAAGACACATTGATCTCCTTTCTAGCTGGAATAGCTATTTAAGCAAAGTTTTTTTTCAATGTATTTTACAACAATGAAATGTTGGAGATTATTTCCCTCTAATTTAAGCTGCCGAATTCCAATTCCTATTCGTGTTACTGTGCTGATGTCACACAAAATATTCTTCATTGTTGAAGGGCCCCTCAAACAGTTAGTCACCCCAGCTCTGCAGCAGCTCCGCCAAGGATCATTTCGGGACCCTGATCACAAACCCTCCATCCCCATCTTCTTCCTCCCAACCTTACTCCTGAAAATTTCCAATTTCAGAAATCGGGAGAGATGTATAATGGATAGTTGGTCTGATGTGGCCTATTTTACACTGTGGCCTAAAGTCAAAAATATTCCCAATATCTCTGTTACTAAAGTTGACTTTCTCACCTCTGTGCTGTCTCATGTTCAGCTGCTTGTGAGACAGAATTGGACCAGCAGCCAGGAGAATTTGTCTCCTGAAACCACACAGAACAATCTTAGCAACGAGAACACCTCCGTGATTTAAAAAATAATAGCTATGTTCAATGCATGTTTTGTTTTCACATTTCTTTGGTATTTATTACCTTTCTTTCTCACCGGAAGTTTATTTTATTAAAAGATAAGGGTGTATTGGAGTAACCATCTATTGCAGCGTATAAGTTGACCGTCAAAGCCTCAAAATCCTCCCCAGAAAAAAGGATCAGCTTAAATACCGAGTATAAAATGTGAACTGTCAACATAGGTGCAGGTGGTCACCATTTTGTTAGGTTAAAAAAAACATGACACCAATAATATAGGTAGGGTAGGGGAGTCCAAAACTAGGTGGCATAGGTTTAAGGTGAGAGGGAAAGATTTAAAAAGGACCTGAGGGGCAACTTTTTCACACAGAGGGTGGTGTGTATATGGAATGAGCTGCCAGAGGAGATGGTAGAGGGGGGTACAATTACAACATTTAAAAGACATTTGGACAGATAAATGGATAGGAAAGGTTTAGAGGGATATGGGCCAAACGCAGGCAAATGGGACTAGTTCAGTTTAGGAAACCTGGTCGGCGTGAACGGGTTGGACCCACGGGCCTGTTTCCGTGCTGTATGTCTCTATGACTCTAATTCAAATTAAATCAACGTGACACACTTTACTGAATGAATTGACTCTACAGGATGCATTCAGTCACCATCAAAACCTTTTAAAGACTGTAAAATTAAATTGTCTTTTGCATTCAGTGCAAAGTCTTCCTGGAAAGTATTCTAAGTCACTTTGGTTATAGCATTGTCGTAAGGATCCCACTCTGATCATCTCTCCACGACAAAATCATTTTCCTCTCCATCCATTAAACTGCATATTCCGCTTTTGTGAAGGATCTGATGGCAGTTTGTGCACTAACAGTATGCCATGCCTTGATAACAAAACCATACTAAACATCCAAGAACGCATAATTCCACTCTTTGCAAAAGTGTTTTCTCCTTCAACTATCCCCCTATTCCAATCGACATGAACCTAATCTTTGAACGGCTTGTTGAGGAACGCATCTGAATGCCGAATGATGAATGTTAGAGTCCCCCACCCCAACACCTCCCCACCCTCGGTATAACTGCAATGTGAGTATTATTTCTGTGCAGGCACCTGTTAATCTCATTGGTTACATGGGATCAGAACAGGTCTCACTCTAATAATATGTGCTCTTGCATAGGCCTATTCCACACATTATCAATCCGCAACTTCACTCTATTCACATCCATCCACCTGTTGTCACGGGTGTGCACAAAAACCCAGCACAGTTTTACTTTTCATAGGTTTTATCACCATAGGTTTTAATTTTATTCCATTAGTCGTACAGGCTAATTTCATCTTATCGTAGAATCATAGAAAGAATCATAGAAACCCTACAGTCTAGAAGGAGGCCATTCAGCCCATTAAGTCTGCACCGACAACAATCCCATCCCAGGCCCTATCCCCACAACCCCACACATTTACCCCGCTGATCCCTCTAACCTACACATCCCAGGACACTAAGGGGCAATTTAGCATGGCCAACCAATCTAACCCGGTCTCTGTCCTGTGGTTTTCACTACAACTGTTTTCAAACTGTTCCACTCCATAATTGTTTGGCTTATCAAAATTCATGGGCATTTCACCCAATATTGCTGATGTTGCTGTCAGATGGTGAGTCGCTAGAAATTGGTCATTTTGGTTTCAAGATTTTTCATTTACACTTGAGCAATCTTGTTCTTAGAATCATAGAATCGCGACAGTGCAGAAGGAGGCCATTCTGCCCAAAGAGTCTGCACTGACAAAAATCCCACCCAGGCCCTATCCCTGTAACCCCACGTATTTACCCTGCTAATCCCCCTGACATTAAGGGGCAATCTATCTTGGCCAATCAACCTAAACCAGACATCTTTGGAGTGTGGGAGGAAACCGGAGCACCCAGAGGAAACCCATGCAGACACAGAATGTGCAAACTCCACACAGACAGTCACCTGAGGCCGGAATTGAACCTGGGCCCCTGGACTGTGAGGCAGCAATGCTAACCATTGTACCACCGTGCCACCCACTTCTTCTGCCACAACACTAGACATTATCATCGAGTTAAGCGGCTACACCAACATGGACATGATGGGCCAAATGACCTTCTTCTGCACTGTAACTTTTCTACGGTTTCCATGGTGTCAATAGTTGTTACTCTAAAATGTTTGCTGGACTCGGGATTTGATTTGGCCCACTTAAGTTCATGTACACCTATTACATTTCTGGTGACAATGTAACCATTCTGACAATTTTTGAAGTCCCATTCCGATCGATGCTTCTGAAGCTCAGATCAGTGGCTGCTCCCTGTGCTCACGGTACATATGGTCATGGGAATTTTCTTCAGGGCAGATTCATTCTTCCACCTTGCATCAGTTTTTCACTGTCACCAAATTCCCTCACTACAGCACCGTTATTTGATGCATTAGCAAATGCTACAACTTTTAGATTTAAACCAGCTTTGTACTTCCTTTTTTTCTGGAGGACCCATTTCTGTTCATCAGTCGCCACATCTGTTCTCTGTGGGCATGTGTTAAACTCCTGTGCAGCTTCACAAAACAGTGACTGCCTGACCCCCTGCACCGTTCGCAATATCATGCAGTATCCATCCCCGAATGAATGCAGAGGTCAGGCTGATTAGAGGTTGCTGAAGGGATGTGTTTGTTGCGAGTAATAACTGTTGGCCATTAGATCAAGGATCTTCGTGTCATTACATTTCTGTAAATCTTTCAGCTGTTCTTGCAAAGTTCTCATGCTGCTGCAGACTTGATGCCTGCTGTAAGCAATGTTCTCTTTTCACACTCTATATTTGCCAATAGCACAGATTGATCTCCTACTGTTCATTTGAAAGATTTGTTCTGCTCTAATTAATTTAGTATTTATGTTTTTTATAATGTTTATGTTTGTTTATTTTCTTTCCTTGTTTTTTTTTCTAACCAACAAAACTCTGGATCTGAACTCCAATCAATTTCTTCAGGAAAGGGGGTGGTATCAATTTAAAATCAACTGGGTGTAGAGAACCTACTGCCTTGTAAATGCTCTAATCACCATTTCCCTTGCCCCACCACTGCTCCGGTGGATTATGTTGAGGAAACTCAACAAGTGCAGGCTCATTGTGCCAGAGGGCCTATTCCTGTGTTGCACTGTTCTTTGTTCTTTGTTTCAAACAGTCTAGCCAGCTCTCTCCTTTCCTTGCCCTCTGATTCGCCCACTCCTGGTGTAATGACTTTAATCAGACAATTAAAGTTGGCCTATTGGAATACAAACGCCCTGATTCAGGGGCTAATAGTTAGGCCAATCAGGGAGACTTTATTTTATATATAACCGGGAGTGTCAGTTCCTCTGGCACTCACAAAGGTGGACTGCTGGCTGACAGCACTCTGTATACTGCTGTTGGAATTGTAAATAAAGGGGATTCTGTTGAAGGGATTTCTGCCTCCGTGAACTTATTACACCTGGGGATCACACAAGTGGGCTATGGTGCTTCCTGGGGCAACAGCAGTACCATTTCTGATACTGTAGGATGATGTAGGGCCTAAAATAGGCCCACATTCTGCCTCAGAGCCATGTCCTTTTAGAGTACCTTGATTCTCAAGGCTTTTCTGCAACCTATAAATGATCCCATCTCTTCAGGACAGTGATGGATGCTTTTTTGCTGATGGAAGTCTGCCAAGAGCTTGTCCTACGTGAATTGTGAACCCTGTCCCATTGTTTAATTAGGCAATGGCAGAAGTCACATCCTGACCCTCCTCCGATGAGAAGTGGAAAATCCTGGCCAAAGACTTAGATGAGCCAAAACTTCTTCCATTTAAATGATAATAAGACAAATTTATCCTGTTCAGTTCACAACAGAAACCCCAAACCATGAATTGAATTTTATCCCCCATCCCCACTTTACTGGCTGGTCACAGTGCCAAGGACCTGGGTTCAATTTCAGCCTCGGTTCACTGTCTGTGTGGCATTTGCACTTTCTCCCCGTGTCTACGTGGGTTTCTTCCGGGTGCTCCCGTTTTCTCCCACAGTTCAAAGGTTATATTGATTGGCCATGCTAAATTAATCCTAGTGTCGGGGGATTAGCAGGGTAAATGAGGGTTACGGGAATAAGGTCTGGGGGGGGAGGATTGTGGTCAGTACAGACTCGATGGCCTCCTTTGGTATTGTAGGGATTCTATGATTCTATGTCCTCCTCCCCACTCCATTATTGGAGACAGAGCCATTAGAGAACCATTGACTTCAGCCGTTAGAACCTCCCACTCTGGACACGTCCTCATTCCTTGTGTATTTCTCTCACCACCTTTGAAAGCATCCTCAAGAACCATTTCTTTGACCATATCTTCAGTTGTTACTTCTTAATCATCTCTGCTGCCCACTCAGTGTCTGGTATATTCCCTTCATCCAGCCCACTTTCTGTAAAGTGCCTTTGTACTTTGGTAAAGGAAATTGGCATTAATTATTGCTTTTAAACTGTCTTTATTTATTGACTAGGAATTGATGTGTTCCATGCTAATATTTTATATATTCTGAATTACCTTCAGGTTTACATATGAGATCGCACCAGTGTTTGTCCTGCTGGAATACATCACCCTGAAGAAAATGAGAGAAATGATTGGCTGGCCAGGAGGATGTGGAGATGGAATATTCTCACCTGGTATACGATCCTTAAAGGTTTCTCTGGGATTCTGAGTTCTTTGGTGAAGTTGAATTAAGAATGACATCCAAGAAATCATGTGCCACTAGTCACCATGTTAAAAAGAGAAAAAGGGTTTTGCTTTTATACAACCAGTACCTTTCAAACCACAGCACACAATAAAATAGGTAGAAATCAAGATTAAAAAGTTTCGAGTCAGAATTCTGAAGAGACGTATTGGACTTGAAACATTAATTCTGTTTTTCCCCCCACAGATATTGCCTGATCGAATGATCTATTGATTTATTGCGGACCTCCACCATCCGCAAAATTTGGCAAAACATTTCTAAACAACAAAATATTCAGTCCAAGAATTTCCTTGTAACTTTATTGGCATTAGAGCCATTGGAAATTTAATGATTTGTGCTGTTTCCAATTTTCTTATTCATGGGATTTGGGCGTCACTGGCAAGGCCAGCACTTACTGCCCATCCCTGAATTCCCCTGAACTGTGTGGTTTGCTGGACCATTTCAGAGGGCAAGTAAGCATCAACTGTGCATCTGGAGTCACATGTAAGCCAGACCAGATAAGGATGGCAGATTTCCTTCCTAAAGCACATTGGCTTATACAACACTTGACAATGGTCATCATTAGGCCTTTAATTCCAAGTTTTTATTGAATTTAAATTTCACCGTCTGCCATGATGGGGCTCTAACCCAAAGCATTACCCTGGGTCTCTAGATTATTAGTCCAGTGACAATACAAAACCGTCTCCCCTTAAATTACATCCACTTCAATGGAGTTACATTAACTCATTAACATTAGCCATGGCCCCACACAAAAGACCAGAGAACAGGAGCACCTGTTCTGCATGGGGATAGTTTTATGCCCAAAATGCAGCATTACCCAAAGTCACTAGTCCGAATTCTCTGGCTGTTCACATCCCACCACTGCTGCCAGCGAAAAGGAAGAATTTGGTGCACAGCCAAGACTCCGTTCAGTGCAGCGGGACGGGAGAATCCCATTGCGGGCGAGGTTGGAAGATCCGGCCCAGTACGTCTGGTATATTAAAACAATGTTTGGTTGGGTAATGTAAAAAATTATTCTTACTGAGACTTAGGGGTGATTTTTAGCCCACATCTGCTGTCAAAGAACAGCACCACTGGCAGAAAATCCAGAGAGAATCGGGAAACGCGATTCTCTACTAAAAGATTGCTTTTCTCTATTTTCCCCAATCCTCGCCGATGTCGTCACAAGGTTCACGGCCCACAAAGGGAGAGAACCTCATTTTAATGTCATGTTGGTGAGATTTGCAACAGCTTTCTAAAAGCTATATTCAGTTGAGGGATCCCCCGGGCGGCAAAGGTAAGTGTAGCACCTGGGGGGAGAGGAACAAGCCCTGACAGTGCCCCATGGCACAGATTGACACTGCCAGTGGCAGTGCCGGGTGTAGTGCAAGGGGCTGGCCCTCATTGAAGCCCCCTTGTGGCAGGGGGTTCCAGTTATGTGTAGTGGGGGGTGGGGGAGCGATCAGTGGGGCGGAAACCTGCAGGCACGGGGGGAGCAGGCAATAACTCCACGGTGATCTGGGGGTGAGCCCCTAAAGATTGTGCGGAGGGGAGCACGTTTTTCCTCCGCGGGGGCTGTTTCATTGTAAAAATGACACCCTGATCTCTGTGGAGCATATTTTGCTGAAACTATTAGGCCCCATGCCACGAGAGTGACAGCAGAAAACCTCGCTCACTCATTTTCTTCAGAGGTTCGAGATCCGGAGAGAAAACTGGTCTGTGCAGCTGGAAAGCTACATGCCGGTTTTCACTCTGTTCCTGACACTTGAAAAAATATGGCAGGATTCTGCCCCTCAACTATATTTTCAAGATCATTGAAAACTTTCTGTGGCGTCAGAACTTGCTCAGTGAGAAAGAAAAAAGCTTCCACAATGTCATTTTCTTAAACATGCTGCATGCGCATTATTGCTGCTTTCATCACTTCAAGTTTTAATTTTACTGACTAATATAAATATTCCCAATTGTCCCATCAAAATGCAGAAACCAGCAAATTACTCACTAAAATCGCTAAACAATTCTACAGAAAATTTTATGTAGTCAGGTTCAATGACGCTTAACCATTTTATTGAAGAAACTTTTACACGTGCTCCAGTTACTTTCACTGTTGCACTGTTGGATTCTATGTTGTTGAGAGTAATTTGAAGCCAAATCACAAGTCATTCAAACACCCCAGGAACATGTTTTCAGTCCAACTGGTAGATTGACCACTTGATGAAAGCAGACTGTGCCATCTTGTTGGGAAGGGGTGCCATGAGAGGCTGTCTCTCTTCTGTATCATTGAACCTGATTATAACCTGTACCTCCCCATGGGGGTGGCAGTGGTGTAGTGCTATCGTCGCTGCACTAATAATCCAGAGACCCAGGGTAATGCTCCAGGATCAAATCCCACCATGGCAGATAGTGAAATTTGATTTCAATAAAAATCTGGAATTGAAAGTCTAATGATGACCATGAAGCCATAGTCAATTGTAGTTAAAAACTGGTTTATTAATGTCCTTTAGGGAAGGAAATCTGCTGCCCTTCCCTGATCTGGCCTACATGTGACTCCAGAGACACTCTCAACTGTCCTCCATGGGCAACTAGGGATGGGCAATAAATGCTGGCCAGCCAGGGTTGCCCATGTCCCATAAACTAAATTTAAAAATTCTATATAATGAGTGGATTTTGCATGAGTAAATACCTTTCTTATGACCTAGGAACATATGCACATACAAATTAGGAGTAGTAGGCCGCTTGAGCCTGCTCTGTCATTTTCATAGAATTCTCACAGTGCAGAAGGAGGCCATTTGGTCCATCGAGTCAAAACCAACTCTCCAACAGAGCATTTTACGCAGGCCCACCTCTCCATCTATCCCCATGACCCCACATATTTACCCCATTAATTCCCCTAACCTACACACCTTGAGACATCAAGGGGCACTTTAGCGTGGCCAATCCACTTAAGCTGCACATCTTTGGACTGTGGGGGAAACCCATGCAGACATGGGGAGAACATGCAAACAGACAGTTACCCAAGGCTGGAATCAAATCCAGGTCCCTGGCGCTGTGAGGCAGTAGTGCTAACCACTGTGCCTCCATGCCGCCCCATTCAATAAAATCATGCTTATCTGATTTTAACCTCAACTTTACAATCCTGCCTACCCCCAATAACCTTTCACCTCCTTGCTTATCAAGAATCGATCTACTTCTGCCCTGAAAGATATTTAAGGACCTTGCCTCAAATGTTATCTTTAGCGTATCTCCTACGAAGCATATTTCCTATTGGCCAGTCAGACTTATCTAGGACCCAAATCACTTACTCATCACATCCGGTTGATGAGACAATGGCAGGGCTCTTTTGGGTTGAGGAGATGACAAAAGTGGCAGTGCAACAAGTGGTTAGTTAATTTTTAGAAGGAATTTTTTTTAGTTTTATTCTAGCTGCCTGTAATTCAGTTCAGAGGAATCTTCATAATTGCAATCTGTACCCTAAAGGTACTGGCACTGCTATTGCCAATTATAAATAACACTGAGTGTTTTTTTTAGACTGATCCATCTGAAATCAGGTCAAGGAGAGTGAGAAGACTATTTACATTGGCTTCATTTTATAAGAAGGCAGCAGGTGCCAACGGCAGCACTAGGAGCAGGTGCCACCTCTGATCAAGCATCCAGCAGCCAGCTGTTTGCAATCCCACGGCAACTGCCCAGTAGTCGCAGGGAAGGCACTTGGCCTATCGAAGCAGGGGCAAGTGGGGGGAGGGGGGAGGGGGGGGGGGGGGATGTTGCAGGCACAGTTGTGGAATCAGTTGTAGGGGATGTTTTTTGGGTAGGAGGATGGTGTGGCTTCAATGACTGGGTGAATTAAGCTTATGGCAAGTCGGCTCTCTTATATAGTCCTTTGTGTTGTGTCCAGCCCACCTGGACAACAGCCTAATGGACGTCTGGAATCTCAGCCAAGCCTCATTATGTATTCATGACCAAGAGCCCACACATTCATAAGATACACAAACACCTGAGCTGCAGAGAAAACATTGCTTGATTGACAGATTTGACTCTCTGATTTCTGCTGTCAATTGCACAATGTTTATTTACACAGGTTTAAGAGGTTTGAAGTGCTGCATTGTCAGCTCGTGAAATTCTAACAGGGCTGATGAATGAATTTGCCCTGTAGCAAAAAATGAGGTTTTTTTTAGAAATTGGGAAGTTATCAATGAATGCCTGTCCTTTAAAAACTTTTTTTTTGCTGTATTGTACTAAGACTAAAACATGCTCAAATGCAGGCAGTCATTATTGAACTAATTTTATTTCAACCTCCCCAATAGAAAGGATAATATAACAAAATGCTCAGATCTTGAATATAAAACACTCCCTCCCCACCTGAAGAAAAATAACTTCTACATTAAAATGTGAAATGGTACATGGATGAAATGTCTCAGACTAATCAACATCAGTAATATCTGAAATTTGACAGGCTAGATGACATACTTGTTTTAATAGAAGTGTCAACACCCCTAAAATGTATATAAGACCAAAATTACCAGAGTAATCTGCCTGTAAAATACATCCCCTTAACACCGCTTTTAAGAAATACGTTTATTTGAAAAAAATTAACATAAAGATGATTTCATGTCCTTCTTCCTTCCTAAATGCTGTCAATTAACCTATCTAGCTTCTTTCTTTTTGTGCCTGGGCATCTCTTTCCTTTTCCATTAGTTTGATTCTGCTCTCTCAAAAACCTGAACTTTTCCCAGTTGGGGGATTCTGCAATACCGGCAAATGTCTAGGCCAGAACTTTCTGGCTGTTCATGCTGGCAGGAAGGGCCTGTTCTGCCAATGCCACACCCCCACCGCAGGTTTCCAGGCGGCGAGTGCTGCATTCAACAGGAAACCCCGTTTACAATGGCGGGACCGGTTTGTCCTACCGCTGGCCAATGGCATGCTGCCTTCGCCACCACAAAACATGCAGCGGGTTCCACGGAAAATCCCACCCCCAGGTTTTTGGCGGCTTTCAGTTGCTTTCTGACTTTCGTTCAGGATCGTAGGAGAAATTTGAAGCACAAGTCTTCTCATGCTCTCTCTTTGTCAGATTTCCTCTTCAAGCAAATGATCTATATGACACTGACAAAGTTTCTCTCCTATCTTCATTAAGTACGTAAGGGTCTCTTTACAAAAGCTCCAATCCATACTTCACCTTATCACCACAGCGTTTTTCTTCTTTGACCTTCTGCGCAGCACTGAACTCCCTAAGTTTCAATAAATTTCAAGCCTTGTGTATCATGACTCATCTTCACTTTGTCTTGCTCTTCTCTTACTGACATTAGGCTTAAGCAAACAAATGTCCTCTGAGCATGTTTAAACCCTAGAGTCATAGAGGTTTACAACATGGAAACAGGCTCTTCGGCCCAACTTGTCCATGCCGCCCTTTTTTTTTAAACCCCTAAACTAATCCCAATTGCCCACATTTGGCCCATATCCCTCTATACCCATCGTACCCATGTAACTATCCAAATGCTTTTTAAAAGATAAAATTGTACCCGCCTCTACTACTACCTCTGGCAGCTTGTTCCAGACACTCACCACCCTCTGTGTGAAAAAATTGCCCATCTGGACACTTTTGTATCTCTCCCCTCTCACCTTAAACCTATGCCCTCTAGTTTTAGACTCCCCTACCTTTGGGAAAAGATATTGACTATCTACCTTGTCTATGCCCCTCATTATTTTATAGACCTCTGTAAGGTCACCCATCAGCCTCCTACGCTCCAGAGGAAAAAGTTCCAGTCTATTCAGCCTCTCCTTATAACTCAATCCATCAAGTCCTGATAGCATCATAGTAAATCTTTTCTGCACTCTTTCTAGTTTAATAATATCCTTTCTATAATAGGGTGACCAGAATTGCACACAGTATTCCAAGTGTGGCCTTACCAATGTCTTGTACAACTTCAACAAGACGTCCCAACTCCTGTATTCAATGTTCTGACCGATGAAACCAAGCATGCCGAATGCCTTCTTCGCCACTCTGTCCACCTGTGACTCCACTTTCAAGGAGCTATGAACATGTACCCCGAACTCATAAGGTGATTAAAACGGTAACAGTAAGGTCGCCATAGTCCCAGATAACCTAAGGCTGCTTTCCCCCTTGAGGGGGAGAGCTGATTGGTGGCGATTTAACCTGTAGATCACCACACCTCAGGTGAGGGGCAAGGTTGAGAAGGCAGAGCCTTCATTAGTATCCTGTTATAGACTGTGGGTTAATCTTTAAGCAAACAGAAAATTATCTAGCCTCGGGAAACATGGGAATTACTACCTAGCTTATCACCTAGTAAATATGTCTGTAAAGACTTCTTGGCAATCATACAAACATACAAATTAGGAGCAAGAGTAGGCCACTCGGCCCCTTTAGCCTGATAATTCAATCTGGTCACGGCTTGTCTGATCGTGACCTCAACCCCACATTGCTGCCTGCCCCCAACAACCTTTCACCCCCTTGTTAATCAAGAATCTATGATGCACTGCCATAAAAATATTCAAGACTCTGCTTCCCCACTGCCTTTTAAGGAAGAGAATCCAGAGATTCACAGATATCTCCTCATAAAATCTTAAATCTGCACACTTCTTTATACAGCATTACTTTGGGCTGGCTGATTTGGTGTATTAGAGTGTTTTTGAGTCCATTCTTCAGGACTATTTCAAACTCTTCTGATTTATGACCTGTTGGACTTTAGTGTTGTGAGACTTCTTACTATATTCTGACTTAAACTGTGGACCATTATCTGACACCAACACATCTGGAAACCCATAAATTGTGAACAAACTTCACAAAACCTCAACTGTTTTGGCGTTTGTGGCATTGGGCATAGACTCAGCATTCATCCACTTGCTATAAAAGGAGTCTACAGCTGGACTCCAAAAGTATCTGCATGCTTCAGGCAGTAGACCCTTCTTAGTAAGACATGAGAGTTCCAGGACCCCAATTGTGAGCTGAGGTTGGAACTAGTTGGAGAATGTGTCACATATGTTCCAGCCAGTTCCATGGATGGTAGAATGAAAAAGCTCACCAAAGGTAAGTTCGAATCTATTTTTGAGAGGCCTGGTGGAGCAGAAATGACCTAATCCCCATAAAAAACAACCTGGGCTGCTGGCAAATCCTCAGCTCCCCCAACCCCACCCCAACGATGATCAGAACCAACCCACCCACCATATACGAATCTTGCTGTCAGATGGAGTGGTCCAATATTATCCAGCCTTGATTCGGTGAGCAGCCTTGGGATTCCTGTTTGATGAATTACAGCTCGCTGGCCCAATGTAAATGTGGCAGTGGCCTCAAAAGCAAAGGCATGGACAATCGACTGTCACACTCCAGAGAACAGCTGAGAGTAGGTATTGAGATAGAACCTGACATTGTTGCTTTATGTTGCTATTCCGTTCAACATCCGTTATTCTTATTTTTCATATCGATATCAGTTTGTAGCTAAAAATGAAGAAAATTGACAGTTACATTTGGCATAACATGAGCTGTCAGTTTCCAGAGCATAGAATGAGACTGAGTATAAGGCAGAAAATCCCGAGGAGTGGACATATAAAATTAGCTGGTGTAAAGAAAAGAACGATCCAAGCACTAGTATAACTCATATTGTTATCCAAAAAATAAGTGGTGAAAAAATGATGCCAACAATACACAGGACAAGACATAGTCTTGATAACTCCAGGAAATGTGAACCTTTTTATCAAGGCAGCATTAGCCATTTGGGACAGGCGATTACAAAGAGCAAAATAGTGGAAACAGGGTTGCACCAAATCTGAGTCATACTGCTGCTGACATTTTCTGTAAATGCGGTAAATGAATTATCCTGACAGTTTGTCAGCAAGAATTGTTAGTCTCTAACAGATTTATAATGGAAACTGATGAGTATGTCATATTCTTTTTCAGGTGGAGCCATATCGAATATGTACGCCTTGCTAATTGCACGCTACAAGCTGTTTCCTGAAGTTAAAGAGAAAGGAATGGCTGCTATTCCCAAACTGATTGCCTTCACGTCGGAACACGTACGGCTTTTACTGTTTCATATTCTCGTTGTCTTAATAGATATCTATAATATATACCACATTGGGGGCCCTTATACCATCCCATCCATATCACAATCCATAATCCAAAAACTATCCATTTGTTACTGTTTTCTATTAAGCAATTGCTGATAACTATTGAGGGAATAGATTGATGCCTGCATGAACAGTTCCCTCAGCAAACTGTCACCTGGATTATACAGTACAGCTAGCTATCTTCCCGCTGCAGCCTAAAACAATACTTTTCCAATGCCTATATTTAATTAAATCATTGAGATACAAAAGGGTCCAGAGGGGCAATTGTTTCACACAGAGGGTGGTGAGTGTCTGGAACAAGCTGCCAGAGGTAGTAGTGGAGGTGGGTACAATTTTGCCTTTTAAAAAGCATTTAGACAGCTACATGGGTACTGGGTATAAAGGGATAATGCGGGCAATTGGGACTAGCTTAGTGGTTAAAAAAAAGGACAGCATGGACAAGTTGGGCCAAAGGGCCTGTTTCCATGCTGTAAACCTCTATGACTCTATGTCATTAATTTAACTAATTTTATTATTTAGCCCTATCACAAGATAATAACCAATCGACATTAGAGTTAATACATTAGCTTCCTTTAATAGAAAGAAATTAATTTATTTAATAACCCAATCAGGGTCCCAATGAGCAATTAAGAATCAGACAGCAGTAAAATCACTAACCTTATGCCCTCTTCCACCAAAAAGCCCATTCATATATTCAGAGAAATAGATACACACAAAACAACACAAGATATTTCAACAGGAGCTTGGCTCATCAATGCCGGAATTAATTTTAAAATTACTCCTTTGCTGAGAGCGCCAGTGAGGAAGCTGTTCATGGGCTCACGAGGGGTGAATCTTTAGTGGAGGTTTGTAGTGGGTGAAACGTCTTTAGTTCGCACTGTGAGGCCATAATGCATCTGCTGGTTGGAGATAATGTACATGGGGTCCTTGAACTGCCATATCAGTTGTTCCAGCACCAACTGATACTAGTCAGAGAAGGAAAGGCATGAAGAAATTCAGGAAGAAAAGTGCTGGCAGCTGCATCATTCATTAAGCATGAAAATTCTTGGAGCTGATCAGGGACATGGTTAATGAGAATACAATCAATTCAGATTCACAGTTGAATTATGCTAAGTAACAGTGATGGCAAATTTTGACATCACTCTCGAGGGACATTACTGACTTATTCAGATACTTGTGAGCTGGCAATATGCAGACTTGTCCCAGCAGTGGTATGTGGATCAGTTACTCCCAAGTATTGATCGAACTGGTGTGTACAGTGTCACCGGCTGGGCCCCTGGTTTTCGTAATACCGAAAGTGCCTACAACTCTATGGATACATCTTGGGGACATAGGAACAGGGGTAGACCATTCAGCCCCTCAAGCCTGTTCTACCATTTAATGAGATCATGGCTAATCTGTGGGATAACTCAATATACCTGCCTTTGGCCCATACCTCTTAAAACATTTACTTAACGAAAAATTATCATTCTCAGATTTAAATTCGGGATTTTACGGTCTCGCTCGTCCTGAAACCGTAAAATCCCACCCCCGGTCAACAGACTTTTCCGTGGTTCGCCGCTCGCCCAGTTCCCGTGACGGGCGGGACAGTAAAATTCCAATGAAAGGGAGCAGCTGATCTGGTACCTCTCTGCCCCTCCCAACCCCACTCCCCCAATGTTGTGAGACTTAAGGGTGCCAAAATGTCTCATCTTTTTCAGTCTCCGGAGTTATGCCAAGTAATTTCTCAGTCAAGGAAGCAAGAAGTTGTGGTATGGCCATTTTTGCCCCAGACTCAGTCTCCAGCTCTCAGCAGTTGTGGTGGGCTGGTTCCACCCTGGCACAATAAAATTCAGACCTAAATATCTAAGTAATTAAAAGTCCTGGGGTAAATTTGAATTGGGTTCTCCAAATCATTTGCTTTAACCTTGTCTTTGAGGAAACACTGAAGAAATGAAGTACAAAGCCTCTGACATAATTTCTCCAGCATTTAGATGGATATTCTGAAAAGTGGACGATCAGATGAACTCCTTGGAAATTCAGCACCCAGACCATGCTTAATCAGACAAATATATATGGCAGCAAATCAGAAGCAGGCAATTTAAAGTTTTTTAATTAATGTCGTAAGTAGGCTTACATTAATCACTGCAATGAAGTTACTGTGAAAATCTCCTAGTCACCAAACTCACCTGTTCGGGTACACTGAGGGAGAATTTAGCATGGCCAATGCACCTAACCAGCACGTCTTTCAGACTGTGGGAGGAAACCGGAGCACCCGGAGGAAGCCCACACAGACACGGGGAGAATGTGCAGACTCCACACAGGCAGTGACTCAAGCCGGGAAGCGAACCGGGGTCCCTGGCACTGTGAGGCAGCAGTGCTGACCACTGTGCCACTGTGCCGCCTCCGATCAGTCCAAATTACTCAATTCTTATTTCTAAAATTCTAATCCAATAGCAGGGTCAGCTGCAAAACAGGACTAATTGCGGTGCTTAATTTAATGTTTTTTATTTATTTTTCCTAAACTTGCCATCGAAAAAGTTCATTGCCAATTTATTCCTGCCTATCTCGTATCTACATTTTTAAAAAACTTAACATGCAGAGGAAAATGTGGACCTCGGTCAAAGATTTTAATCTACTATTGCCATTCTCTTCAGTAATGTGAGCCTTACTGATCTTGAGATTTGTTGCATGTTTTTTTAACTATTGGTTCCTCCTATTTTTTGTGAGAAACAGTTGGTACAAAAGCCAACGTTCAGGTCCCACCTCAGGGCTTGTTGGCCATGAAAGGGGCGTTCACGATGTAGTTCATCAAGTTGTTGTTCAGTATGCAAAACACTCTGACACTCCACACCTTCTCCAAGGGGAGGGAAGAGTGCGAAGATATGCAAAACCACATCTTGGATAGTGGGGGCAATTCTCCCAAAAGAATTCTAAATGTCGAATTTGCGTTGATTTTTTCTGTGGGAGTTCAGAGAGGAATCTCTCGCACTCTGTGCACTGCTGACTGCACCAATGTAAATTACATTGGAAATCAGAGGGCAGGGCCTATTCCCGTCCGGGTGGCTGGCAGCATAACGCTGAGCGGGCCACTGCGCATACGTCGATCTGTCAGCGCTGAGATCGGCACATGAGCAGTGGCCCCTGTCTGCCAGCCTCCCGATCGCTGGCAGCGATCACTGGTGAGTTCCGCAACCCCTGCGACCCCCGCATTGCCGGCCCTCTGCCCCTCCCCAATGGCCAGATCACTGATCGCTGGCCCTCAAGGCATACCCGGGCCCAGCCCCGACCCCTCCCCGCCCCCAGCCCGCCTCGATCATTCCTCTCCCGCAGCCCTGATCTCCCGATTTCCCCACCACCCCCCCACTAGCAGTGCCGACACACACCCCCCCCCCCCCCCCACAATGCCGACACCTATCCCTTGCAGGTCCGACCCCCACCCCCGCAGGCTGCACCAGCTCCCTCCACCCTGATGGCCAACCCTGATCGCTTGCCTCCCTCCCTCTGCTCGCGATCCCAAAGTGCAGAGCAGCAGTGGGACCCCCCACCCACACCGATTGCCCCCAAAGGCCCTGCCCCATTAGGCCCTGCCTCTTGGCACTGCCCTATGCCTGATGGGCAGTGCCAAGGTGCCCCCTGAGCATTGGCACTTTGCCCCATGGGCAGTGCCAGAGGACCCAGGCAGGCACTGCCAAGGTGCCAATGCCCAGGGTGTGCCCCCCTCGCACCTGACCCTCTGGGGGGGCCCATTGCCTCCCCCCGCCCCTTCACTCCAGCAGGGTTGGGCTGTCAGCTTCCTGTTAGTGGGGAGCTACAGTAATCCCTACTGGAGTGAAGTACTCCCAGCAGAATTCGGGCCTGCTAATGATGTTTAAATTGTATTGAAATGACGTCTTGAATACCTAATACAGTTCCACACCTATTTCTGGCACGGAGCTGACGGCACTGGAAATCCAATGCTGGGAAACTCGCTTGAGGCCGTACACCCAGCGGGAATCATGCTTAAATTTCCTGGCCCACCAGGGTAAAAAATCAGCGCAGCGGGATGGGAGGATTGCCCCCAGTATTTTGGATACAATGCCCCCTGATGTTGAATAGTCTCAAGTTAAACCCAAAGAATGGTCACTTGGGAAAGTGCCAAAGGAGCTCAACAGTAGCAAATCAATAGAAAAGAACAGGAAGGATAAAAATAACCCTGAACAATTATACAATTATCCTTATCGGTGTCATGTGTATAACAAGAATCCTATTGATATTACTCTGTGTGTTGATGCTTACAGAGTCATTTTTCAATAAAGAAAGCAGCAGCAGCTCTGGGGATCGGGACAGATGGAGTGGTTCTGATCAAGTGTGATGTCAGGTAGGTTACATTATACATTGCCTGCAGAGTTTTCCACTCCTCAAACAGTGAGAGCCTGTTTTTGCTTTCAACCATATGAGAGGCCTCTGCTGTTCCACAATCTGCATGCGTATTTGCTCAAAGCTGTACAGTACATTCATCATGACATCTCTGCATAAACCAATCTACACAGCCATGCCGCAATCTCAACCTTTGATACCCTAAATCCGAAAACCCTAAAACCATTACTGTGTATTGCCCCGATAAGACCCTCACCTCCACGCCCTTAACTTCAAGGGAACAAGGCTTGGTCAAATTTGACAGACTACTGGATTAGTTATTTGTTGCCAGATCTGCCTGGGCCACATGAAACACTAAAAGGGCCCACTCTCATCTACTAGAACTGCTTATGGGCACTGCGGCCTCACGGCACCCAGGACCCAGGTTCAATTCCAGCCTCCGGTCACTGTCTGTGTGATGTTTGCATGTTCTGCCCGTGTCTGCGAGGGTTTCCTCTGGGTGCTCCAGTTTCCTCCCACTGTCCAAGGATGTGCGGGTTAGGTGGATTAGCCATGCTAAGTGGGACTTAATAGGATGGAGGGTTATAGGTAGGCCTAAAAGGTAGGGATATGTTCGGCACAATTTGTGGGGCCGAAGGGCCTGTTTTGTGCTGTAGTTTTTCTATGTTTCTATGTAAATTGCTCCTTAATGTTCAAAGATGTGTAGTTTAGATGGATTAGCTATGGTACATGCACGGGTAGGCCAAGGTAAGGTGCTCTTCAGAGAGTCGGTGCAGACCCGAGGGCCAAATGGCCTCTTTCTGCACTGAAGGGATTCTATGCTTGCTGTGCCTGGATCCTCCTGGAATGCAATTCTTAAACCTCTCTTCCTGTCCCATCCTTTCTTGCCTCCATGGACTTCAAGATTGAGGCCATCTGATCAGCTGCCTCTGCCATTCTTTCCCACCAGCCAACCTCCTATAGCGCTCTCCTTGCAGCTGTCCTGAACAGACACCATTTTCTTTCTATCCTATCTCCCCTCATGTCCTCTCTGAGCTCATCTTGTCCATGAGACACCGTTCCTGCTGGCTGTTCCCAATAAACTGCTGACTACCCAGCATTCCTTCCTGTCTCCCACGTTAGCTGGTGTTGGTCACAGGTTCTCTCTCTCCACAGTCCTCTACTTCAAAGTTACCTCTCTCCTTAAAAAAACACAGCCCTGACTTTCCTGCAATTGCAAACTACCACAGAATTTCCATGGCCCCATTCTTCTCCAAAGGCCCTTGAATGTGCCCCCCAAATTCACACCATCTTCCCTGGAACTCCATGTTTGAATGCTTCCATTCAGGTCTCTGTCCCTGTCACAGGTTGTTATCAAAGAGAATAAACTCAGTGTCCCATTTGCTTTCCCTGATGCATGTGAAAGATCCTATGGCAGTATTTCAGCAAAGGGCAGGGGAGGTCTTCCTGGTGTCCGAGTCAATATTTACCCCTCAACCAACATCATTAAAATAGTATCTGGCCATTGTTACACTTATGTTTGTGGGATTATGGTCACCCAAAGTGATCCCTCACTATCACTTCTGTCACCTGCCCTTCCTTATTTCCCAAGAGGTCAAGTTTTGCCCCCTTTCTAGTCGGGCCATCCACATACTGAATGAGAAATTCCTCCTGAACATACTCAACAAATTTCTCTCCTTCCAAGCCTCTAATACTATGGCTGTCCCAGTCAATGTTGGGAAAGTTAAAATCCCCTACTATTACCACCCTATTTTTCTTGGAGCCATCTGTAAGCTCCTAACATATTTGCTCCTCAATTTCCCACTGACTATTTGGGGGCCTATAGAACAATCCTGTCAAAGTGATCTCCCTCTTATTTCTCAGTTCTACCCATGTAGACTCAGTGGGCAACCCGTGGATAGATCCCTTCTCAGTACTGCCGTGATGTTCTCCCTAATAAAAACACAACTCCCTCTCCTCTCTTACCTCCTGTTCTATCTTTCCTATAGCATCTGTACCCTGGAACATTGAGCTGCCAGTCCTGTCCATCCCTTAACCATGTTTCAGTAATAGCTATAATATCCCAGTCCCATGTACTCATCCATGCCCTGAGTTCATCTGCCTTGCCTGATAGGCCTCTTGCATTGAAATAAATGCAGTTTAATCTGGACTTCCCTTGCTCACTGCCCTGCTTTTGCCTGATCTGTCTGGTACTAGGATTACTGACACTGCCTTTCTTACTTAATGTGCTCTCTTTAACTTCTGTGCTGTCCTCAACCTTCTCTTCTGTCTCCCTACTGCTTTGGGTCCCACCCCCTGCCAAACTAGTGGCTCTAGCAAATCTCCCCACCAAGATATTAAACCCCTTCAGTTCAGGTGTAACCCATCAAGGAACAAAGAACAAAGAAAATTACAGCACAGGAACAGGCCCTTCAGCCCTCCAAGCCTGCACCGACCATGCTGTCCGACTTAACTAAAACCCCCTACCCTTCCGGGGACCATATCCCTTTATTCCCATCCTATTCATGTATTTGTCAAGACATCCCTCAAAAGTCACTACCGTATCCGCTTCCACTACCTCCCCCAGCAACGAGTTCCAGGCACCCACCACCCTCTGTGTAAAAAATCTGCCTCGTACATCTCCTTTAAACCTTGCCCCTCGCACCTTTAAGCTGTGCCCCCCAGTAATTGACTCTTCCATCCTGGCAAAAAGCTTTTGACTATCCACTCTGTCCATGCCTCTCATAATCTTGTAGACTTCTATCAGGTCGCCCCTCAACCTCTGTCGTTCCAGTGAGAACAAACCAAGTTTCTCCAACCTCTCCTGAAAGCAAATGCCCTCTATATACCAGGCAACATCCTGGTAAATCTTTTCTGTACCCTCTCCAAAGCCTCCACATCCTTCTGGTCTTGTGGCGACCAGAATTGAACACTACACTCCAAGTCCTTCTTGGACAAGTCACCCCTGCCCCAGAAGAGATCCCAATGATCCACAAATCTAAATCCCTGCCCCCTGTACCAGCTCTCAAGACACGCATTCATCTGCCTAATCTTCCTACTCTCACGAGCACATGGCACCGGCAGTAGTCCAGAAATTATAACCCTCGTGATCCTGCACTTTAGCCTTCTGCCTAACCCTTTTCATACCTATGTCGTTGGTGCCAATGTGTACAATGATCTTTGGCTGCTCACCCTCCCCCTTAAGAATGTCCTGCAACCACTCAGGGACGTCCTTGACCCTGGCACCAGCGAGGCAACACACCATCCTGAAGTCTCGATCACGGCCACAGAAACACCTGAATGTGCCCCTAACTAGTGAGTCCCCTATTACTACTGCTCACTTGCTCTTTGCCCGACCCTGCTCTACAGCAGAACCAGTTGTGGTGCCATAGGCCTGGCTGCTGCTGGTATTTTTCCCTGAGAGGCTATCCCTCCAACAGTATCCAAAACGGTATACCTGTTTGAAAGGGGAATAGCCACAGGAGACTCCTGGCCTACCTGCCTGCCTCTCCTGGTAGTCACCCATCTGCCTGACTGAACCTGTGGTGTGACAACCTCCCTGTAACTAGTGCCTATCACACTTTCTGCCCCCTGTATGCTCAGCAGTGCGTCCACCTGCCGCTCCAACCAAACAATGCGGTCTGTGAGGAGCTGCAGCTGGACACACTTCCTGCAGACAAAGCTGCTTCAGTACAACCTATTATTTCTGTGAGCAGACCTCCTGGCCCCAATGATTTGGAGTGCATTTTAAGTGTCTAATGTCTAGTTCATTAATAGTATAACCCTTATGGCATTACAGAGAATCCCTGCTCTGTATCCCGAAATGTCACACAAGACATCACAATTGTTTTCTTTTCTTTACAAAATGTGAACTGAAAACCAAACTATCAAGATGAGGAACAGTTTCAAACCAAGAACTGATTTATTTTACATAAAATACATGAATGAACAGGGAACGATTTTCATAATGAGAGCAATAAATCCCCTGCATTCCTTGGTTTTGATAAATGGTAACGATGAACCTTACTAACTCCATAAATGTAGGGCCATTTCTCCAACTAACCTATTCAAGGCTGGCGGCTTCAGATTCTTGTAAAAAGAAATGGAATCATCTGCTATTTCTTGCTGGAACACATCTCAATCTATGCCTGGAAGATGCAGAGGCAGGGTTCTCTGTCCCCTGGCTCAGATCTAAGTTTAAGTTTATTTATTAGTGTCACCAGTAGGCTTACATTAACACTGCAATTAAGTTACTGTGACAATCCCCTAGTCACCACACTCCGGCACCTGTTCGGCAACACTGAGGGAGAATTTAGCATGGCCAATGCATCTAACCAGCATGTCTTTCAGACTGTGGGAGGAAACCGGAGCACCCGGAGGAAACCCACGCAGACACGGGGAGAACGTGCAGACTCCACACAGACAGTGACCCAAGCCAGGGAATCAAACCCAGGGTCCCTGGCGCTGTGAGACAGCGGTGCTAACCACTGTGCCACCGTGCAACCCTTGGAGCTATTGATCAGAGTTTTTACCCTTGATGTGTCAGCACCAGATTCCACAGTATGTGCCTTTTCTAAAGCACAACGCATACAAGGTAGAGCAGCATGACAATGGCCAACAGGGTCCAGAGCTGTACAAATATTATAGAGTAAGAGAGCAAAGAGATAATAAATTCTGTGTGGTAGACTGTGATTCTGCATGTGGAACTTAGATGTCACAAGGGAGTGAGTCATCATCACAAAGTGGCTTAAAATGGTACATAATGACTCTACATTTGTTCACTAATTATCACTGCAAATCACTATGGCAACCAATTTGATTTCAGGCTGCCGGCTTATTGTTAAGAAAAGAAAATGATGAATTTAACCTTGCAGCAATGTTAAATTTAAAAGCTTCATGTCGAGCTGCACAGGCAAAGCCCAATTTGTTATAGGATGAAGAAGTAGAGATTTTTCATCTTGCACTCATCAGGACAGATGCAAAAATACCAAATTTCAAAGGAAGCAACAAGTTAAGCTGCATGTGAAAAGAATGCTGATTGTTGGCAAGTCAACTCTGATTGGTTGAGGTGTTGCCATGCAGAATGCACCAGAGAAATATTCCTTCCACTCATCTGTTCAATTCAAAATGACGCCTGGACATATTCCCTCTGCCTGCAGAGGACAGGTAAACATGTGAATATATGTAGATTCTAGCAAGTGTATGTGACCATATTGTGAGCCCAATTGATCGTCTTAAATTGGTTGAAAGTAGGCTTGTAGTAGACAGTTGTAGAGGAATTGTGGGCCCTTACAATCAACCCAGGCGTGCATGTTTGTAACCTGATAAAGGGACTGGGATAGTTATCCTTAACAAGAATCACTATATTGACAAAATGCACATAGTTCTTATTGAAAACTCCAAATTTGTCTCCGAAGGTCCAAGTTCAAGCATGACCACGCAGTGCTGCTTGAAAGCAAATTGCAAAAACATTCCTTCGACTTGTGTAAGAGTAACAAACTATCTTAGAGTATATTATGATGGAATTTAACCTCATGGTTCACTATGACCAAGTATCTGTGCCCATGACACAGAGAGTGATGTACCATTATGCCCTATCTTGTGCACAACATAAATCGCCGAAATGATTGTTACAATCAAGTCTAAGTTAGTTTTCTACATGCATGGATTCCTTTACCTTTGTGAAGACCAAACGCAGCCTGCATTCGACAGTAATACCGTGTCCATGTGCTCATTGACATGCAAGCTTTTTCATTAGTGTACCACTTAAGGAAGTTATAAACACTTTTGCTGCCTCACTATATCATGGCAATCTTGAAATGCTGTCATTTTCTGAATCTGTATTTATTGAATTTATGAACTTAGAAACTCGTGCAGTTAAATTCAGCTTTAATGACACCATGTATGTCCAAATAGATGGCATTATCATGGGATCCCCTCTCGGCTATCATGAATATCTTTGTTGGCTTCCATGAGAAATGCATTTTCAATAGAATGACCCCTTGCATACTTTGATATGTTGATAATGGACAGGAATTTCCACACAACCTGTTGCATGTTTCACAGCAGCAGAGGCAGCCCACCATTGGCTGGTGGCGGGATCTTCTGGATCTGCTGTTGTCAACAGGGTTTCTCATTGAATGTACCCCTTGTCGCTGCGAAACCTGTGGCGCCATCGGCAAGACCGGACGTTCTCACTGGTGGGATGGTAGTAACTTCTGGGCAATAAGTTTTCTATATTTGAATCTGCAGCTGCATGTAAGAATTTCCTTACATACCTTAATGCCCTCAGTCCTGCGCTCAAATTCACCTCTGAAATAGAACAGTCAAACATGTTCCCTTTCCTAAACTGAGGCTGACTTGTCTATTTTCTCTCTACCTTCATTTTAAATAGTGGGGTTACATTAGCTACCCTCCAATCTGTAGGAACTGTCCCAGAGTCTATAGAATCCTGGAAGATGACTGTCAATGCATCCACTATTTCTAGGGCCACTTCCTTAAGTACGCTGGGAGGTAGATTATCAGGCCCTGGGGATTTATTGACCTTCAATCCCATCAATTTCCCCAACACCATTTTCCTCTAATAATGATTTCCTCCTCTCTAAACACTGTGTTCCCCAACATTGCTAGTACATTATTTGTGTCCTCCTTTGTGAAGACAGAACGAAAGTATGTATTTAATTGGTCAGCCATTTTTTATTCCCCATTATAAATTCCCCTATTTCTGACTGTGAGGAGCCTACATTTGTCTTCACCAATTTTATTTCCTTCATGTACATATGGAAGATTTTATAGTCAATTTTTATGTTCCCCGCAGGCTTTCTCTCATATTCTATTTCCCCCTTCTTAATCAATCCCTTTGTCCTCCTTTGCTGAATTTTAAACTGCTCCTGATTCTTGGGTCTGTTGTTTTTTTTTCCTGACCAATTTGTATACCTCTTCCTTGGATCCACTACTCTCTCTAATTTTCCTTGTATGCCATGATATGGCTAACTTTCCAGTTTTATTTTTGAACCAGGCAGAAATGAACAATAATTGCAGTTCACCCATGTGCTGCTTGAATGCTTGCCATTGTCTTATCCACCATCATCTCTTTACATATCACTCCCAAATCTATCACAGCCAACTCACACTTCATACCATCATAGTTTCCTTTATTTAAATTCAGGACCCTACTCTCAGAATCAACTACGTCGCTCTCCACCTTGATGAAGAATTCTATCATATTATGGTTTCTCATTCCCAAGGGTTCATCATCAAGCACAACTAAATCGCCAATTATTCCTTTCTCTTTACACAATACCCAGTTTAGGATGGCCTGTTCTCTAGGGTAGATTCCTCAATGTATTGATCCAGAAAATCATCCCATATACATTCCAGAAATTCCTCCTCTACGATGTTGTTACTAATTTGATTTGCCCAATCTATATGCAGATTAAAGTCACCCATTAATACAGATGTTCCTTCATAGCATGCTTCTCTAATTTCCTGTTAATGCCATCCCCAACATCACCACTAACGTTTTTTGCCCCTTGGTGTTTCTCAGCCAATATCCTTATATACTATTGCATTAATTTCCTCTTTAACCAGCAATGCAACCCTACCACCTTTTCTTTTTTGTCTGTCTTTCCAAAATACTGAATACCCCTGGATGTTCAGTTCCCATCCCTGGTCACCCTGCAGATATGTTTCCATAATCCCGACTATATCACACCTGTTTACATCTATTTGCATAATTATTTCATCCACTTTATTGCAAACTGCTTCACAGCAATGCTGGCTGCAAGAACACACTTCCCAGATTGCTTCACCGTGACACTGACTGCAAGAACACACTTCCCAGACTGCTTCACCATGATACTGACTGCAAAGATGATAGCACAGTGGTTAGCACTGCTGCCTCACAGCGCCAGGAACCTGGGTTTGATTCCAGCCTTGGGTGACTGTGTGGAGTTTGCATGTTCTCCCCATGGTCTGTGTTGGTTTCCTCTGGATGCTCAGCTTTCCTCCCACAGTCTAAAGATGTGCAGGTTAGGTGGATTAGCCATGTGAAATTGCCCCTTAGTGTCCCAAGATGTGTAGGTTAGGGGGATTAGTGGGATAAATATGTGGAGTCATGGGGATAGGGCAAGGAGTAAGATGCTCTGTCAGAGATTCGGTGTAGACCCGATGGGCTGAATGGCCTCCTTCTGCGCTGTAGGGATTCTATGAAGGATAAACCTCCCATATCACTTCACCACGATGCTTACTGCAAGGACACTCTTCCCAGCCTGTTTTACCGTGATGCTGACTGCAAAGATACTCTTCCCAGTCTCTTGTCATTCCAAAATGAGATCAATAAACCACCTACCAGTAATTTGATTTTCCTTTTAACCACCAACAATCAAGCACTCACTCTAGGTAGTAACACTGATGCTGACTACTCTCTACAAGAAACGTTTCTCCTTCAACAAGACAACTTGCATTTATATAGTGCTTTTAATGTAACAAGGAACTTTACAAACATTGTCAAACAAAAAATTGACACTGAACCACACGAGATATTAGGACATAAGGTCAAAATCTTGATCAAAGAGGTAAGTTTTAAAGGAGGAATGCAAGATAGAAAAGCAGAGGGACTTAGGGAGAGAATTCCAAAACTTAGGGGCTTGCCAGCTGAAGCCTATGCAGGAGTGATTAAAATTGAGAATAATGAAGAAGCCAGAACTGGCGGAGTGCAGAGGTCTCGGCGGGGCTATAAGGCTCAAGGAGATCGCAGAGATCTCTGTGAATGTGTTGAACAGCTGCTCATATTTTTCAATGTTCCAAGCACAGCTTTTCCCAATGAATTCTCAATTGGTTGGAAAATCTCCTCAGCACACATCCCTGCCACCCCCACTATCTCATCAAACTCCCCAATGCGCACGTAGCCTTCTATTGCCGGAATTAGAAATATACTGGATTCAGGAAAGAGTTGAGGTGAAGTACTAACAACTCGGATTTTAATTTGCTTTTATAAAGGATGCAAATATTTGAAACTCAATTTGCAGATGTGTAACATATTTTGAGGATGTGCTTTTCTAAAATTGCAGAGGGAAAATCATCCCAGCAGACCTTGAGAGAAGGATACTTGAAGCAAAGCAAAAGGTCAGTTCATTTTGTTAATTGAAGACAGCCCCAATTAAAACTATTGCATGTCTCCTACTCTCAATTATGAATTAAGCATAAATTTCCTTTGGGCACAGTGCCAGTGTAGAACACTCAGCTGTCAGCTGTCAAACATGTTTCTATTTGTAGCCAATCAACCATATCGTCAAGGAGCGGGTGGTAAATTTTGTGCTTGGTTTAAGAATTCAACAGCCCAGCTGGCTGTTAAGGGTGGTACCAGCTTACACGACTGTTTTCGTATTCCAATATATGTGATATGGATTGATAGGTTGCCGCTAACCATTTCTATCAAGGAATCCACTGAAATCAACTGTCTTATTTTGGGAAATAGTAAAGTAAACTTCAGTTAAAAAGTAGAGAAAGGAAATCAGAGTGAGTTAACCCTGTGTTACAAATAGGAAACCTGTAAGACTTCTATTTTTTGGGACTGTCTCTTTAATTTGGGATAAAATGGAGGAACGCTGGGGGTCATGTGACCTGTTCTGAATTATGCCCGACAACAAACTTGGGTGGGTTTGTTGCTAAAGCCATTCTAAAAGCCATTGTAGTATCGGCTTATAGGGTTTTCTTAAGATATCCCTGAACTGCACAGACAGATGAGTCTGCAAGAATCTGATAGAGGAAGGGAGAGTGGGCTAGTCTGTTCTTATTCACCACACAGGAGCTCATGTTTGGGCTGAAGAGACCGAGTTTGTGAAGATTTGAATAAGACTGGAAGATTCGGGATAACCCTCACAGTTTGGGGATTAGCAGTTTCCTGGCTGGAAAGGGAAAAGAAGCAAGCTATTGGGAGCTGAGAATAGCTTTGCACTAGTTGCTGAAAAATTAAGTGTTTGCTTAAAAAAAAGAATTATGTATTGAGGAATTTTGGTTGTTTTTAAGGTTAAAGGGGGAAACATTCTGTAGTTTAGAATATAAGTTGCCAAATGAAATAGGGTTTAGTCATTGTTGTTTTTAGTTTGTTTGTTTCAGCAAAAGTCTTAAAACTTGAATCTGTCATATGATCTTTCCTGTTGGTCATTGGAAATTTGAATATCTTTTAAAAAGCTACCAGTACCTGATAACAATACTCGTGCATCTCCTGGAATTGGTTAAAAAGTGAGGGCAGATTACTCACCAGCTCTTGTACTGAGGATTTAACAAAGGGCAAGGACCAAGAAAATGTCTCAACAGTTCCAGTCCTTCCACAGACCGTATACAATTAACATTATCAAATTCTAAGCCTTACTCGTTCAATCTCCTGAGAAAAGTTTTGTGTCATTTCAGTAGTAGTAGTCCAGCCGTAATGTAAAACATTTTTCCATTGGTAAATTGCTACCGTTCAAACTTGGCCAGCTGCTATCCACAACTAACACCCTTCCTGTACTCATAACAGCACGACACATTGTGTAGTGAAAGGAACATTTGATTTTCTGAGGTATTCGGATCTGTTTACATCTAGATATTTAGCTACCATTTTTTGAAGTGGTCAATTGGTATATTAACTGTTCTTGCTGGGACTTTCTTTCATGGTATTGATATCAGGGTGAGTGTTGTAGGCTCTTTTGGAGAATTCCTTTTTTTCAGAGAACAGGTCACCACATATCAATGTATGTTGCTTCTAGCAAGTGTAAATAAGCCACACTACAAGCTTGAATGATTATCCTAAATTGGTTGTTCTTGCAACAACTACATTCAGCAAGTACTGCCTAATTACAGAATCACACCTAACAGTAAACATTTGGTTTTAGGTTTTGCAATTACGGGCTAGTCGAGTATGGTCTGTACTCCGCCTATTACAAACTACCAAAGGATTATACTGTTTGATTTGATTAGCGACTCACTACAAAGTACAGCTTTTGTACCTGACATTCTGCCTATAATTGAGCAATATCATATGTGAATATCAGCTATTGCGAGTCAGGGTAAGTAGGCTGTACACCCCAACAACTGACTGATCGAATCAAACAGCATGTTTCATTGGTTGTTGTAATGTTTAGTCTCAGGAGTTGGAGGTGGGGGAGGGCTGGGAAGCACAGGAAAAATGGGCTGAAATGTTATCCAGGATGTTGCCCCTTTTATGTTTCCCAGAATTGCTGGTGTTTCCTCCAGGTCTGGGGCTATACTTACAGTAGCAACTGGCTATGGGCTGCCACAGAAATAAGGCATCAGATAGCATTATGAGCCATGTAACCTCACTTGCTTCCAACTAGAAATGCAGCCTCTTTAAGGGGTTCTTAGAAGTAGGCTTTATTCCCTGTGCCCTGCCCTAATCCAACCCAATGACCTGAGAGGGATGGGCAACAAAGAACAGAAAAGCAAACGGACCCTCCATTTCAAATCTGGGAGCTACGTCAGAGCACTTTAATTCCTCATTTTAATACTCAATGCAATTGTCTTTAATCAGTCTCCTTGTATTTTATTCAGGGCTTTGTGCCATTCTTTGTAAATGCTACAGCTGGCACCACAGTGTATGGTGCCTTCGATCCACTCGTTGCTATTGCTGACATTTGTAGCAAGTACAAGATCTGGATGCATGTTGATGTAAGTTAATCCTTTCACATACAAACTGCCTTCATTAGAACTTCACAATCCAGTATGATTGATTGAAGTTCTGCAGAATCATCTTGTTCATATTTCTGATAACATGAAATCGTGCAAGTTTAACACTTCACTGTTTGCATCACCTTCACATGCCAGGCAAGGTGTGAGAAATACAGGTGGCCTATGTGCCTCTGATACCTGGATGGAGAATAGTGCAGTCCACCATGCTCAAACTTCCAATATATTCTCCTATCCAAAAAAGTGTTCAATCTTAAACCTTGCTGTTTCATTGTAAATGGAACAACCCCTTGCACTTGCATAAGATCAGCGTGAGTCATTTATGCTCAGAGGCTGTGGATGCTACCATTGCAACTAATTTGTACCACGACTGTATCTGTCTCAATCTGGTGTCACATTTGATAGCTTCCTATCTTTGTCTTCAGCCACTCTCTTTTTCTTAGTATTTTCTTCTCTTGCCCTTTTTTCTCTACCTCGTTAAAAACCAACTTCACCTGCCCTTCCTCCAATTCTTTCTTAGTTTTCTCTGCTGCACCTATGAGATTTCCTCATAGCTTAATGTGAACAGTAATACAGAGGCCACTGTATCACTTACAACACCCCAAATCCCTCAACCATTCCATCTTTGTCCATTGTGGAACACTGGAATTATGGTTGGGCTTATTATTGGTGCAAGGCCAGAGCTGTCCTGGGAGTTATTGAGTGGACCATGTAAGATTGTGTAGTTTGCTCAATTCATTAGCTTATGCTGGTAGCCCAGCACAATTTTTGCTGAGGCTAAAAAAAAAATCAAGGGCTTGAGACTGTTTGAACCTTCAATCCAGCAATTGCAAGTTTTTATTTTTTAAATTTGAAGGGAAGTTTTAATTAAATGCAGGCCCCACTTCACTCACATTGCCGGCAAACAAAGAAATGAGAATCTTCTCTCCAAAATGAGTAGCGTTCCATCCAGTATCACCTCAGCCCATTTTCAAACTTTTTTTTGTTGATCTTGGGTGTTGATGAAATGTTGAGATAACGGTGATTCACTTTGTGCGTTGTCTTAATTCAGGCAGCCTGGGGTGGTGGTTTACTGATGTCCAGAAAACATCGCTGGAAACTAAATGGTGCCGAGAGGTAAAGACATGTTATGACTTTCCCAGATTGACTCGCGAACTTTGATCTGCTGATTATCAGGCAGTCCAGCCCTGAATTTTTTCAGGTGAACTAAAACTCCCAACGCAAATTTGGTGGGATATTGATGGGACCCCCAGAAAATCAGCTGAATTTCTAGTGGAAAACGGATCCATTTCAAACTCTGGGGCAATTCAAAACCTTTTGGGTTTGATTTTGAATCCAAAGGACAAGAAGTTTGGCTAGTTTTATTGGCCTGGCCCGTATTAACATGCTGCTTTCTAATGAAAATCACTAGGGCCTAGAGTCTCAACTGTAAAAAGGAAGTTTCACTCGGGTAAGGGGAGAACCTGGAACAGCAAGTGCAGTACTGTGGAACCCTGCAGCACAGGCCTCACGAGGGCCTGGCTCCTGTTCCTGACAGGTTTAACCTGTCAGGGAAGCCACCTGTGCCTCCCCTCTCAGGTCTCTGGTTCAAATAATAGATCAGGTCCAGTGACATTGTCAACCCAAGCTTGTTCCTTCCACCCCTGCCCCCAACTCCTGATCTCAATTTTCGACTCTGCAACAGAACATGCCTCTAATTAGCCTTCAAATTGCTGTCCCTTTAGGCTGAAAGCAGTGACGAGGTTTGATGGTGCCCTAAAACGTACTGTATCAGCTGTACTTTTAAGGTGACCTTTTTAAAAAAATTCTTCCAAGGGATATAAGCAACGATCGCATTTATTGCTCATCACTGGTTGCCCTTGAGAAGATGGTGGTGGACTGCCAGTTCGATCTCCTACAGTACATCTGGTGTAGGTACATCCATAGTGTTGTTCGGAAGAGAGTACCTGGATTTTGACTCAGCAGCAGTGAAGGAATGCTGATATAATTCCAAGTCAGGGTAGCTTGGATGGGAACTTGTAGGTGATGGTGTTTCCATGCACCTACTGCCCTTGTCCTTCCAGGTTAGAATCACAAAATCCCTACAGTGCAGAAGGAGGCCGTTCGGCCCATCGAGCCTGCACCGACAGCAATCCCAGTCAGGCCCTATCCCTGTAACCCCACGTATTTACTTTGCTAATCCCCTGACACTAAGGGGAAATTTTGCATGGCCAATCCACCTAACTTGCACATCTTTGGAGTATGGGAGAAAACCGGAGCACCTGGAGGAAACCCACGCAGACACGCGGAGAACTCGCAAACTCCACACAGAAAGTCATCTGAGGCCAGGTTTGAACCCGGGTCCCTGGAGCTGTGAGACAGCAGTGTTAACCGCTGTGCTACTGTGCCACCTTAGAGGTTGTGAGTTTTGAAGGTGTTGTCAAAGGAGCCTTGGTGACTTGCTCTAAGATCAACATTTCTGGATGTGACTTAAGGATATTTTTCGTAAAGAGGCCTAAAATTGTGTTATATTTACAATTTGTGTTTCCCACTAGATTTCATGGTAACTGTGGGAGGTCTGCTTTGTCTTAAAACAATTCTCTACTTTGTGAGTTACCATGACAACATTAGTGGCCTGTGCTTTGTAGCCTGTTAGAGCAATTTTGGCTCACCTAGAGTTTAATCACAAAGATATTGTTACCCCTTGTGATGGTTATCGTCAACCAATTCTTCAACCTAGTTGGTGAATTTATGAGGTACGGTGGATGAAAATGCATCATTTGGTTAAAAGTATTTCACATTGGCACAAATAAAAGCATTTTCAGGATCAGGGTCAGAAAAACCCCAAACCCCCTTCCTAACAACACTGCAGATGTATCTATTCTATGTGGACTGCTCACCACCATATTTTCAAAGGAAAGTAGGGATGGACAACAAATGCTGGCCTGGCCAATGATGCTTTATATCCCAAGAAAGAAGTCAAAAAAAGTTCAGACAAATTAGACCTGAAACACAAACAATGCTGAGATGTCACATTTATAAAGAAATTCAACTTGTACCCAAAATGGTTGCAAAATCCACAAGGTGTTCAATCTGAGCCTGGTCCATGCAAATTTGGTGCCCAAGCAAAACGTGGTCCTGGGGCTTATTTAAAAGTTACCAGCAAGCTGTGTGCATCAGACAGGCATCCTGCCTCAGGATGGAGTGGGTGGGGGAAGGGGGTTGCGGGTAAGGAAGGGTGCATTTTCCAGGTGTTTCTTTGAAAGGCTTCCAGTGGCTCCTACAAGCAACACCGATTGGGCCTCTCAGTCCCTGTTTGCTTCTGATTTTTAACAAGGATCCCACAACCAGGATAAGATCCTGATCAGCTTTGCAGCAGCTTTATGACTTCTTCAGATGGCCGAGCTGCTCAGGCCTGCTTAGTTTGACGCCGGCAGACCTCAGGGGTTTAAATGTTGTTCAAGCTATCACCTCCTCCCTCGATGTCTCCTCTTCCAACCACCACTTCCTGACTGCTGACTATTCACTTTCAGATGCAGAATGGAGGCTCTGACTTGTTTTCTTTCCTTTGGCTGTTTTCATCAATAAATGCAGTTGATTTTTTTTTATTTTTAGGGGCAATTCTGTCACTTGGAATCCACACAAAATGATGGGAGTTCCGCTTCAGTGTTCTGCTTTACTCGTCAGGGAAGAGGTAAGGGCTATATCCCTTTCTCCTGGCCAATGTCCTCAGACTCTGTTCAAATGATCTACTATATTAAGTCATCTCAAGATGCTATATGAATGCTTTTGAACTCTTTCTAAAAAAATAAAAAGGTTTGTGTCATGTTTACTGGAACTTGTGAGATATTTTCCTATTTGCTGTATAGTGTGTTGCCAGATCAAAATGTTTACAGCTCAAAGAGCAATCTCTTCTCTTAAAAGGCATTGAATTGTAATTGAAGAAAGGCTCACTGTGGGTGAAATCTCTCTGCAGTGAATAGGCATTTATCCCATACCAAATGTTATTTCTGGCTAAAGCCATCAGGTTCGCTATAAGATGGATTGCTGACTATGTGTGCTATCGCTAAAGCCTCATTTCATAGAAACATAGAAGATAGGAGCAGGAGGAGGCCATTTGGCCCTTCTAGCCCACTCCGCCATTCATTACAATCATGGCTGATCACCCAACTCAATAGCCTAATCCTGCTTTTTCCCCATAACCTTTGATCCCATTCACCCCAAGTGCAATATACAGCTGCCTCTTGAATACATTCAATGTTTTGGCATCAACTACTTCCAGTGGGAATGAATTCCACAGGCTCACCACTCTTTGGGTGAAGAAATGTCTCCTCACATCTGTCCTAAATGGTCTACCCTGAATTCTCAGACTGTGACCCCTGGACTCCCCCACCACCGGGAATATCCTTCCTGCATCTACCCTGTCTAGTCCTATTAGAATTTAACAAGTCTCATTCATCTGAACTCCAGTGAAAACAATCCTAACCTAGTCAATCTCTTCACATACATCAATCCCGCCATCCCCAGAATCAGCCTGGTAAACCTTCGCTGCACTCCCTCGAGAGCAAGAACATTTCCTCAGAAAAGAAGAGCAAAACTACACACAATACTCTCGGTGTGGCCTCACCAAGACCGTGTATAATTGCAACAACACATCCCTGCTCCTGTACTCGAAACCTCTCGCAATGAAGGCCAACATGTCATTTGTCTTCTTTACCGTCTGCTGCACCTGCATGCTTACCTTCAGTGACTGGTGCACAAGGACACCCAGGTCCCACTGCACACTCCCCTCTCCCAATTGCACCTCCATCGTCTAAATATATTGGGATAGACTGCTCTACTGGCAGGTGCCAGTGCAGTGTCATCTGTAGCATTTCTCCCTTTTAGTAGTAATGAAAGTCTTCCCACAAAATCTATAATTGACTCCCTCTCCTCTACACCAATGACAAGATCAAGCTGTCTTGATGTTGGGCAGATTAGTCTCTCATACCAACCTAACTTTATGATTTTCCCCAGTCTGAGGGACTATAGCTGGTAGTGAAAGTAAAAGCAGCTAAAGACCAGTCTTGTCATCGCCATTCGGCAGTCTGTGCACGTTCTATGTACTTTTCCTATGATTACATGAACTGCGACAGATGGGTAAGGCAATGCAACAGGATGGGAAAGTAGGAACAGGTGAGAAAAATAATGCCAGATGACAGAAAACTGGAATATAATTGGGAAAAGTAAACACAAAGCACAGATTCCAAGAATAAATGGGAAGGCTAATGAATCACTGTTGCTGATTAGAAGCTGTGCTGTCCATAAGACCATAAGACATAGGAGCAAAATTAGGCCACTCGGCCCATCAAGTCTGCTCTGCCATTCAATCATGGCTGATATTTTTCTCATCCCCATTCTCCTGCCTTTTCCCCATAACCCCTGATCCCCTCATTAATCAAGAACCTACCAATCTCTGTCTTAAAGACACTCAATGACCTGGTCATTGCCCATCCCAGTCCCATGAAGGCAGGTTTCATGGCAAGACTGGGAACAAACTTCCAGATTAGAGTATTTGGTCAGCACGGAGCTAATTAGTGACAATTAAGTGGCCACTTGGGTATAGATTCGTGACTCCGGTAGGATAATGGTGGTGCACTAACCCCTGCTAAGGCCAAGTTCTGGTAGTTGGCTGAAGACAGCTTCCCAACAGTTAGCCATGAGCCACAGAGATATCCTTTATTTCCCCTGCCCCAGAGCCATGTCTGCCAGAGGGCCACAGCTCCAGCTGCATGCCATCCCATGGTAGGGTTTCCCTACCACAATGATGGTCTGGAAGCTGTGTTCAGCCTTATTTTTTAAATGTCCCTTACCTCTTCAGAGAGTGCCTCCATCTTGACAGCCCCTACTGTCTCCTTCCTGTGTTAGCAGAGCCCACTCTCCTGGTGGAGCTGCTGGATGCCAATGGTTCCCTTGCCCGTGGAGCCTGCCGGCCATCCCTAATTGGATGTAGCTGTCAGAGATGGATGCCACCAATCCCCCCCCACCGCAAAGGAGATCATGAACATTGGTGGGACACACAGGACCAGCATATGGTCCCAGCCCCCAGTGAGAAACTAAAGTGGCAGTGTACAGCCCTGTGAGTACTGAATCCCAAAGAGAAATCTGCATCCCTAAAGACCTTGTTGCTCAATCAACTTTTGGCTGTTTGAAAAATAGACAGTAGTGACTGATTGATTACATAAAGCAAGAACTGTGACATTTTAAATTTGTTATGTAAAGTTATTTTTGTCACAGATCTAGAAAATCGCTTACCATTTGGAAGTCTCGTGGAGAAAAAATAAATAACAGTAGAGTTAATGTGAAGAGATAAAAAATGTGGAAGCTGATTAGAAAACAGAGACAGGAGCCAGGGAATGATTCAAAGTCAAAGTCATTCATAGGAGCATTTGTTACATTCAGCACTACAGTACTCAGTGCTTCTCACTCCATGATTGTCTCTGCTGTTTAAACTCAGTAAATTACTTAAAATATAATTTCTTCTGATTTTCAATAAGATTCTACTGATGAGCAAATCAGGTAAATACAGCTGGATGTCAGTTCATGGGTGTTATTGAAATCAGAATGATAAAGGAACGATTCTTTTGTAATGTGCTATTTTGTTTCCTATCCAGGGGAAATTATAAATGTCACAATATCATGTCGATAATGCACTGTCCTCATTCCAGTCATGTTTGTTCCCACCAGGGATGTTATTCATATAAAGTTCAAATAATCTATGCAAATTTTGCAAGCAGTTGTCTATTTTTGTTCTATTTAACTCAATTTTCTTCATATATGGCTGTTCTTATATTTTTCTCTCACTCTTCTTTCTCTCCTTCTCATCTATCATAGATTCCTTAGATTTTCAGTGTAAAAGTATCTTTATCCTTGTCATTTTTAATTCTGTTTCATCACTATTATTGTTCCTCAGCTACAACACCTTGCACCCCTCCCATCCATTCTGCTTCAGCCATAACTCACGGTGGCACGGTTGTTAGCACGACTGAATCACAGAGCCAGGAACCCGGGTTCGATTCCCACCTTGGGTCACTGTCTGTGCAGAGTCTGTTGTGGGTTTCCTCCAGTGCTCTACTTTCCTCCCACAGTCTGAAGGTTAGGTGCATTGGCCATGCTAAATTCTCCCTCAATGTACCCAAACTTCATTGCAGTGTTAATGTAAGCCTACTTGTGACACTAATAAATAAACTTAAATAACTCAAACCACTCACTATTCCAGTGACACTTGACCTTTGCACTATTTTAAACACAAATTGAACAACATTTTTATTGAAAACTAGCAAAAGTTTTGCCCTGGGTTTTACCATGATGGAGATGCCAACAATATTGATGTTATTCACATGTCCCTTTCCTGGTGTATTAACCATAGCAGGACACTGTAGCTGGGTGGGATTTGTTTTGTTTGAAGGACTGTTTAGGTCCCAAGTGTTATCTGAGGATCTGCCTCTCGGGACAGTGGAGAGATCATTCTTGGTATGGCCGAGTTGGTACACAATTCACTACCTACTAGGTTTAAACCCTTTATGCATTTCCTTTGTGTTCTCATTAATATACATCCAGTGGACTTTGCTTTGATCTGTGAGGTATAGCTAATACAATTGTATTCATGTTTGTTTGATCCTTTTGCAGGGGCTGCTGCAGAATTGTAATCAGATGAATGCCTGCTACCTCTTCCAACCTGACAAACAATATGATTTGTCCTATGACACTGGAGATAAGGCATTGCAGTGTGGGCGACATGTGGATATTTTTAAATTGTGGCTGATGTGGAGAGCTAAGGTAGGAGTTTCAATTAGTTATTTCTCATTAATTACATTTTCCTCAAATGAATAAGATAGCGGGGACAGATTGTGACAATGTAACTGTGATGGACTTCTCAGAATCACTTTATTGAAAGTAGTGCTTCGGTTTGGTGTAGCGGTCTATAATGAGAGTCAGACACAAGCTCCTCACACAAAGCCAGCATTGTTCTTTACCGAAGGGATCAAGGAGGAAAGGGAGAATCAGGATACTGAATTAGCCATGATCAAAAGGAATGGTGGAGCAGTCTCAAAGGCTGAATGGCCTCCTCCTGCTTCTAGTTTCTATGTTTCTATGAATGCTGCACATGCCTGTGCCCCAATGAACTGTCCTCACACAATGGAGGAAGCTCAGCTTGCATGGATATTTACTCCCTCTGAGTTGTTCATATTGAGAAAGCAGTAAGATGGTATGATTTCCAGCCCATCTTTTTTTAAATTCTTCCATGAGGCGTGGCTCTCACTGACATGGACAACATTTGTTGCCATCCCTAATTGGCTTTCTGGACCATTTTAGAGGGCATTTAAGAGTCAACCATATTGCTGGATGATAAGGACAGCAAATTTCCTTTTCTGAAGGACATTAGGGAACTACATGGCAATAAACAATGGTTACATGGTCATCAGTAAATATTTTTTTATTGACCATCTGCCATGTGGGATTTGAACCCGGGTCCCTAGAGTTTTACCCTGCGTCTCAGAATTACGAGTCCAGTGACAATACCACTACACCACTGCCTCCCAGTGCCTTTGTCATTTCCAGGCTGTAGAGGAAGACTTCCAATCCCCTTTATTCATAAACTTCAGCTCATCCAAAATTCTGTTGCCCCATATCCGAGCCAGAGCCAATTACCACTCACCCAACACCTATACTTCCCGGCCTACAATTGCTCCCAGTCCCATATAGCCTCAAATTTAAAATTCTCATCCTTGTGTTTAAGTCCCTTCATAGCTTTTCCATGCTCTATCTCTGAAATGTCTTCCATCCCTACACCCCTCCCACCAAACTGTCTATTCTTGCACATGGGGCACTTGTGTATTGCCACTCCTCTTTGTCCCATCACCGGGATCCTTACCTTCAGCCACCTAGGCCTCATACTCTAGAATTCCCTCCTTAAATTACTCTGCCTCTCCATTTCCATCTCCTCCTATAGGATGATCCTTAAAACCACCTCTTTGACCAAGCTTTCATCACCCCTCCTAATATCCCCTTCTTCAGCTCAGCATCTATTTTTTTTCTGACCGTACCCCTTGTAAAACACCTTGGAAGCTTTTGTACATTAAAGGTACAAAAGACTTGCTATATTGTTGTTAAATTTCCTTATAGGCAAGTCGCTAATTGAGGGGACAAAGGGCCTGGAAATTCAGCAGCTCCTCCACAGATCAGAGACAGCCTTTTCTTTTGATGGGTAGAGGCATACCTGGGGGAGGGGTAAGGGGTGAGTGGTGAGGGCGGTAGGAGGGAGGATTGGAGAAATGGGTGAGAACTTTAATTAAATCAACTTACCTTTAGTGTTTTCAAAACAGCTTCCAGCAGTCCTCTTAATGATCCTCTGATCATTGGACTGCTTCATATAGAATGCAATTGGGCATGGACTTGCACAGTGTATACCACACGAGCTGGAATTCTATAATGGCATCATCTCAAATAGCAGATCCTTCTGAAGTTACGAATTCCAGGCTTAGGCCACAGTGGTAAGTGGAAAGGATGTTGGCAGTCACATCGATCAACACAGGTAGCAAAATTCTAAATGGTATCACCATGGGAAAGTGGTGCCAGCAAACACCAGTTGGTATCAAATTAGTTCTTACTTGGGAAGTTAGAAGCTGCACTTTAGTGCATTCCTGCAACAGGAATCAGCTGAGTCATCTCTCAACTGAACTTGGCTGGTTAATTGTACAACTAGTTAAAACCAGTTCCAGGACTTTGTAAGTTGTGCCTATAAAAACAGAGGCCTCAGAATGCTGCTCTGACTGCACAGTGAGTGCTGCCTGACTGTGAGGAGTGCTTTTGGAGTTGGGTGAATACAGGGAGTTCGGTGAAACAGGCAGCAGAGGCTACAAGGGAGAGTGCTGATTGGTCAGTAAGTGTTATTTTTTTCTTTTTGCTCTTGGCACTGTAGTTGTTGTCCACTACAATAGTGTTTCTGTGTAATTTCTGTGGTTTATGGTTTGAAAAGGTTATATTTGGTAGTAACAAGAAGCGGGAAAGAAGGGCCACAGAAAATTGAATATAATCTGAAACAAAACATCTTTCAAAAGTTTAATTTAAAGGGGTAAGACATGACAGGAGAGCTCCAAGCTGTGGTTTGCTCCTCTTGCTCCATGTGGCAGGTGGGGGACAGTTCCAGTCCCCTGGGTCAGCATGTGTGCAGGAAGTGTCTCCAGCTGCAGCTCCTGGAAGCTCGAGTTTCAGAGCTGGAGCGGAGGCTGGAGACACTGCGGAGCATCCGCGAGTCAGAGATAGCATGTATAGAGAGGTGGTCACACCGCAGGCTCAGACTCCGCAGGCAGGAAGGGAATGGGTGACCACCAGACAGAGCAAGAGATAGACGGGTAGTGCAGGAATCTCCTGTGGCCATTCTCCTGCAAAACAGATATACGGCTTTGGATACTGTTGAGGGGAATGACCTCTCTAGGGAAAGCAGCAGCAGTCAAACTCGTTGCACCACAGTTGGTTCTGCTGCAGAAGGGAGGGGTAAAAAGTGCGCCAGTGCAATATTATAGGGGACTCAATTGTAAAGGGAATAGACAGGCATTGCTGACTCCAGGATGGTGTGTTGCCTCCCTGGTGCTAGGGTGAAGGATGTCTCAGAGCGGCTGCAGGACATTCTGAAGGGGGAGGGCGAACAGCCAGTGGTCGTAGTACACGTTGGTACAAACGACATCGGTAAAGAAAGGGATGAGGTCCTAAAAGCAGAATACAGGGAGCTAGGAAGAAAGTTAAGAAATCGGAACTCAAATCGGACCTACCGGTGCCACGTGCTAGTCAGAGTAGAAATGACAGAATATATCGGATAAATACGTGGCTGAAGAGATGGTGCCAGGGGGAGGGTTTCAGATTCCTGGGGCATTGGGACCGGTTCTGGGGGAGGTAGGACCTGTACAAATTGGACGGGTTACACCTGGGCAGGACTGGGACTGATGTCCTAGGGGGAGTGTTTGCTAGAGCAGTTGAGGAGGATTTAAATTAATATGCCAGGGGGATGGGAACCTATGTAAGGAGTCTGAGAAGGAGGGAGCAAGGACAAAATGTGGGGAAAAGGTTCCAACTACATCAAAAATCAGGGAAAAAGTTAAAAGGAGGGAGAACTCAGGAGATGTTATTAATAGAATTCAAAAAGAAGGTACAACAACTATAATTAGGGCATTTTATCTGAATGCTCGTAGCATTTGAAACAAGGTAAATGTGTTGACGGCACAAATAATTGCGAACGAGTATGATTTGGTGGCCATTACAGAGACATGGTTGCAGGATGGTCATGACTGGGAGTTAAATATCCAGGGGTATCAGACTGTTCGGAGGGACCAACAGAAAGGTAAGAGAGGTATTGTAGCTCTGATATTTAAGGACGGCATCAGGGCGGTAGTGAGAGATGATATAGGTTCGATGGAAAAAAAGGTTGAATCCATTTGGGTGGAAATTAGAAATAGTAAGGAGAAAAAGTCACTGATAGGCGTAGTCTATAGGCCATCAAATAATAACATCATGGTGGGGTGAGAAATAAACAAAGAAATAACTGATGCATGTAAAAATGGTACAGCAATTATCATGGGGGATTTTAATCTACATATCAATTGGTCAAACCAGGTTGGTCAAGGCAGCCTTGAGGAGGAGTTCATAGAATGTATCTGCGATAGCTTCCTTGAACAGTATGTAATGGAACCTACGAGAGAACAAGCAATCCTAGATCTGGTCCTGTGAAATGAGACAGGAATAATTAATGATCTTGCAGTTAGGGATACTCTCAGAAGAAACAGTATGGTTGAATTTAAAATACAGATGGAGAGTGAGATGGTAAAATCCAATACCAGTGTCTTCTGCTTAAACAAAGGAGACTACAAAGGGATGAGGGAGACGTTGGCTAAGGTAGACTGGGAGCAAAAACTTTATGGTGCGACAATTGAGGAACAGTAGAGGACTTTCAAGGCAATTTTTCATAGTGCTCAGCAGAAGTATATACCAGTGATAAGGAAGGTCTATAGAAAAAGAGATAATCGGCCATGGGTATCTAAGGAAATAAAGGAGGGTATCAAATTGAAAGCAAACGCATACAAAGTGGCAAACTAGAGGATTGGGAAATCTTTAAAGGTCAACAGAAAGCCATGAAAAAGCTATAAAGAAAAGTAAGATGGATTACAAGAGTAAACTAGCTCAGAATATAAAAACACATAGCAAAAGTTTCTACAAATATATAAAACAAAAAAGAGTGGCTAAAGTAAACATTGGTCCTTTAGAGGATGAGAAGGGAGATGTAATAACTGGAAATGAGAAAATGGCTGAGGCATTGAACAGGTATTTTGTGTCGGTCTTCACAGTGGAAGACACAAATAACATGCCAAAAATTGATGACAGGAAGGCTATGGCAGGTGAGGACCTGCAAATTATCATTATCATGACAGAGGTAGTGTTGGGCAAGCTAATGAGGCTAAAGGTAGACAAGTCTCCTGGTCCTGATGGAGTGCATCCCAGGGTACTAAAAGAGATGGCGGGGGAAATAGCAAATGCACTAATGGTAATTTACCAATTCACTGGACTCTGGGGTGGTTCCCGCAGATTGGAAAACAGCAAATGTGAAGCCACTGTTTAAAAAAGGAGGTAGACAAAAGGCGGGTAACTATAGGCCAGTTAGCTTAACTTCTATAGTAGGGAAAATGCTTGAACCTATCATCAAGGAAGAAATAGTGAGACATCGGGAAATAAATTGTCCCATTGGTAAGACGCAGCATGGGTTCATGAAGGGCAGGTCATGTTTGACTAATTTGGTGGAATTCTTTGAGAACATTACATGCGCAGTGGGTGGATGTGGTGTATCTGGATTTCCAGAAGGCATTTGACAAGGTACCGCACCAAAAACTGCTACATAAGATAAAGATGCATAGTGTTACGGGTAATGTATTAGCATGGATAGAGGATTGGTTAACTAATAGAAAACAAAGTGTGGGGGTAAATGGGTGTTTTTCTGGTTGGCGATCAATGACTAGTGGTGTGCCTCAGGGATCAGTGTTGGACCGCAATTGTTTACGATTTACATAGATGATTTGGAGTTGGGGACCAAGTGTGGTGTGTCAAAATTCACAGACGACACTAAGATGAGTGGCAGAGCAAAGTGTGCAGAGGATGCTGAAAGTCTACAAAGGGCTATAGATAGTCTAAGTGAGTGGACGAGGGTCTAGCAGATGGAGTACAATGTTGGTAAATGTGAGGCCATCCATTTTGTTCGGAATAACAGCAAAATGGACTATTATTTAAATGGTAAAAAATTGCAGCATGTTGCTGTGCAGCGGGACCTGGGTGTCCTTGTGCAAGAATCACAAGAAGTTGGTTTGCAGGTGCAGCAGGTAATTAAGAAGATAAATGGAATTTTGTCCTTCATTGCTAGAGGGATGGAGTTTAAAAACAGTGAGGTTATGTTGCAGTTGTATAGAGTGCTGGTAAGGCCACATCTGGAGTACTGTGAACAGTTTTGGTCTCCTTAGCTGAGAAAGGATATACTGGAGGGAGTGCAGAGGAGATTCACTAGGTTGATTCCGGAGTTGAGAGAGTTGGCTTATGAGGAGAGACTGAGTAGACTGGGGCTATGTTCATTGGAATTCAAAAGAATGAGGGGAGATCTTATAGAAAATATAAGATTATGAAGGGAATAGATAAGATAGAAGCAGGGAAGTTGTTTCCACTGGCGGGTGAAACTAGAACTAGGGGGCATGGCCTCAAAATAAGGGGGAGCAGATTTAGGACTGAGTTGAAGGGAACATCTTCACACAAAGGGTTGTGAATCTGTTGAATTCCCTGCCCAGTGAAGCAGTTGAGGCTACCTCATTGAATGTTTTTAAGGCAAGGATAGATAAATTTTTGAACGTAAAGGAATTAAGGGTCATGGTGAGCTGGCGGGTAAGTGGAGCTGAGTCCACGAAAAGATCAGCCATGATCTTATTGAATGGCGGAGCAGGCTCGAGGGGCCAGGTGGCCTACTCTTGCTTCTAGTTCTTATGTTCTTATCTCACAGTAGCAGAGATTTATCCTGAATCGCGGTTACTCACATTCTATGTTCAGGTTTCAGAAAGGGACTGGTCCAGTTCCAACAACTATTTACTCATCCCCCCCCCTCCCACCCTTACTTGATTGTGAATAGTCAATGGTACAGAAAGACCCCTCAAGGAAAAGCAGGGAATGGATAACTTCCAAAGTGCTCAATGGTTTGCAAATATATTTGCATCACGACTGATCTAAGGCAAACAAAACTTTTACCTTTCTTGTAGGGTACCATGGGATTTGAGGCTCAGATTGACAAGTGTTTGGACCTTTCCGATTACTTATACAATAAAATAAGGAACAGAGAAGGATTCGAAATGGTGCTTGATGGGAAGGTATGTTTGAATTTGTCTTCAATTACCAAGATGGAAACGTTAAAATCAAACTCCATCAATGGCCAACATGCAAATCCCTATTTGACAGTAAAAATAAATCTATTAAATATTTTTTTAAAATTCATTCGTGGGACATAGACATTGCTGGCTGGCCAGCATTTATTGCCCACCCCTAGTTGCCTTTGTTCAGAGAGCAGCTGAGAGTCAACCACATTGCTGTGGTTCTGGAGTCACATGTTGGCCAGACCAGGTAAGACCAGCAGATTTCCTTCCCTAAAGGTAATTAGTGAACCAGTTGGGTTTTACCGACACTTGACAATGGTTTCATGGTCATTAAGTAGATTCTTAATTCCAGATCTTTTTTTATTCAAATTCCACCATCTGCCATGGCACGATTTAAACCCGGGTCTATAGAACATTAGCTGAGTTTCTGGATTAACAGTCTCGTGATAATACCACTAGGCCATCACCTCCCCTTTGCTCCAGTTCAATTCTCATAGAGAACCCATGAAATAGTGACACTATATTTTGATGATGTTGAGTAGATTTTCTTTCCAGTGGTGCTAAACTGTGCATTATTTCTGCTGTTGAGTTCAGGGTCCTGAGCTGCCTTTTACCACCTTCTCCTGCCTCCGAGCTGCTGTCCACCTCACTGAGCTGCCCCTGAGCTAGACAACATGCCTTTTTCCCTCTGAACTATCTCTGACTTCACGGAGCTGTTTCGGATGCTGCTGGGCTGGCTCTGAGAGGTGGGGGTGGGGGGGGTTTACCAAATCACTAATTGTTTTGGCGTGGGACAAAGCCAAGCCATGTGACATCACATGCATGGCAATATTTATGAAAATAAGAAGCACTTGCTGGACTATATCTCAAACCTCACTGTCTGATCTGTAATTAAAACAACGATACAGCTCGAAAGTAAAAGATGTAACAACTGTTTCCGCCTCAAACAAATGGGCTAAATTAAATACTAATGAAAGACAGGAATTGTGAGTTAATTAGATTTGAATAAATGGTGCAGAATTGAATCTGGGGCTACACCTCGAGTGAGGCAACACACCAGCAGTGCAGTCTCCCAATCCCTGAGGAAAAAGCACTGAATCACAACTGCAAAGTTAAAAGAGTGACAGCCAAACATGAGAACCTGTGTAACAATTCAGGCAGGAGTCATTCAGTGTAACAAATGGCATAAATTAAGGTAAAAGTCCACACAAGACAGATACAATCATGAGAATCAAAGTAACTGTCAGAGCACGATTCAGGATCTAAGAGGAAATCTGAAATCTTTCTTGTAGTGGAATGAAATACAGATTGCACTTTTGCTGCCCAATGCATGCGGAGGAAACCTTCCCTCAATGCACATAGGATGGATATAGGAAGCTGAATAACGCCATTCAAAAGCATATTCCTTTAAATATAATTTAATGAAGTGATAGATGAAATAATTTAAATACTTATTATTCACTTTACACAAGTTAATATTCAGATTCTTGAATGAACATTTTTTGCCCTGTTTCTGCTATCCAGCCACAACACACCAATGTCTGCTTCTGGTATCTGCCTCACAGTATTCGGCACCTCCCCGATAATGAAGAACGAAGGAATTTGCTCATGAAAGTAAGTCTGTTTTCATTTGTATTGTGTTAAGACAAATACAATTTAGGCTTTCCAATCAATAGAAGAATAAGATGAGGCAATCAAACCAAATTCATGTTGTGTGGAAATGAGAGGAAGGGGTTGTCTCACTGATCAGTAATTGTCTGTTACAGTATAGCCTTGGGAAAATAACCATTTGTACATGCAAAGAGTAACAGAAGTTTGAAACACTCTTCTACAAATGCTAGTTGATGAAAAGTTAATGGTTAATTTCAAACCAGAGATTGATGGATGTTTGTGAACAGGATATCAAGGGATATACAATCATACATACAATCCCTTCAGTGCAGAAGGAGGCCATTTGGCCCATCGAGTCCGCACCGACCACAATCCCACCCAGGCCCTAATTCCCGTAATCCCACACATTTACACTGCTAATACCCCTAACACTAGGATCAATTTAGCATGGCCAAATCAGCCTAACCCACACATCTTTGGACTGTGGGAGGAAACCACAGCATCTGGAGGAAACCCACGCAGGCATGGGAAGAACGTGCAAACTCCACACAGACAGTGACTCGAGGCCAGAATTGAACCTGGGTCCCTGGCGCTGTGAGGCAGCAGTGCTAACCATTGTGCTACTGTGCCAGTGCCATGGATATGGGGCAAAGACAATATATGAGCCAGAATTTTACGTTGCTCGGGCAGGTGGGCGCCTGGCCTGGAAACCCGTGAAAATTTTGTACGAAACTGTCGGGCGCCTGTCCCAACGTCACTGCACACTCAAAAAAAATTTCAATTGTTGGGCATGCGCAAAAGTCAGAAGTGTAACCCGCCGACAATCACGCAGGCAATTTAGCCCATTAAGGACCAACTAAACACAATTTTACTCTGCTTGTATGCTTGTCGGGCAGGCCAATTGGCCAGGAGATCTTTACATTTTGGTTTCAACCTTGATCCAGGACGGGGGGGGGGGGGGGGGGGGAGGGGGGGGGTGGAGTACATGTGTGTCACTGAGAGACATGCCCCTGTGGTCTTGCTGCTGGCACCGCCCCCCCCCCCCCCCCCCCCCGTGACTCCCTCCCTGTGAACCATCTTCTACCATCACTCACCTGTGGCCTAGGATCCAACAATGATCTTGGGCCATGGGTGGGTGTCAGACTAGCAGCAGGCATCACCTCCCCAGTGGCACTGCCATTCAATAGAGCTGCCAGCCTCTGATTGGCCAATAGCTCAGCGGACGAGCTTCAGGGTCCTGATCTTGGGGGAAGGCCCACAGGTGGCCTGTCAAGTGCCAGAGTGGCGACTAATGCAGTGAGCCTTACTGGAAAGCTGAGCAATCCGGGTCTCTCAATAGTCTTCCAGCCAACAGCCAAGACCCCCATCACCTCCATTAGATTACGGCCTATGTTTCTGTGATCATGAGGTACGAATTTGCCTTACAAATTTGGTGGAGGTTTTTGAGGAAGTGACAAAAACGGTTGATGAAGGAAGAGCCGTGGATGTCGTCTATATGGATTTCAGTAAGGCATTTGACAAAGTCCCACATGGCAGGTTGGTTAAGAAGGTTAAGGCTCATGGGATACAAGGAGAAGTGGCTAGATGGGTGGAGAACTGGCTTGGCCATAGGAGACAGAGGGTAGTGGTCGAAGGGCCTTTTTCCAGCTGGAGGTCTGTGACCAGTGGTGTTCCGCAGGGCTCTGTACTGGGACCTCTGCTATTTGTGATATATATAAATGATTTGGAAGAAGGTGTAACTGGTGTAATCAGCAAGTTTGCGGATGACACGAAGATGGCTGGACTTGCGGATAGCGAAGAGCATTGTCGGGCAATACAGCAGGATATAGATAGGCTGGAAAATTGGGCGGAGAGGTGGCAGATGGAGTTTAATCCGGATAAATGCGAAGTGATGCATTTTGGAAGAAATAATGTAGGGAGGAGTTATACAATAAATGGCAGAGTCATCAGGAGTATAGAAACACAGAGTGACCTAGGTGTGCAAGTCCACAAATCCTTGAAGGTGGCAACACAGGTGGAGAAGGTGGTGAAGAAGGCATATGGTATGCTTGCCTTTATAGGACAGGGTATAGAGTATAAAAGCTGGAGTCTGATGATGCAGCTGTATAGAACGCTGGTTAGGCCACATTTGGAGTACTGCGTCCAGTTCTGGTCGCCGCACTACCAGAAGGACGTGGAGGCATTGGAGAGAGTGCAGAGAAGGTTTACCAGGATGTTGCCTGGTATGGAGGGTCTTAGCTATGAGGAGAGATTGGGTAAACTGGGGTTGTTCTCCCTGGAAAGACGGAGAATGAGGGGAGGTCTAATAGAGGTGTACAAGATTATGAAGGGGATAGATAGGGTGAACGGTGGGAAGCTTTTTCCCAGATCAGAAGTGACGTTCACGAGGGGTCACGGGCTCAAGGTGAGAGGGGCGAAGTATAACTCAGATATTAGAGGGATGTTTTTTACACAGAGGGTGGTGGGGGCCTGGAATGCGCTGCCAAGTAGGGTGGTGGAGGCAGGCACGCTGACATAGTTTAAGACTTACCTGGATAGTCACATGAGCAGCCTGGGAATGGAGGGACACAAACGATTGGTCTAGTTGGACCAAGGAGCGGCACAGGCTTGGAGGGCCGAAGGGCCTGTTTCCTGTGCTGTACTGTTCTTTGTTCTTTGTTCTTTGAATGTGGCATATTAAATCCTGTGCCTTTAAATTCTGTAAATTACACAGATTTCAATCAATGAGACAATGGGCACGATTTTCCTGCCCCCCCATGCTGGTCGGGTAATGTAGCAGGGCGGGAAATTTAAGTGGGAAGCCAAAAACGAGAATTGCGACTGGTGCCCGGTCAGTCATGGTCTTCCCGAACCATTTTTTCTGATGTAATCAGCCTCGCAGCAGGGAACAGTATATTGGGAGATCGGCGCATGCGCAGTGGCCCCCCCTCAGCAGTCCGATGCCAGCCTCTCAAGTGGGATTAGGCCCCCCTCGCCCTCCCAGCGGTGTGAATCGCCTGACGGCTTCTGTGTTGCACAGTGCCATTCATTTCACTAAACTCGCCTAGAACTCATATCCGTGCTCGCTTGGGCACTTAGAATTTTTGGGGAAAATCATGCCCAATAACTGTGTCCTGTGTATCTACGGATATATCCAGGAAACAATGCAATTCTTCCAGTACTATGGACTCAGGATTACCTCACATAGGCCCTCCATCCACACTCCAATTGACTTAATGATAACCTTATATCATTCTCTTCAGGGTGGAAGAAATGGGGGAAACTATTTGGGTATGCTGTGATGAATGTGGCTAACATCAGTATTATCTAAAAGAGAGCTATGCTTTTGCATCATGACAGAAACATTTGCAAGATTAATTTGGCGCACTGTTTGAAACTGGAATTGATGCAGATTGAAAATGATAAGGCCATGAAAACCATAGCTGATCATTCAAACCAAGAACTGTAACATTTGCATTAATCATATTTAAACAGGCTGAAAACAGAAGAATAAATCAGCTGATTCTTTTTGACATACTTTAACCATATGTTAAGCAGCAAAATCAAGTTTTATTGATGCAGGTCGGGAATCCAAAACAAAATTTGCTTGATCTTCAGAAATGTTGTCCTTCAAGTCCTGAGAGGATGTGCATCTCAGATGAGCAATTAAAAGTGGCAAAAAACACTTGAACAAGCAGAATGATATGCACGGATATGGATTCTAGGCAACACATCACTATTAACTGGATAAATCGTATCAGGCAAGGCAAAATTGTAATCAAATCAGTCAACACTAATAACATGTTACGACCACAGTGGAAAGATTATCCATAATGTCAGTGGTCTGCTAACAAAAATGTTGTGATTATGGTAAACACAATCACATCTTCTGGTACAATTACTTATTGGGCCCACTTTATTTTGAATTTGGCTAAGAATTACAGAACCCTTGCAAGGAATATCAATGAGAAGAAGCATCTTAAAATAGAAAAGACAAATTATGATCGCATCCATCTTCAGATCCAGTAAACAGTGATGCTTTATGTAATGTCCTTTAGGGAAGGAAAGCTGCCGACCTTCCATTGTCTTGTCTATAAGTGAGCATAGGCCCACACCAACATGGTTCACTTTTAACAGCTCAGCTCAAAAGTGGCCAAACAAACATTCAGTATCAAATTACCATGGTTGTAGGGCAAAGTCCACCACCTACCGGGCGTATTCCCCACTCTTTGACCAAAAGGTCAGCCCTCCCACCCAAAAGGTAGCTAACATTTTTTATGCTGGTTTCAGGGTGAAACTTGCACGCCATCTGGCAGGAAATCCCGCTTTAGAAAGCTGCCAGCCTATCTGATTAGCTGGGAGCTCGGTCATTCCAACAGTGCCAGGATCAAGCAGTGGCCACTGTTGGGACTGCAGGCAGTGCCCGAGGAGAAGAAGTGAGAATGAGGACTTCAAAATGAATCTGAGGTTTTGAATAGGCCTGGCTGGCAGACACCAGTGAGGGGGCTATGGGACGGGGGATGGGGCAGGTTAGAGAGGCTAGGGTTGTGAGTTGAAGGGGGGGTAACATCTTGGAGGGGGTGCCTCTCATGGGCACAGGAGACCGCCCCCTCGCCCCCCCCCCCCAAAAGGAGGTACCCATGCTTCTTGCTTGACAGCAGCCTGCACAGTGAAAGCTACAAGGCCACCCCGACTGACCCCCAAGCTTTCCCTACTGTGGCTAAAATAGGGGCGAGGATGGAATGAGTCCCTTATGGAGCCATTAATTGGCCACTTAAGGGGGTCCAATAGGCCCAAGAGACCCAGTGTGCGCTTACCGAGGTATAAGAGATAATGGGTGGGCAGAAAGGCCACCCTCTATTTTATGTGATCCCCATCCCATCCCCACCCTCTATTTTGTGACAGGGCCCTTCTCCTCCAGTCCCCCTCACCAGTGGCGGACTGTAACGTATTCTTGTTTGAAAAGAGACCTAAGCTCTGGAATTCCCAACTTGCACCTTTCCACAACTATACTCCTTAAGGATGATCTTCAGAACCTACCTTTTTGACCAAGGTTTTAATTACCTTTTCCCAACTTTCCTTCTTTTGGCTTTAGAAATATAGAAATAGAGAAAATAGGTGCAGGAGTAGGCCATCTAGCCCTTCAAGCCTGTACCACCAGTCGATATGATCATGGCTGATCATGCACTTGAAGTATCCCACTCCTGCTTTCTCTCCATACCCCTTGATCCCTTTAGCCACCACCTGGCTCCAACAGCTTTCTGTGAGTCTGTGATAGGTATGTCCCTGTCAGGCAAGGAGGAATTGGTAGGGCTAGGGAACCGTGGTGCACCAAAAAAGTTTCTTTGTTGGTTAAAAAGAAAAAGGAAGCTTATGTTCGGATGAGACGTGAGCACTCGGGTAGTGCACTAGAAAGCTTTAGATTGGCTAAGAGGGAGTTGAAGAGCGAGCTTAGAAGGGCTAAAAGGGGACATGAGAAGACTTTGGCGGATAGGGTTAAAGAGAATCCTAAGGCGTTCTATAGGTATGTCAAGAACAGAAGGTTGGTTAGGGCAAGTTTAGGGCCAGTTATAGATGGCAGAGGGAAGTTATGTGTGGAACCGGAGGAGATTGGTGAAGCATTGAACCAATATTTCTCTTCGGTGTTCACGCAAGGGGACATGAATATAGCTGAGGAGGACACTGGGTTGCAAGGGAGTAGAATAGACAGTATTACAGTTGATAAGGAGGATGTGCAGGATATTCTGGAGGGTCTGAAAATAGATAAATCCCCTGGTCCGGATGGGATTTATCCAAGGATTCTCTGGGAGGCAAGAGAAGTGATTGCAGAGCCTCTGGCTCTGATCTTCAGGTCGTCGTTGGCCTCTGGTATAGTACCAGAAGATTGGAGGTTAGCGAATGTTGTCCCATTGTTTAAGAAGGGGAACAGAGACTTCCCCGGGAATTATAGACCGGTGAGTCTCACTTCTGTTGTCGGCAAGATGTTGGAAAAAATTATAAGGGATAGGATTTATAGTTATTTGGAGAGTAATGAATTGATAGGTGATAGTCAGCATGGTTTTGTGGCAGGTAGGTCGTGCCTTACTAACCTTATTGAGTTTTTTGAGAAAGTGACCAAGGAGGTGGATGGGGGCAAGGCAGTGGACGTGGTATATATGGATTTTAGTAAGGCGTTTGATAAGGTTCACCATGGTAGGCTTCTGCAGAAAATGCAGATGTATGGGATTGGGGGTGATCTAGGAAATTGGATCAGGAATTGGCTAGCGGATAGGAAACAGAGGGTGGTGGTTGATAGTAAATATTCATCATGGAGTGCGGTTACAAGTGGTGTACCTCAGGGATCTGTTTTGGGGCCACTGCTGTTTGTAATATTTATTAATGATCTGGATGAGGGTATAGTTGGGTGGATTAGCAAATTTGCTGATGACACCAAAGTCGGTGGTGTGGTAGACAGTGAGGAAGGGTGTCGTAGTTTGCAGGAAGACTTAGACAGGTTGCAAAGTTGGGCCGAGAGGTGGCGGATGGAGTTTAATGCGGAGAAGTGTGAGGTAATTCACTTTGGTAGGAATAACAGATGTGTTGAGTATAGGGCTAACGGGAGGACTTTGAATAGTGTGGAGGAGCAGAGGGATCTAGGTGTATGTGTGCATAGATCCCTGAAAGTTGGGAATCAAGTTGATAAGGTTGTTAAGAAGGCATATGGTGTCTTGGCGTTTATTGGTAGGGGGATTGAATTTAGGAGTCGTAGCGTTATGTTGCAACTGTACACAACTCTGGTGCGGCCGCACTTGGAGTACTGTGTGCAGTTCTGGTCCCCACATTACAGGAAGGATGTGGAGGCTTTGGAGAGGGTGCAGAGGAGGTTTACCAGGATGTTGCCTGGTATGGAGGGGAGATCCTATGAGGAGAGGCTGAGGGATTTGGGATTGTTTTCGCTGGAAAGGCGGCGGCTAAGAGGGGATCTTATTGAAACATATAAGATGATTAGAGGTTTAGATAGGGTGGATAGTGATAGCCTTTTTCCTCTGATGGAGAAATCCAGCACGAGGGGGCATGGCTTTAAATTGAGGGGGGGTAGTTATAGAACCGATGTCAGGGGTAGGTTCTTTACCCAGAGGGTGGTGAGGGATTGGAATGCCCTGCCAGCATCAGTAGTAAATGCGCCTAGTTTGGGGGCGTTTAAGAGATCCGTAGATAGGTTCATGGACGAAAAGAAATTGGTTTAGGTTGGAGGGTCACAGTTTTTTTTTTAACTGGTCGGTGCAACATCGTGGGCCGAAGGGCCTGTTCTGCGCTGTAATGTTCTATGTTCTATGTTCTATGTTCTATGTGGTAGAGAATTTCACAGGGTCACAACTCTTTGAGTGAATAAGTTCTTCCTGATCTCAGTCCTGAAAGACTTGCCACTTATTCTTAGACTGTGACCCCTAGTTCTGGACTTCCTAAACTTTGTGCGGAATTCTCCAGCCGCGCTGGTCTAAAAACTGGAAATACCAGCTTGACTGTCAATGGGATTTCACATTGTCCGCAACTCGCCCACTAAAATTCCAATGGTGGGCAGGATGGGAGAATTCCAGCCTTTGTATTAGTTATTGTCTGATCATGCTTCTCTGAAGTGCCTTGGCCTATTTTACTATGTTAAGTGCTGCATAAATGCAAGCTGCTGTTGATGACTTGGTTGAGAAAATGCATGTGCAAAAGCCCTACCTTTTAGTTCCTAACAGTGTTTGATGCAGCAAGAATTTTTGGATTTACAGAAAGAATGCAGATAATCAAAAGATTTCGAGAGGAAGCTAAAGAAAGTACAAAAAAAATTTGCAGTTTGTAACCTGGTTGCAGTACCAGATTTGCAGCTCTTTGCATCTAGTCTTCCTGCGATGTTGTTGAAATTGTGATTTTATTGCAAGAGGTGGTGGCAGAAGGCTGCTTGCTGGTGGTGGTGCTGAATTTCTGTGTTTAGCAGCCATTGTTTTCAAGTGGGGAAAGGCCTACAGTTCTGGTTCAGCCTGAGATAATGGTCAGAGGGTGGAGCGGAACAATAGCGAGGATGTGGAGATTGTGGCGAGTGCTTTGCAAATAGTTCACTGATTCAATTTTCTGCTGCTGTGTGGTTTCTCTCAATTTAAACCAATATGTACCTGCTATGGCTCAGTTGATATCATTCCCACCTCTGAATTAGGATTCTAGTCCCCCCCGCAATTTGAGCATCTAGGTTGACACTTGAATGCAGTGCTGAGGGCGTGCTGCACTGTCAGAGAATTGGATCATTATTGGAAGAGGAAATGTTCACAGGGAGTGGTATTAGGTACTCTTGCAAAGAGCCAGCACAGACACAATGGGCCTTTTCTGTGCTGTAACCATTCTGTGAGATGCTAGGCTAGACAAGCTGAAAGACCACACCGCTGGAACTGACTCCGGCTGCGCCTGCAGTGGGACCTTTGATGGCATTTTACCAGCAGCAACTGATTTAGAAATATTGCTGGAACCAGCATCCAATTGAGGACAGCAGCACATCTACCAGAGCTGCTGGCCCAATCAGAGGGCTGGAGCTTGGCAACCTCAGCTGCACCATGGTGGCCACTGCTGAGGATGCAAGGCTAGGGAGAGGCAAGATAAGTACAGCGGAAAGAGCCGGGGCCAGGTAGGCAGGTCCCAGGAAGTGGGGTGGGAACGTTGGTGGTGGGGGGGGTACCATCACATGGAGGTGCCATAGCTGTAATGCAGCCATTGACACCTTGGAGTCCCTCTATGGACCATGGGACATATCAAAGAGATCTCCGCTGGGATGACATTTTGGTTTACCTTGTATTGGGCTTGCACATTGTGTGTAAATTGTCAGAAGGGGGAATGTGGCCCTTAATTGGGCACTTAATATGCCACCCATGCTGCTGAGGTTTCCATTGCTGTTCATAACACAGAATCACAGAATGCTACAGTGCAGAAGAGGCCCTTCAGCCCATCGAGTCTGCACCGATACATGAAAGCCCTGACCTGCCCACCTAATCCCACTTGCCAGCACTTGGCCCATAACCTTGAATGTTATGGCGTGCCAAGTATTCATCCAGATATCTGTCATGGTGGTGGAAAGATTTTGGGCTACCCTCCTGATCCCTCCCCTTACCATATTGCCAGCCTTCCCACCTCCCAACGCATATCCGTAGTCTGGTTAAAATTCAGCCTGCTGTCTTACATGTAAGACATTTAACCGAGGTCCTGTTTCTCCTCCCTGATAGGCACAGGAGATTCCATGGCTGTATTCAAGCAAAACAAGGGTGTTCTTCCAGTATCCAAACCAAAGTTTATCTCTTAACCAATATCACCAAAATAGAATAACTGGTGATTTATCTCACTGCTGCTTGTGACATCTTGCTGTATACAAATTAACTTCTGCAGTTCCCGACATTAGACTTCAAAGTCATCCACTGACGTAAAACACTTTGGGATGTCCAGAGGTCTTGAAAGGTGCTATATAGGTGTAAATCTTTATTTACTTTCTTTATCATCACAACCTGATTCTACCTCTCAAGATCATTCATTCAACAGCAAGAAGTATTGTTGTTAAATTTAGAGCTGTGCTAAGTTTTGAAACAGGATAAAGGAAATGAGAGGAATTGCTCAATAAACGAAGACACATCTCAGTCTGGACTGGCTTTAAATAGACCAAGTTCTAATTTAGGATAAATCTGAACCCCCTTTCTGAATGATGTTCCTTTCTACAATTCCACCATTACTTACAAGTTACAATTCTTGATGTACTTTGCTTGTGAATTTACACTCAGAAATGGTTCTTCCATATATCATCTTCCTGCAGCCCACTCTATCTTTAATTTTGTGCTATATTTTTAAGCTTTGCTTTCAACCTTGTAATGTTACTTTCATGAAAGTGAGGACTTATGATAACCCAGTTAGCACTGTTTGTCCGTAATCTGCCACCTTCGTTTTCTCTGTCAATATAAGTTGCCCGAAAATTTTCATGGGCCGGGATTCTCCGATGTTATATGCCCCGCCGCCGCTGCCAGTGAGAATGGAGAATTTGGCATCACGCCAAATCTCCATTCACAACAGTGGGACCAGAGAATCCCAACACGGATGAAGTCAGAGAATCCCAGCCATGTTTGCGTGCAGTTCTGGTCACCTCACTATAAGAAGGATGTGGAAGCGCTGGAAAGAGTGCAGAGGAGATTTACCAGGATGCTGCCTGGTTTGGAGTGTCGGTCTTATGAGGAAAGGTTGAGGGAGCTGGGGCTGTTCTCTCTGGAGCGGAGGAGATTGAGGGGAGACTTAATAGAGGTTTATAAAATGATGAAGGGGATAGATCGAGTGAACGTTCAAAGACTATTTCCTCGGGTGGATGGAGCTATTACAAGGGGGCATAACTATAGGGTTCATGGTGGGAGATATAGGAAGGATATCAGAGGTAGGTTCTTCACGCAGAGAGTGGTTGGGGTGTGGAATGGACTGCCTGCAGTGATAGTGGAGTCAGACACTTTAGGAACATTTAAGCGGTTATTGGATAGGCACATGGAGCACACCAGGATGGTAGGGAGTGGGATAGCTTGATCTTGGTTTCAGATGAAGGTCGGCACAACATCGTGGGCCGAAGGGCCTGTTCTGTGCTGTAATGTTCTATGTTCTATGTTCTTCTTGCCACACATCTCACTCCTATTCATGCGCTTGCAGCATCACAGTTTGTGCGTGTTACAATATACACTTGTGTTTTCTTCCCGCCTACGATCCACATGTCGCATTTTCCTGCAGTGATTTTCAAACATTTGTGCTGGGGGTTGTCTGCAAAGATTAGCACGCTCAAAGGGTCCTCATACTTGAACTTCTGGGCGACCAGGGACAAGTAGTACTCCCAGGATATTTAATTGTGATAAACCTACAGATGGAATCCTGATTGATTGTGTTTAGATGGTGACAATAGATAATAGCCCATGAGAAAGCAGCAAGAAATTCAGATTTGTCCCATATTAGTATTCCATTCCCAACCTAGAGTTGAAATGGCAAAATATGTTAAAGCTTCTAATCTTAGAATCTTAGATTCTCTACAGTGCAGGAGGCGCCATTTGGCCCAACGAATCTGCACTGATCACAATCCAACCCAGGCCCTTTCCCCATAACCCCACATATTTACCCTGCAAGTCCCCTGACACTAAGGAACAATTTAGCATGACCAATCAACCTAACCCGCACGTGCGAAGAGACAGATTCTAACTTGCTCTTTGCTGTTTTAGGTGGCTCCACAGATTAAAACTAGGATGATGTCATTTGGGACCACGATGGTAAGTTATCAGCCACAAGGTGACAAAGTTAATTTCTTCCGCATGGTCATCTCAAACCCAGCAGCTACACAAGAAGACATTGATTTCCTCATTGAGGAAATAGAGCGACTTGGCCAGGACCTGTGACTGCAAGGTTCAAGACATCTGCCCTAATACAATGGAGATGTTGCTATTGTGTGAATGTATTTCATTGTTTACCTTGAAACTAGTCTCGTGTGACCTTAGCCCTTACTACAGGGATTGGAGCGTAAGACTCTCAAATTGGAATTCTGGATATTAGAAGTTATTTAATGCAATTATACATTTTTCAAAATTAAACAAGGTACGAGTCATCAACCATCTGTCACACTTCAGACAAATTGTCCGAATGCATTAAGTGCTGAAATGATGTATTAACAGTAAACAGAGCACTTTAGAACCCATTTAGATATTTTGTTATGGTCCTTTAGCAGCCCAAGTGGATGTTGCCCAACAATAATTCACATCATTTCTGTCGTTACTTACGAAGGTCTCTGTTGACAAAGTTTTTAGGTCCTAAAAATGCAGGTTTCTGATTGGATAATAGAGGCTTAACCTCATTTTGCCCTCTTTAACTAGACGTGATGAAAATCATTTAGAAGATTTGGGCTTCAGCTCTGTCAAACCTTTATTATATAAGCTCTGCATTGAAGTGTCCAATTCAGATATTCTCTATTTATTTTGATAGAGAAGGAAATAGGTTTAGTTGCCATACTTGAATTTGAGAGTTCAATGTTTGAAATCTTCAGACCAGGAGTTTACACATGCAGTGTATAGCTGTGATGTTTCATGCTATAAAGAAATGGTAAATGACAATTCTGTTGACAACTGGATAGTGTTCAGTGTCTGTGAAAGTGTTTCCTTTGTAGAACTTTTGAGTAATGTCTAGTTGACCTCAGATTGAGGCTGTGCACTTTAGAATCAAGCCGTACTGTGTTGAATGATAATGTTTTAATGTACTAGTATATTGTTACCATACTTGGTACACTTAGATTTGGAAATGGGAAGCTTTGAATTCAAACTCTGACTTGGTCTTCCACTCCCAGCATGATCAAATTTGCATTAAATCTTATAAGCTAGTTTGACCACTTTGTCTGTGTTAACGAAGAGGTATTAGCTACGCACTGACAGGAAATGTGGCATGTAACTAATCCATCAAAGTATGCTGAGGCAAGAAGTGTGAGGACACTGACAGAGGGCATTCTTATGCCATTTGGGCTTCACTCACGCAACTGGTACAAAAAGAACAATTTCAAAATTCACAGGTCAATCTGGAAACTTAGTGACTGACTTATAAATGATTTTAATATTAGTTCAAAACTAGCTATCCCGGTCAGCTGCCTCCTGACAATATTATCGAACTGTCCTTCAGACGTTGGTAGGCAAATAATTTTTTTAAAGTACCATAGATTCAACATGACAGAAGGCAAATTTAGCAACAATGTCAAAGAATTAATTCCTGTATAAAGAATGATCACCACTTTGAGTCAGCACTTTCCTTGGTAAAGCAATGGAAGTAAGATCTCCAAAATCATTTAAGAACTATTTGGATGCTTCAATGGAAGCACTTCAAGGTCAATCTAGGTGGGTGAACCAAGGTGGACTAGTGGCCTTCCTTATCCATATCTATTTTGCATTCTTGTAGTGTACAGAATTCTACCCAGGACAAGGATCAATAGTGTCGAGCAGTGATTTTGCCATGTCTCTGTCTGTTGCTACTCTCATTCCAAGTTAACACAAGTAACTATCTCTTTCACTGTACAGAAGGATTGGCTTATTATACTTGTGTAGATTGTAGGAAGAATGATCTCCAAATTCCCATTTCCATCTGTCCTTTCCAAATACCCTTTAATTCTTTTATTTTTCACATATGATTCCCCTTCTCTTCTTGAAAGGCTGTTATGGATTCTACTCTTACCCCAGCTCCTGGTAAACTATTCCAAATCCTAGCAACCCTCTGTGTAAAACTTTTCAGCTTACCACTCCCTTTTATAAATGATTTTAAATATTCCCTGATCACCTAGTGTAAGGAGTCCCAGAGAAATGGTATGAAATGTGATAGCCATTTCTCAAAGGTTTCCGATATTTACAAAGGATAAGGATTCCCACGGAAATCCAACTCCATGCTCTCCATTGCACGGCATGGTGGCACAGTGGTTAGCACTGCTGCCTCACAGCGCCAGGGACCCGGGTTCGATTGACGGCTTGGGTCACTGTCTGTGTAGAGTTTGCATGTTTTCCCCATGCCTGCATGGGTTTCCTCCCACAGTCTGAAAGACGTGCTGGTTTGGTGCATTGACCCGAACAGGCGTCGGAGTGTGGCGACTAGGGGAATTTCACAGTAACTCCATTGCAGTGTCAATGTAAGCCTTACTTGTGACTAATAAATAAACTTTGTTTTACTTTTACTTTACTTTGTTATTGGTGTAATCCCGTTACAATCTTGAAGCTAATGCTATCAAAAATAACAGTAAGAGGCTAAAGTGCTAAGTGCTGATCTATTCCAACACACAGAAATGCAAAACTTTCTTTAGGAACCCTAACTCACCAGGAATTTCCAAAATAACTACCTCCTTTCAATTCCTGAGATTCAAGAATCAGGTTCAGAATTCCTGAAGACAAGATTACATTCTTTCCCAGTACCGATCCTGACTTGGATGTATTATTTTACTTCAAATCCCTTTTTGGGTTATTCTTCCTTTCAGTCAGATTATTTCAGTCACATAGTTATGGTACCATTGACAGATCATCAAAAACCAGTCAAATCTGGTGAACTATATCCTTTTGCCATTAAAATACCCCAGCAAAATTAGCATTAAAAAACAAATTCACTTCTGGCACATTTCGGCAAAGGTGTACTTTGCTTAGGCATGCAAAACAAGTAGATGTTCAAATGGATATAGATATTGGGAGGATTCTCTGATCTCATTCGTTCCCGCCCTACTGCCAGCGAGAATGGAGAATTTGGTGCTCAGCCAAAACTCCATCACTGCAGTAGCACCGGAGAATCCCAGCCTTGGACGAGGTCGGAGATTTCCGGCAATTGTCTTTTGATGTCTTCAGTTATACTTGGTAGGGGGTTTTTATTCATAAATGTTCTATTTATTCTTTCATTGGATGTGGGAGTCACTGCGGCAAGTCCAGCATTTGTTGCCCATCGCTAATTGTCCATGAACAGAGTGGCTTAGCCATTTTGAGGGCATTTAGGGCTGTAGGAATTCTATGATAATGAGTCATCCATATTTCTATGGGTCTTCAGTAAATGTAAGCCAGGCAAGGTAAGGAGGAGAGATTTCCTTGCCTCAAGGCTCAGGTGGGGAGTTACGGCAATCGATTGCTGTGACTAGCTTTATATTTGCATTTCTTAAAATTCTTTCATGAGACGTGGACAAAGCCAACATTTATTGTCCACCCCTAATGACCTTTCATCTGAGTGTTTTCGAGGACATTTCAGTCATATATTACGATGGCAGATTTCCTTCCCTGAAGGATATTGGTGTATCACATGAGCATTTATAACAATTGATAGTTTCCTGGTTACTATTACTGAAACTAGCTTTGATTTGATTTATTATTTTCACATGTATTAGCATACAGTGAAAAGTATTGTTTCTTGCGCACTATACAGATAAAGCATACCGTTCATAGAGAAGGAAACGAGAGTGCAGAATGTAGTGTTACAGTCATAGCTAGGGTGTAGAGAAAGATCAACTTAATGCAAGGTAAGTCCATTCAAAAGTCTGACGGCAGCAGAGAAGAAGCTGTTCTTGAGTCGGTTGGTACATGACCTCAGACTTTTGTATAATTTTCCCAACGGAAGATGGTGGAAGAGAGAATGTCTGGGGTGTGTGGGGTCCTTAATTATGCTGGTTGCTTTGCCGAGGTGGCGGGAAGTGTAGACAGAGTCAATGGATGGGAGGCTGGTTTGCGTGATGGATTGGGCTACGTTCACGACCTTTTGTAGTTTCTTGCGGTCTTGGGCAGAGCAGGAGCCATACCAAGCTGTGATACAACCAGAAAGAATACTTTCTATGGTGCATCTGTTAAAGTTGTTGAGAGACATAGCTGGCATGCCAAATTTCCTGTCTTCTGGGCTTTCTTCATATACTGTCGGCATGGGGGGAACCAGGACAGGTTGTTGGTGATCTGGACACCTAAATTATTATAAACACCTTTATTCATTGAATTTCAGTTTCACCAGCTGCCATAGTGGGATTTGAACCCATAACCCCAGACTGTTAGCCTGGGGCTGGGTCTCTGGATTATTAGTTCGGAGGCATTGTCATTAGGCCATCAACTCCCTCTACATATAGTACAATACGGTAGTGTACAGTACCTGCTGTGTTAAATCTGAGTGTGAGGCACCAGACTGCCTGTGGGGATATGGACCATTTCTGTGTTAGAAGTATGCCATTTATATCATATTTGCTGAGGTGCCTACTAAATGAATGCTGCCTCCTCCATCATTAGCAAATAACACATACTTGATTTGCAGCACGCATGCTAAATTGTTAGCACTAAGACATCCCTGAGCCACAGAGTGCAAAACTGTTGTGTTGGCATACTGTGTGGGCTGTATAGTAAGCCACTTAGATAATTGTCAGAGACCATAAAATGTTCTTGATGAATATATTTTTTTAAATGTTCTTCATATTCTGCTAATCACTTACTTAACTTAAAATATATTTTTTTTATTCGTTCATAGGATGTGGGCGTTGCTGGCTGGGCCAGCATTAATTGCCCATCACTGATTGCCCATGAACAGAATGGCTTGCTAGGCTATTTCAGAGGGCATTTAAGAGTCAACTACATTGCTGTGGCCTGCAGTCACATGTCGGCCAGACCAGGCAAGGATGGCAGATTTTTTTTCCCTAAAGGGGAGACCCGATGGGTCTTACAACATTCAACAATGGTTTCATGGTCATCATTAGACTTTTACTTTGCCGTGGTGGGATTTGAAGCTGGATCCCTAGAGCTTTACCCTGGGTCTTGGGATTACTAGTCGAGTGAAAATGCCACTGTCTCCCCTAATTACCCATTAATGTTTAATGACCCTGCCTATGAAGAATATGAGAACGCATAAGACCATAAGCAATAGCAGCAAGAATAGCTGCTTGAGTCTGCTCTACCATTCAATAAGATTATTGTTAGTCTTCTGCCTCAACTCCACTTTCCTGCCCGCTCCCTTTATCCCTTGATTTCCTGAAAGATCAAGAATCTATCTATCTCAGCCTTGAATATATGAAATGATGAAACATCCACAACTCCCTGGGGTAGAGAATTCAAAAGATCTACAATGCTCTGAGTGAAGAAAATTCTCCTAATTTCAGTCCCAAATAATCAAGTCTTTATCTTCTGCATGTTCTGGATTCACCAGGCAGAGGAAACAATCTCAGTGTCAACCCTGTCTAGTCCCTTCAGAATTATGTACGCTTCAACCATTCTTCTGAACTCCAGAGAGTATAGGCCCATTTCCCTCGCCCTCCCATTATAGGACAACCCTCTCATTCTGGGAACCAATCTAGTGAACCTTTTCTGTACAGTCTCTAAGGCAAGAATTTTCTTCCTTCGATATGGAGATCAAAACTGTGCACAATACTCCAACCACCCCCCCCCCTCTCCAATCCCCATACAATAGCAGTGAGACTTCCTTGTTCTTGTATTCCAGCCCCCTTGCAAGAAAAACCTGCATGTCAAATGCCTTCCTAAATATTTATTATACCTTCAAGTTAACTTTCCATGTTCTTTGTATGGCTACATCCAAGTCTCTGTGATCATCAACACTATCCATTTACATTGCAGCACTGTCTCCAAAAGATAGTGAAAAGCATTATCGTAAACGATTAGCGCCCATAATGATAAAATTAATGTTCATAATGACCTGCATTTACAGGATTTTCCTTTGGCCGCCAGCAGGGTCATCCAATCCCGCCAAAGTCTTTTGCAATGGTTCAACTACTGGGCAGCTCGCTGCAGGGCTGGGTGGGCGAGGGGTCAACTTCAGTGGGACCAGATGGTGCCACCACCAGAAAGGCCAACAAATTACACCCTGCATTCAGTTCTGGGGCAGGATTTTCTGGCTGCATTGGCCCAAAACTGGAAAATCTCGCCCGAGGTCAGTGGACCTTTCCATGGTCCGCCCACACCCACTACAATTCCCGTGGTGGGCAGAATGGGAAAATTCATCTCCTGGTGTCTGAAAAGTAAGTGTGATTTTCCAGCACTGAAGGCAGTCCAGAGGAGAATCACAAGTCAAATGTAGCAGATTGTAAATCAGCAGGAAAGACTGGAGGATCTCGGCTTCGAAAGGAGGTGTCAGACTAGTAGGATCACAGAATCCCCCAGTGCAGAAGGAGGCCATTCAGCCCATCAAGCCTGCACTGACAACAATCCCAACCAGGCCCTATCCCTATAACCCCACATATTTACCCTGTTAGTTCCCCCTGACAAGGTTAATTTAGCATGGCCAATCCACCTAACCCACACATCTTTGGACTGTGGGAGGAAACCGGAGCACCCGGAGGAAACCCACACAGACATGAGGAGAACGTGCAAACTCCACACTGACAGTGACCCAAGGCTGGAATTGAACCCAGGTCCCTGGTGCTGTGAGGCAGCAGTTCTAACCTCTGTGCCATCGTGCCGCTGTAGCTGTATGAAGATTTTAAAATGGTTCAGGGTAAGGGCATTTCACCCACAATATTGCTTTGAATTGTGACAGTGGAAGAAAGAGGCTCCAGTATTTGTAAGGCTGATGTCAGAAAATAGTTCTTCAAACAAAGAGTGATCGACATGTGGTATAAATCGCTGGACCAGGAGGCAAAACCCGTAGAATCATTTAAGAATCAATTAGATGCACAACAGGGCCAGATGCTTTCCATATTTGTAATTATCGTGTGATCTTACACATGTGTAATTCTTCTAGCATTACTGCTAACATTCAAATCTCTGCTCTGAATGAGATGAATCCAGAAGAATAGCATGAAGTGCCACAGTAGCCACAGAATAGTAAAACACCAATTGGACATACTGCTGCCTAACCTAGATCAAAGCTGACACAATTGTTCACCACAGGATACTTGGAGCATTTTGCCAATATGATTATATCACTGTTGCACAAAGACCTGTGAAATTCACACTGTAACTTTGTGCATTGCATTTTGCTGAAACATTACCAACCAGCGATTCCTTTAAAGTTACAGCTTTAGCTTATTAAGACTGAGTGTGAATTAGTATTTGCTGGGCTGGAGAAGACAACTGACTGAACAAACTGTGTAACTGTCTTAGTCATGTCCATTTAACAGGCTAGGATATGCATTCCATGTATTTAGCAGGATCTACAGAGTCAAAAAACGTGAAGTAAAAAAAAACTTATTGTGAAGTGTTTTCTTGCATCTAATGTATATTTTGCAGCATTCCTTCCAATATGGAGCTGTGTTTTGGAATCTGAATAGTAAACACTGTCCTGTGTCTAAGCTGTTAAGATGCTTGTTGTATATCCAGCCAGCGACAGGTACAGTTTTACCTGTAATAAAGAACTTTAGTGTTTAATTGTTTGTCTGACTTTTGCTTTTTCAGGAACATGCTGAGGTTGAAAGGTGTTACAGTAGATTTATATTGCAGACCTAAAAAGTTGCAAGGCACATGCTGTTTGGCACCCGAGCTCAGAACTTTGCACACACTTTGTACCCAAAGACATCATTATTAAGGCTTGAATCAAAGTTTCAAGTGTTCTTGAAGAAGACAGCCACTATGTCAGTGTAAGGCACAATCAACTTCTGTTGCCTGAGTTAAATTACTTTAGATAAAATAAAACATATTTACGGCCTATCTCCAGCCAGTTTGGAAAATCCCAATTTTCCACCTAAAAATTGGAATGAATACATTATTACGATACAGGGACATGACTTCCTGGTCAACAGCCCACATGAACACTACTCTTGGAGCATCCAATCAGGGAATCTGCTCTATTAGTATCACTTTTTTTTTCATTCGTGGGACATGTACGTCGCTAGCTAGCCAGCATTTATTGCCCATCCCTAGTTGCCACTGGGGGACAGTTCAGAGTCAACCACATTGCTGTGGCTCTGGAGTCACATGTAGGCCAAAACAGGTAAGGACAGCAGGTTTCCTTCCTAAAGGACATTAGTGAACCAGATGGGTTTTTCTGACAATCGACAATGGTTTCATGATCATCAGTAGACTCTTCATTCCAGATTTTGTTTACTGAATTCAAATCCCACCATCTGCCGTGGTGGGATTTGAACCCAGGTTCCCCAAAACATTAGCTGAGTTTCTGGATTAATTGTCTAGCAATAATACCACTAGACCATCGCCTTCCCTAGATGTAGGGTGAAAGATTTCAAGAACAAATTACCAGCAGTAGGACACACTCAAAGGTAGTCTAAGACAGCAATGGAAGTACAACACTGTAGTACTGATTTTCCAACTCGTATGATCTGATGTGAACGAAGAACAAGAACAATGCGGCATAGGAACAGGCCCACCAAGCCTGCGCCGATTCACAGTTTCTATCTTTCTGTTCGCCTACCGATTATGGTGACTGAAGGATTGGTGAATTTAGCCTAAAGATGTAATCCGAACCCACTCCCATTCAACAAACATTATTCAACCCAAAATAATGTTTGATCTCGGGATGTGGGTGGCATTGGCATTTTCACCTATCGCTAGTTACTTTGAGAAGGCCTGTTTGGTTTTCTCCTTGAATCATTGCAGTCCTTCTGGTGATAGTGGTGCTCCCATAATGGTGTTAGGTAGGGAATCTCGGGATCTTGACCCAACAATGATGTTTCCCACAACATTACTGTCGTTGGTCACAGGGGAGGTAATCATATTCCAAGGGCGTACAGGTTAGGTGGTGGATTAGCTATGGTAAATGCCCAGGGTTATGGGGATAGGGCAGGGGAGTGAGCCTCGGTAAGATGTTCTTTTGGAGAGTAGATGCAGACTCAGGCCAAATGGTCTCCTTATACACTGCAGGGATTCTATGGTTCTATACTATTGCAGTTATCCTGCAGATTGTACATACTGTAGCCCAGGTACACTGGTGTTGGAGGAAGCTGAGACTTGGTGACATGGATACTAATGATGTGCACTGATTTCTCCTGGATACTGTCACGCTTCCCATGTTGAATTTGCGCCCATCCTGATGGTAATTAGGGTTTGTCTTTACAAAGACTGCACAGTGGTCACCTCTACCAGTGCTATCATGGACAGAAATGGTGAGGACTGTGACATCTAAATTGGTTTCATGTGTTGGTTCCCTCACAGCCTGACAAGGTCCAATTCGACAGCTTGGTCCTCCAGGACTCAGCCAGCTTTGGCGGTGGGGGTGCTACCAAATTACTCTTGGTAGCGAACATTAAGGTCCCCCACCCAGAGTTCACTTACATGTTAGGTTCATTTGCTTAAAGCAAAAGCTATTATTACAGCAACTTATCCGATGAATATCAAATCAAACAAATTTGTATTTATGTAGCATCTTTCAAAACCTCAGGATATCCCAAGGCACTTCAGCATTAATTAATTATTATTGAAATGTACTCACTGCTGTACAGTGAAGCAACAACCAATTTGTGCTCAGCAAGAGCTACTGGAATTTAAAATTCAATTCATAAACCTGAAATGTAAAGCTCGTCTCAGCTTTAAAACCCATCTGGTTCACGAATGTCCTTTAGAGCAGGAAATCTGCCATCCTTCCCTGGCCTGGCCTATATGTGACTTCAGACCCACAACAATGTGGTTGATTTTAATAGTCCTGTGGAATGACTGAACAAGCCGTTCAGTTTGAAGGCAGTTAACGATGGGCAGTGATGCCCACATACATCCACTGAAGAATTTTTAAAATGCAAAATTCCACAAAGAGCAATGAGGTAAATGACCAATCTGATCTGTCCTCCTGAAACTGTCACTGATTGAAAAGCAGGAACATTTTCCATTCCCCACTCCCGTTGTCCCGGTCTTGTGATTCACACAAAACAATGCAAGTCAGAACAAATTGTAGGTACCTGCCTCTGTTAAACCTATGACCGCAAAACTGGAACGGGTCATGATGAGTCTTTTTAAAGTTAATTATTTTTTAGTCACAAGTAGGCTTACATTAATACTGCAATGAAGTTTCTGAAAATCCCCCAGTCGCCACATATACTGAGGGAGAATTTAGCAAAGCCAATGCATCGAATCAGCACATGTTTCGGACTGTGGGAGAAATCAGAGCACCTGGAGGAAACCCACGCAGACAACATGTAGACTCTGCACAGACGGTGACCCAAGCCTGGAATTGAACCCAGGTCCCTGGCACTGCGAGGCAGCAATGCTAACCACTGTGCCACCGAGTCTGTAGCTAAAGGAAAGTTCACCTTTTGTTTTACTATCCTATATCAACAATGTGTTTGTAGAACTTTTGCAAAGAAGGGAAATTATTAGATTTTTAAAATCTATATCAAAGTGAAGAGAAGCTTTCAGTTGGTAAATCATGCCCAGTGTCCAAAATTGTTACTATTTTCTAGTTTATGTTGTGCAGAACCTCTGACAGATTCTCTCCGCTGGTTTCAATTGATCTGCAGAAGGCCAAGGGAACATGTTTCTTTGCTTAGCCATGGGAAGTTAACAAATAATTCTCCACACTGGTGCCCCCCATTGCATAAATATGTATTTCCCTGTATGTGAAATTGTCATGAGCTGTAGGTGGTGCTATTGCTGCATATTCCACATACTGTGCCATTCTGTCCCTGGTAGCGCACACTTGCTTTTCTCAAGTGCTGCTTACATGGAAGCCCCACCACTGAGGCTGATAGCAGGAGATGGCCCCGCTCTTGGGGGGGGGGGGGGGGGGGGGTGCAGTAGGACCCAACCCCAAGAGCTGCTGGTTCAACCAGAGGATTCAGCAGCCTCACCATGGTGGGCATTTTTATTTATTCTTTTGTGGCTTGTGGGCGTCACAGGCAAGGCCAGCATTTGTTGCCATCCCCAATTGCCTTTGAACTGAACACTTCACCAGGCCACTTCAGAGGGCAGTTGAGGGTAAATCACATTATTGTGGATCTGGGGTCACATGGAGACCCAGACCAAGTGAGGATGGCAGATTTGCTCCCCTGAATCAGGCAGGTTTTTACAACAATCGGGGATAAATTCTCGGTCACCATTACTCAGACCACCTTTTCAATTCCAGACTTTATTGATTGAATTTAAATTCCACCAGATGCCATGGTGGGATTTGAACCCATGTCCATACAGCATGAGCCTGAGGTTTCTGAGTTACCAGTTGATGCGCTATTCAGACACGAGGCTTGAAGCTCAGTAAATGAAAGGCTTTTATTTACTGTTAACGAAGCTACCAGAACTTATATACACTATCCCAGACTGAAGGGGTCCCGGCCAGAGCAGGGACTCTTATATCTCTCCCAGGAGGCGGAGCCCGACTGGGATGTGCCACAACACTACAGTACAAAGATGTAACAACCCCACCCTAACCCCAACAGCAACAATAGCACAACCCAACAGTAACATATGTACATCCCTGTAGTACTGGTCAGCCCCTGGCTCAGCACTATCCAGTGGGAACCAACGATGGTTCACCACACCAGTCCACTGACATTACCACTGCATCACCATTTCCTCACCTTGTTGAAGCTGCAACACCAGGGAGAGGTGTAATTGTAACGGCTGGACACCCTCAAAAGCAGGTGAAAGCTGGGACCTGGCAACCAAGCCACAACAGTTGGGGGTAGCGGGAGGTGTGGGGGGTGGGGATCAAAAAATTAGGTCTACAAGTGTAGAGGCTGGGGATGAGCTTGGGGCTGGGACAAGGCTGGCAAAGAAGAAGAGCACTCTGGGGGAGGATGACCTCACTAGGCCTGGAGGTCTGGAGTGCATCTACTTCAATGCAAGGAGCGTAGCAGGTAAGACAGACGAACTTAGGGCCTTAATGCTTACGAGGGATTTGGATGTGGTTGCGGTGACAGAGACTTGGTTGAAAGAGGGACAGGACTGGCAGCTGAATATTCCGGGGTACAAGCGTTTTAGGCGAGACAGAGGAGGGGCCAAAAGAGGTGGGGGAGTAGCAGTATTAGTTAGAGAGCATATTACAGAGGTGCAGAGGGAGGACAATTCAAAGGGGTCGTGTAACGAGTCACGGTGGGTGGAGCTCAGAAACAGGAAGGGCGCAGTCACTATGTTGGGGGTATACTACAGGCCCCCCAACAGCCCAAGGGAAATGGAAGAACGGATATGTCAGGAGATAATGGATAGTTGCAGGAAAAATAGGGTTGTTGTAGTGGGAGACTTCAATTTCCCTGGTATAGACTGGAAATCGCGTAGGGCTGGGAGTCTGATTGGGGAGGCATTTGTAAAATGCGTACAGGAAGGTTCTTTGGCACAATATGTAGATAGCCCGACTAGAGAGGGGGCTATACTGGACCTGGTACTGGGGAATGAGCCCGGTCAGGTCTTCAAAGTTTTGGTAGGGGAACATGTGGCAAATAGTGACCACAATTCTGTTAGTTTTAGGATAGTGATGGAAAAGGATGAGTGGTGTCCCAAGGGTAAGATGTTGGATTGGGGGAAGGCTAACTTTAGTGGGATTAGGCAGAATTTGGCAGCTGTTGATTGGGAGAGGCTGTTTGAGGGTAAATCCACATCTGGCATGTGGGAGTCTTTTAAGGAACAGTTGTTAGGGCTGCAGGATAGGCATGTTCCTGTAAAAAAGAAGGGTAGGAAGGGTAGGATTCAAGAACCGTGGATAACCAGGGAAATTGAGGGATTGGTCATAAAGAAAAGAGTGGCGTACGTTAGGTCCAGGCAGCTAAAAATGGAGGGAGCTCTGGAGGAATACAAAGAAAGTAGGAAAGAACTCAAACGAGGAATTATAAGGGCAAAAAGGGGTCACGAAATGTCCTTGGCAGACAGGATTAAGGAGAATCCCAAGGCATTTTATTCATACGTTAGGAACAAAAAGGTTGTCAGGGAAAAAATCGGACCTCTCAGGGACAAAAGTGGAGAATTATGCTTAGAGCCCAAAGAAGTAGGGGAGATCCTAAATGAATACTTTGCGTCGGTATTCACAAAGGAGAGGGATGTGTTGACTGGGAGTGTCTCGGAGGGGAGTGTTGACCCGTTAGAGAAAATCTCCATTACAAGGGAGGAAGTGTTAGGTTTTTTAGGGAATATAAAGACTGACAAATCCCCAGGGCCTGATGGAATCTATCCCAGGCTGCTCAGGGAGACGAGAGATGAAATCGCTGGGCCTCTGACGCAAATCTTTGTCTCGTCACTGGACACAGGTGAGGTCCCAGAGGATTGGAGGATAGCTAATGGGGTCCCGTTATTTAAGAAGGGTAGGAAGGATAACCCAGGAAATTATAGGCCGGTGAGCTTGGCATCCGTGATCGGGAAGTTGTTGGAGAGGATTCTTAGAGATAGGATGTATGCGCATTTAGAAGGGAATAAACTCATTAACGATAGTCAGCATGGTTTTGTGAGAGGGAGGTCATGCCTCACTAACCTGGTGGAGTTTTTTGAAGAAGTGACCAGAATGGTTGACGAGGGAAGGGCCGTGGATGTCGTCTATGTGGACTTTAGTAAAGCATTTGACAAAGTCCCTCATGGTAGGTTGGTGCAAAAGGTTGGATCTCATGGGATAAAGGGGGAGGTGGCTAAATGGGTGGAGAACTGGCTTGGTCACAGAATAAGTTTAACAACACCAGGTTAAAGTCCAACAGGTTTATTTGGTAGCAAAAGCCACACAAAGCTACCAAATAAACCTGTTGGACTTTAACCTGGTGTTGTTAAACTTCTTACTGTGTTTACCCCAGTCCAACGCCAGCATCTCCACATCTTGGTCACAGAAGACAGAGGGTGGTAGTGGAAGGGTCTTTTTCCGGCTGGATGCCTGTGACTAGTGGTGTTCCGCAGGGCTCTGTATTGGGACCTCTGCTGTTTGTGATTTATATAAACGATCTGGAAGAAGGTGTAACTGGGGTGATCAGTAAGTTTGCGGACGACACGAAAATGGCTGGACTTGCAGATAGTGAGGAACATTGTCAGCCGCTACAGATGGATATAGATAGGCTGGAAATTTGGGCAAAGAAATGGCAGATGGAGTTCAATCCAGATAAATGCGAAGTGATGCATTTTGGTAGAACTAACATAGGGGGGAGCTATACGATAAATGGCAGAACCATAAAGGGTGTAGATACGCAGAGGGACCTGGGTGTGCAAGTCCACAGATCCTTGAAGGTGACGGCACAGGTGGAGAGGGTAGTGAAGAAGGCATATGGCATGCTTGCCTTTATAGGACGGGGCATAGAGTATAAAAGTTGGGGTCTGATGTTGTGGTTGTATAGAACGTTGGTTCGGCCGCATTTGGAATACTGCGCCCAGTTCTGGTCGCCACACTACCAGAAAGACGTGGAGGCTTTAGAGAGAGTGCAGAGAAGGTTTACCAGGATGTTGCCTGGTATGGAGGGGCTTAGTTATGAGGTGAGATTGGGTAAACTGGGGTTGTTCTCACTGGAAAGACGGAGGATGAGGGGTGACCTAATAGAGGTGCATAAAATTATGAAAGGCATAGATAGGGTGAACGGTGGGAAGCTTTTTCCCAGGTCGGTGGTGACGTTCACGAGGGGTCATAGGTTCAAGGTGAGGGGGGGGGAGGTTTAACACGGATATCAGAAGGATGTATTTTACACAGAGGGTGGTGGGGGCCTGGAGTGCGCTGCCAGGCAAGGTGGTGGAGGCGGACACAATGGGAACGTTTAAGACTTATCTAGATAGCCACATGAATGGAGTGGGAATGGAGGGATACAAAAGAATGGTCTAGTTTGGACCAGGAAGCGGCGCGAGCTTGGAGGGCCGAAGGGCCTGTTCCTGTGCTGTATTGTTCTTTGTTCTTTGTTCTTTGTGTCATGATGTACCGGCACCCCCATTGCCTCTGGGAGACATTCCCATCCCCCCCCCCCCCGTGAGTCATGGTGTGTCCATAAAGAAGGATCCTGGGAGGCCACCAGCTTTCATCCAGCAGAGTCTAGAGATGGCAGCAGGCCCACTTGACACGAGCACATTGCCCACGTAGGTAGCAGGTGGCCTTACTTGACCACTCTCGTGGTTCAATAGACCACCTACCGAGCAATCAAACTGCCAACTTCCCCACCATTGGCAATATGCCATAGTGACAGAAAGAGATTCGGCTTGCTCCCATGCCTTTCCTGACATTTTGCCAGCCCTCCCACATCCCGTCCTGCCTCAATAGGCCAGGAAAACGCAGATCCATAATTTCTGCAAGAAGTGTAAAATAAAATTAAGATTTCAGCCAATCTTCCAAAGATCTCTTTCACAATTTTCTGCAGACTTATAGAATTTCACATCTTTGGCCCTGAAATTCCTGCACAATGTGTTACAGTGCAGCGCAATGGGTTACAATGTGGCACAGTGTGTTACAGTGTGGCAGAATGGGTTACAGTGCAGCGCAATGGGTTACAATGTGGCACAATGTGTTACAGTACAGCACAATGTGTTACAGTGCAGCACAATGTGTTACAGTGCAGCACAATGTGTTACAGTGCAGCACAATGTGTTACAGTGCAGCACAATGTGTTACAGTGCAGCACAATGTGTTACAGTGCAGCACAATGGATTACAGTGCAGCACAATGTGTTACAGTGCAGCACAATGGATTACAGTGCAGCACAATGTGTTACAGTGCAGCACAATGTGTTACAGTGCAGCACAATGTGTTACAGTGCAGCACAATGTGTTACAGTGCAGCACAATGTATTACAGTGCAGCACAATGTGTTCCAGTATGGCACAATGTGTTACAGTGCAGCACAATGTGTTACAGTGCAGCACAATGGATTACAGTGCAGCACAATGTGTTACAGTGCAGCACAATGGATTACAGTGCAGCACAATGTGTTACAGTGCAGCACAATGTGTTACAGTGCAGCACAATGTGTTACAGTGCAGCACAATGGATTACAGTGCAGCACAATGTGTTACAGTGCAGCACAATGGATTACAGTGCAGCACAATGTGTTACAGTGCAGCACAATGTGTTACAGTGTAGCACAATGTGTTACAGTGCAGCACAATGTGTTACAGTGCAGCACAATGGATTACAGTGCAGCACAATGTGTTACAGTGCAGCACAATGTGTTACAGTGCAGCACAATGTGTTACAGTGCAGCACAATGTGTTACAGTGCAGCACAATGTGTTACAGTGCAGCACAATGTGTTACAGTGCAGCACAATGGATTACAGTGCAGCACAATGTGTTACAGTGCAGCACAATGTGTTACAGTGCAGCACAATGTGGTACAGTGCAGCACAATGTGTTACAGTGCAGCACAATGTGTTACAGTGCAGCACAATGGGTTACAGTGCAGCACAATGTGTTACAGTGCAGCACAATGTGTTACAGTGCAGCACAGTGTGTTACAGTATGGCACAATGTGTTCCAGTATGGCACAATGGGTTACAGTATGGCACAATGGTTGCTGTGTGGCACAATGGGTTACAGTGTGGCACAATGGTTACTGTGTGGCACAATGGGTTACAGTGTGGCACAATGGTTACTGTGTGGCACAATGGGTTACAGTGTGGCACAATGGTTACTGTGTGGCACAATGGGTTACAGTGTGGCACAATGGTTACTGTGTGGCACAATGGGTTACAGTGTGGCACAATGGTTACTGTGTGGCACAATGGGTTACAGTGTGGCACAATGGTTACAGTGTGGCACAATGGGTTACAGTGTGGCACAATAGGTGGTACGGTGGAACCCCCATTTTCCCAAGGCCCAGGAGTCCCAGTTCTCTGCCTGAAAGCAGTCACCTGAAGACTTTAGAGTATAAAAGTTGGGGTCTGATGTTGCAGATCTATAGAACGTTGGTTCGGCCGCATTTGGAATACTGCGTCCAGTTCTGGTCGCCACACTACCAGAAGGACGTGGAGGCTTTGGAGAGAGTACAGAGGAGGTTTACCAGGATGTTGCCTGGTATGGAGGGGCTTGGTTATGAGGAGAGATTGGGGAAACTGGGGTTGTTCTCCTTGGAAAGACGGAGGATGAGGGGAGACTTAATAGAGGTGTATAAAATTATGAAAGGCATAGATAGGGTGAACGGTGGGAAGCTTTTCCCCGGGTCGGTGGTGACGTTCACGAGGGGTCATAGGTTCAAGGTGAAGGGGGGGAGGTTTAACACAGATATCAGAAGGACATATTTCACACAGAGGGTCGTGGGGGCCTGGAATGTGTTGCCGGGCAAGGTGGTGGAGGCGGACACACTGGGAACGTTTAAGACTTATCTAGACAGCTATATGAACGGAGTGGGAATGGAGGGATACAAAAGAGTGGTCTAGTTTGGACCAGGAAGCGGCGCGGGCTAATTGTTCCTGGTTTCTCGTTTCAAGGCTTCATTCTATGATCATCTTGCTGGTGCCAGTACAGAGCGAGACTGCGGATAGTTGGGAACCTGTCTCGGGGGCAGGGAATTCATATGGTGTTCGTGGAAGTGGAAATGACTAGGGTTGGGAAGCATTTTCCGATCGGGGCCATTGTGATCTCCTGGACTCGTTTCGATCGCCTCAGGGGGTCGGAGAGGAATTTCCCAGATTTTTTTTCCCCATATTGGCCCTGGGGTTTTTCACTCTGGGTTTTCGCCTCTCCCTGGAGATCACATGGTCTGGAATGGGGGGGTGGGGGTAAGCTAATAGGTTGTAATGAACAAAGCATCGTAGCTGTGAGGGACAGCTCGGTGGATAGGATATTGGTATGTAGATAGGCTGGAAAATTGGGCGGGGATCCTGGATTCAGGATTCAATCCTGGACCGGGGAGCGGCGCGGGCTTGGAGGGCCGAAGGGCCTGTTCCTGTGCTGTATTGTTCTTTGTTCTTTGACTTGCATGTTGAAGTGTGGAATCTGGAGAATGCACCTCTGTCTGGCCACCAGTGAGGTGAACTTGAGTTCCAACTCAACTGTACCATTGTGTTCATACCCCCAGATCGACATCAAGGAAGAGGAAGCATGCCCAATTCCCGTTCATTGCAAAAACAAGTGGCCATGGATCTGGAAGCATCATCTCCTGACAGTAAGGATTTAGCTGCTGTGCATTTGACTGCATTTAGACTGACTCAAGTGGTTATAATCCTTCAGGGTGAATAGAGAGGGAGGTATATTACTTCTTTGCTGCAGTATACTGAGATGGAGCATTTTACATTGAAAACACTTCCTACGTCGTGAAAGTTAACAGAATGATAATGCCAAGCTTAGGAAGGAATGGATTGAAAAAAATGCCAACTTTTATCAGGAAAATAAACAGGGGTATTTTTGGCACGATTAAACTTACTTACTTAATTATACCCACTTACCATAAACAGAAATGAGTCAGATTGTAGATGCTGGTACTCTGTTGAATATTACTGTGAGACAAGGAGACAACAGAAGCACATCAAACCTTTTCCCCAGAACCTGCCCACATTCATCGACAGCTGTGGAAAATAAACTTCATGTTCCTGTTCAATGCTTTTAATCAGCCTCGACCTCCAGAACTAATAATTGTCTGCACTAAAACATCAGCTTCTGTGTTGTCTTTAAGATAACACACATCATTGTCTTCATTTGATGAGCATTCCGAGAGTATTTAGGGAATACATACATTACATAGGATCACATAGGATATACAGCATAGAAGCAGGTTATTTGACCCATCCATCCAGCCAGTTCTTGTTAGTGTGTATGCTCCTGCTTGAACCTCCTCCAATTTTTTCTCCACAAAATCTACCATCATAGCCATCTATACCCTTCTCTTTCATATACTTGTCAAATATATCTATATACTTCAACCACTCCCTGTGGCAGTGAGTTCTACATTCTTACCACCCTTTGGGTAAAGAAATCAGAGAAACCCTACAGTGCACAAGGAGGCCATTCAGCCCATCGAGTCTACACCGACAACAATATTTACCCCGCTAATCCCTCTAACCTACGCATCCCAGGACACTAAGGGGCAATTTAGCATGACCAATCCACCTAACCTACACATCGTTGGACTGTGGGAGGAAATCGGAGCACCCGGAGGAAACCCTCGCAGACATGGGGAGAATGTGCAAACTCCACACAGACAGTGACCCAAGCCAGGAATCGAATCCAGATGCCTGGAGCTGTGAGACAGCAGTGCTAACCACTGTGCCACCGTGCTGCCCGAGCAGGAAGCAATTGCTAAAAACACAGCTGTATATGTTTATATTATGATCGTTTACAATTCGAGCTGGATTTTATGGGGCACCATATTCGCCACACCCACGACCCACACCAGCTGAAAGGTAGGTAGAGAATCTGCCCATTTTATGCTTAAAGCAGTGGTAATTGCCTGAGATTGAGATTCTGTCCCCATCTGGGAAGAAAGTGCCGCCTTCGAGGTTGGCTCTGTATTCCCATTGTGCCAAGTTCGAATGGTGGCCACTGTAGGGACTATCGGGAGTTGCTGAACAAGAGGAGCTTATGGAGCCAGACTTCAAGGTAATCCAGAGTATTGGTGGGGCCTGATTGGCAGACCCCAGCAAGAGGGGGGAGGAGATGAGGGGCTGGGTTTTATACACAGCCATTATGTGTGTCAGGGTTACTGGGCTCTGCAGATAGACAAGTGTCTGATCCTTGTGCAGTGTAAGAAGTTTAACAACACCAGGTTAAAGTCCAACAGGTTTATTTGGTAGCAAAAGCCACACAAGCTTTCGGAGCCTTAAGCCCCTTCTTCAGGTGAACTCTCACCTGAAGGAGGGGCTTAAGGCTCCGAAAGCTTGTGTGGCTTTTGCTACCAAATAAACCTGTTGGACTTTAACCTGGTGTTGTTAAACTTCTTACTGTGTTTACCCCAGTCCAACGCCGGCATCTCCACATCTTGTGCAGTGTGCCAGCCATGAGTTCATAAAGCACTTAAGTTTAACAATTTGATCTGGAATGCTTTAAAACTCTTCTGTTGATTGGTAGCTAAAAGCAGCTTCCAGCAGATGGAAATGTTCAAGTCTGAACCAGGTGCTCTGCAGATTCGCGGAACAAAGGATAATTTAATGAAGAATGAAAGTGCATATGAAACAAAGCATTAGAACAACATACATATATGCACATGCAGATTCTCTGGTCAAGGTTGATTGTAGCCAGCGAACTATTGTCTGATACAAATATGGCCAAACAAAGAAAAGAACGCTACTATGGCCTGATGGGAAATATAGCTAACTTCAGGGTAGAAGGTTTAAACACCAGCTGAGTATGTGGGCTGCTCTGTTTACTTGTAACAATTGGCTTTGTAACAATTTGGTTTTATGATGGGTAATAAATTCATTCTAATCAATCAAATGAGCAGAAACCAAATACAAATGGGGCCAGAAGACCAATTTTAAGTGTTAAAAAGGCTGAGGACATTGTCCTAAGGTCAGGCGGCCTGAAATAAGCCAATTTAAATGATATGCCTATGGTTAAACCTTAAATGCAGAACTGCATGTGCTCCAGCCAGTCTCAAAAAATAAACATTGGAGTTTTGAAGAACAGAATCAAAAGAAAAGAGAAGAACCTCAGAAGCGGAAAGGAATCTCAAACTGTAAACTTGATGAAGCCTAATCCCTCTCCATGCCTGTCCAGCATGCCATGTCTCACTCTTGAGTGGAGTGAAACACGCCTACGTGTGCATTAGATGAGTAAAAATAGTTAAAACCTCTGTTTGTATCCTTTTTATAGAGGATTTATCGGAGAATAGAAGCATTAATTTGTGATACAGTGTGAGAGAATCAGTCTTGTAGCGATCATAAGTATTTACAGTTTTACTGCATTTTCCGAATAAAGACGTAATTTAATTTAAAGATAAGGCTTTGGTGTCTATCAATTAATTGAAGCAAGAATCTTGGTTAACATAATAATTGAAAATGCACATCAAAGGCCAATCATTGCTATGTTTACTTTATATATTGCACATATTTGCATTTAAGTTGTCTAATTCCTCAGTATTTTTGGCATAACTACAAGGAACTTTATGCTTCTACCACAGCCACGGGTTTGCAAAAGGTTTTGTTTTATATGATATCAACAACTTTGCGAACAAGAAAGCCACTGAGCATGTTAAAATGGATGTGTGAAAATATCAAAATATATCTTATGTATATATTTATTTATGTCACAAGGAGGCTTGCATTAACATTGCAATGAAGTTACTGTGAAAATCCCCTAGTCGCCACACTCCGGCACTTGTTCGGGTACACCAAGGGAAAATTTAGCATGGCTAATTCACCTAACCAGCACATCTTTCAAACAGTGAGAGGAAACCGGAGCACCTGAAGGAAACCCATGCAGACATGGGGAGAAAGTACAGACTCCGCACAGACCGTGACCCAAGTTGGGAATCGAACCTGGGTCCCTGACATTGAGAGGCAGCAGTGCTAATCACTGTGCCACCGTGCCATCTTGTCTTCAAGTACATGTCATATTATTGGTATGATTACATTGATTAAAAGAATGTAAAATGGTAGCTACATGGCTTTTGAAGATTTGACTGAGAAGAATACACGGGTCAACCCTTTCACATGCAGTAGAATGACTTGTGTGGAAGCAAATCAACTATCAAATACTCACCATGCGTCAGTGATTCTACAATGCTGTAGGAATCTAAACACTTGTCTCTGTATCAGGAAACATCATGACTAATTTGATGAAAATGACCAAGAGTTACAGGACTAAGAGGGGAATGGAGACAGAGAGGCAGTCAGTGCTCATCAGAGAAAACAAAGGTCCTCTTCCAACCAGCTCCCACAGCAAAACACCTCACCGCATTGATTAAGATCAACAGTGAAATTCTGGAGAAAGTGGAGAGGAACAATTGGATTGGGATCCAAGCAGCATTTGCACAGTCAGAGGGAAATCACAATTTGAATATGCAGCTTGATTTCTCTGTTATTTCACTGTTTTAAATTTTGGACTGGAACATGGAGGAAAATTCAAATGTCAACACAATGAAGACCTGAGAAGACGAGGAACTCCTGTTGCTTGTAATATACATAAATGATTTGGAGGAGAATGTCAGTGGTCTGATTAATAAATTTGCGGACGACACAAGGATTGGGAGAGTTGCGGATAGTGAGGAGGATTGTCAGAGGATACAGCAGACTATTGATAGACTGGAGACTTGGGTGGAGAATTGCCAGTTGGAATTTAGCTGGACAAGTGTAAGGTGTAGGGCGGCACGGTAGCTGGACAAGTGTAAGGTGTAGGGTGGCACGGTAGCACAGTGGTTAGCACTGCTGCTTCACAGCTCCAGGGTCCCGGGTTCGATTCCCGGCTCGGGTCACTGTCTGTGTGGAGTTTGCACATTCTCCTCGTGTCTGCGTGGGTTTCCTCCAGGTGCTCCGGTTTCCTCCCACAGTCCAAAGATGTGCGGGTTAGGTTGATTGGCCAGGTTAAAAGAAATTGCCCCTTAGAGTCCTGGGATGCGTAGGTTAGAGGGATTAGCGGGTAAGATATGTGGGGGTAGGGCCTGGGTGGGATTGTGGTCGGTGCAGACTCGATGGGCCAAATGGCCTCCTTCTGCACTGTAGGGATTCTATGAAATTTTGGAATGTCTAATGCAGGAGGGAAGTATACAGTATATGACAGAACCCTAAGAAGCATTAACATACAGAGGGATATAGGCGTACATGTCCACAGTTCCCTGAAAGTGGCAACACAATGGATAAAGTTGTTAAGAAGGCATATGGCCTTAATCAGTCAGGGTATAGAGTATAAAAATTGGCAAAGTCATGTTGCAGCTGTATAGAACTTTAGTTAGGCCACAATTGGAATATTGCGAATAGTTCTGGTTGCCACACTACCAGAAGGTTGTGGAGGCTCAGGTGAGGATACCAGAAAAGGTTTACCAGGATGTTGCCTGGTTTGGAGGGTATTAGTCAAGAGGAGAGACTGGGCAAACATTGTTTGTTTTCACTTGAACATCAGAGGCTGAGGGGCGACCTGATAGAAGTTTACAAAATTATGAGAGACATGGATAGAATGAATACTCAGAGTCTTTTTCCCAGGTAGAAATGACAATTACTATGTTTAAGGTAAAAGGGACAAAGTTTAAAGAGATGTGAGAGGCAAGTTTTTGACACAGAGGATGGTAAGTGCATGAAATGTGCTGCCAGAGGAGGTGGTAGAAGCAAATACAATAGCAACATTTAAAAGGAATCTTGACAAATACATGAATAGACAGGTAATAAAGGGTTATGGACTGCATAGAGATAAAAGATCTTTAGATTAGGAAGGTGTCATTTGTCAGTGGAAGCTTGATGGGCTGAAGGGCCTGTCCCTGTGCTGTACTGTTTTTTGCCCTTTGTTCTTTTACTCTGATGATGGGTGGAATTTTCTTGGAAAATGACAATGGGGCGGAATTTTCTCAAAAGCATTCTAAGTGTCGTAAGGGTGAAAAAGCGGTAGGTTTTCTCGACGGACATTTCAGCAAGGTAAGTAATGGGAATTCTGTGCATAACAGGAGCTGTAATGCGATTCTCATCAGTAGGGAGGTGGGTGAATAGAATCATAGAATCACTACAGCACAGAAGGAGGCCATTCGGCCCATCGATCCTGTACCGACAGCAATCTCACCCAGGGCCTAACCCCGTTACCACAGGTATTTACTCTGCTAATCTCCCTGATACTAAGGGTCAATTTAGCATGGCCAATCAACCTAACCTACAGATCTTTGGACTGTGGAAGGAAACCAGAGCACCCAAAGGAAACCCACGCAGACACGAGGAGAATGTGCAAACTCCACACAGACAGTGACCCGAGGCTGGAATTGAACCCGGGTCCCTGGCGCTGTGAGGCCTCAGTGCTAACACTGTGTCACCATGCCACCCGTGGACCCTCAGGTCACCTGTGAAGCCGGCTGCTGAGCTCCAAGGGCGCCATTGCTCAGGTGCCCTGATCTCCCAGTATACTGTGTACACACACCTCATTCTGAGATCTCCCCAGCACAAATCCCATTATGGCCCTCTTACAAGTGTCAGCGGCCACAGCGGGTTTTGCACACATGTCAAATGGGTCCGGAAAATCCCAGCTGATGCCTATTGTGGTAGTGCTATACAAATAGAATAAATTTAATCTTATTAATGAAGGAGGAGCATTATACGATTTCAGTTTGTAAAATAAAAAAAATGTCAGAACTATGTGAATTGTAACATTAAAACCTTGAAACATTGACTGCACAGTAATGGTAAGTTTCACGTTTACTGTTAGATAAAGGGTAATGTGGAAGAGTACTTAATTGCCCTTTCACCATGTCTTTCATTCAACCTTTCCTGTTTGACATGTCTGGCTGTTCATTACTGCGTAATGAGCCCCTTTTGTAAATCAGCTTTCATCTATTCACTCAAATACCATGGAGTTTTAACTCTTTATTATCCTTGTAAATTCAAACGTACAAATTCAATCTTGACAGAAATTTATGGAACATGCACTGAGTCTTATTGCAATTTTCTATCACAAATAACAAAGAGACGTTTCATCAGTACAGAAGTATTTTACTTCTCTGAAATGAATGGTCAAGTCAAAGAGTTGAGGTAGAGGGATACAAACCATTAATGACGATACTACCCACTCCAGTAAGTAGTTTGCTATGATCCGCCTCCTCTTAGGAGTCCTCAGATGTGCTGTCAATTTGATTATATTCTTCATTGATAGATGGCACCAAGCTTCAAAACTGCAAAGTATGTCAAAAACCCTGTAATCCCAGAATAATGTTTCACAGCAACAACATTTTACAGCACCTTTAATGCAGATAAACATTCCAAAACAGGAGGAGAGCCAAAGGAGCAATTGTAACAGCTGACCTGAGGCTTGGTCAAACAGTTTAAAGTTTACTTATTAGTCACAAGTAAGGCTTACATTAACAACTGCAATGAAATTACTGTGAAATTTCCCTAGCCGCCACACTTCAGCACCTGTTTGGGTAAATGCACCTAATTAGCACATCTTTCAGACAGTGGGAGGAAACCAAAGCCCCCAGAGGAAACCCACGCAGACACAGGGAGAACATGCAAACTCCGCTCAGACATGACCCAAGCCAGGAATTGAACCCCAGTCCCTGGCACTGTGAGGCAGCAGTGCTAACCACTGTGCCACCGTGCCACCCACAAACAGATGGCATTCACGGACGGTCTTAAAGAAGGATAATGCTGAGGAGGCAGTGTGTGCAAATAATGAAATGATCAAACATCAGTCTAGGTAGCTGTCAAAAGTGGAACAAATACAAGAAGGGAACCACAAGAAGTCTGAGTAAGAGGATTAGAGAGCTTAAGGAGCTCATTAGATTAAAGAGATGACACAGATGGGGACACAGTGACAATATGGAGGAATTTAAACTCAAGGGTTAGAAATCTCAAATATAGATATTGGCAGACTGGGGGCCAGCATAGGCTGGCAAGGACAGGGATAATGAATGAACAAGACTTGGTTCAGGGTAGGAAATGGGTAGCAGAGTTTTGTTGGAGCTGAGGATTACAGGTAATGATCCTGGCCAGAGGGAGCTTTGCAGGCTTCTGTAGCTAGTCTCCAGAAGACTGCCTCAGATTGGACAAGCAACCCATGAAGCTCTCAGTTCTGCAGACCCCAGTTTTGGAAGCCCTGCCACAGGCTTTAGTGTTTTCAATATTTACAAAGAGGAGAGAGGAGTTGGGGAGTGGCCCCCATTTATCCAAAACAGAAAATTATGCCAAAAGACATTTTATTGATAATATGCATCTAGTCTGTGGCCAAATCAATCATAATCCCTTCCCATCAATGCTTTTTTAAAGATGTTGTACCCATGGCCACCTCCATATATCCATCTTGCTTTGGACCATGCTTTTCCACAGTGGCTCCACTATATTCTCATTCTAGTTATCTCATCTTAAGTACGGATGCAACAGTACCATTGGCTCCAGGCACTGGTTAAGATCCAAGTTCAGGTCATTTTAGTCCATCTAGCTGAACTATCTCCAAAAGTGATATTGTTGGTCGGATATTTCTTTTTGATTCTTTCTAATAACATGAGGAATGTGCAATGAGCTATGCAATTCAAATTTAGAACACTTTAGAATCTCCCTCATTTGCAGGTTTTTGAGTGAAAGCATTCCAGACTTCCATTATCTTTTGCGTCAAAAATTGCTTCCCAATTTGATTCCTAAGATTTTGCCTGCTGAGAGGCCTAGACAGAGTGGACGTGGACATGGAGAGGATGTTTCCATTAGTGAAAGAGATTAGAACTTGAGGGCACAACCTCAGAGCGAAGGGATGCTCCGTTAAAACTGTGATGAGGAGGAATTTCTTCAGCCAAAGGGTGGTGAATCATAGAAACCTTACAGTACAGAAGGAGGCCATTCGGCCCATCAAGTCTGCGCCGACAATAATCCCACCCCAGGCCCTATCCTCACAACCCCACACATTTACCCGCTAATCCCTCTAACCTACACATCTCGGGATACTAAGAGGCAATTTAGCATGACCAATCAACCTAACCTGCACATCTTTGGACCATGGGAGGAAACCGGAGCACCCGGAGGAAACCCACGCAGACACGGGGAGAACGTGCAAACTCCACACAGACATTGACCTAAGCTGGGAATTGAACCCAGGCCCCAGGAGCTGTGAGGCAGCAGTGCTAACACTCAATGACCTGGCCTCCACAGCCCTCAGTGGCAATGATTTTCACAGATGAGGGCGGCATGGTGGCACGCTGTGCCACCGTGCCGCCCTCATCTGTGAAAATCATTGCCACTGAGGACTGTGGAGGCCAGGTCATTGAGTGTCTTTAAGACAGAAGTAGATAGGTTCTTGATCTATAAAGGGATCAAGGGCGATGGGGAAAAGGCAGGAGAATAGGGGTGAGAATCATGTCAGCCATGATTGAATGGCAGAGCAGACTCGATGGGCCGAATGGCCTAATTCTGCTCCTATATCTTATGGTCTTATGGTCTAAATTGCCTAGGTCTGATTTAAAGACTATGACTCCTTCTTCTGGATTTCCCCACCAGAGGAAATAGTTTCACTCTGTCTATCCTATAAAATCTATTTTTAGGGTGTTTATTACATTATCCTCAATCTTTTAAATTCAAGGGAATGCAAAGCAAGTTTTATAGCACTGTTCAAGATGTGCATTGAGTTAATACGGTCTTCCTCTCGTCTCTGCTGTACATTATTGTCACAAAGCACATTCTAACCTGCTTATTATGTTTCAAGCTTAACTAGGACCAGGTTGACTCACAGGATTCTTTAAATTAAAACTTCCAGACAGTTGCCTAAACCGTCTCAAAGCAGTCTTGCTCAGTTTTTGTTATGATCTCCATAGAGACTGATAACTTCTTAAAAATTTGAACTTCCAGTTATTTGCTGAAATGTTGACACAAGATTTTATGTTTTAAGACGTTTACTGTAACAAAAGACTAAAATCACTATTGACTAAACACTATCTTTATCGGTAACTTATACTTGAAATCACAGAAAGGAATACCTCTTTCTTATTTTTAGCACAACTGAGAAAACACACTTCACAGGTATTAACGGCACTGTCCTTCAAACAGATATTCAATTCTCCCAGAATAAATCCAAAATGATTCTTAGCTCCCAAAGGTTTACTTCTGTTTTTTCCTTTCTCAGCCTGGGTAAACTCTAACCCCAGTACTACCCCTCCTGATTACTACTGGAGATCTTCCATCTTTCAGTGTCATTTGAATTCCTCATGAGTTTGGCCTTTTCAGTCTGAGCATGAGCTGCATTCTGGAACAGTGAAGCTCAGAGACTTTTAGCCTCCAGCTGCTCTCTCTCTTTCCCAAACATTGGTATTTTAGATAGGAAACCCAATATCACACTAGTTTTCTTTGTATCTTTCCCATCTCAAGCCTAACACCATGGCAATATGAATCACATCGATCTTGTATCCAGGTGGAGATGCTGGTCAGCTATCCTTGAGAGCCCAACTCTCTTTCACCTTGGAACTAAATGGACAATTTAAAGCACAATTGGTTGCATTCCAACATTCTCAACACTTTTCTGGGACTTTGGTGATTTCCAGTCTATCCACTGTTAGCACACTGGCTGCTGCCATCGATTCCATGTATAAAAACCTTGCACCTTTTCTCACAGTAAAACGATCTGGGCTCCCATTAATCTCTAACAATCAAACCACCCAGGCGTGCTGTCAGGGAGACTTCAGAACAGGTTACATGACCACCTTAATTTTACCTTAAATTGAAGACAGTCTCAAAACATCGATATTACAAACATTGTAATTGTAATACATTTTAAAAAACAGGAAATGCTGGATAAACTCAGCAGGCATGTTCCCTCTGTGGGGAGGGAAACAGTCAACATTTCAAGTCGAGATGACCCTTCTACAGAGCTTTGGAAGAAGAATTCTGTGACACATGTACTCGAAATATTAACTCTTCCACCACAGATACTGCCAGACCTGCTGAGTCAAAGTGACAATTGTTACAATTAAAAGCAAAATATTGCAGATGTTGGAAATCTGAAATAAAAATAGAAAATGCAGGATAAAGTTTAAATTTAAACTTTAAACTTTATCCTGCATTTTCTGTTTTTATTTCGGATTTTCAGCATCCACAGTATTTTGCTTTTAATTGTAACTGTTGTCGCTTTGAGGTAATGTATCCTTGATACTACAGAACCATCTAGACATCAGTCCCTAATGCAATGCAGCATGAACCATTTGATTTGATCACTATGCTGTTGAAATGTTAGCACTACCAGCGATCAAATCAAACAGTGATTGATTGCCTCCAAATCTGGAACATGAAGATAACTGCTTTTGTATAATGTCAGCTGGGAACTTTATTTCCCTGTGGTGTCTGCATTTCAGCGTTGACTTTAAGTTCTGTTCCACACTCACATTTGACACAAATTTGAAGTTGCAATGTTAAAAATAGACTCAAGAATAAAAGTCCAGCAAGCCACATGAACTAACCCCAGGAGAATAGTACATGAGATACATCTATATTTAAGAGAGATGGACTCATTAGTACAAGGAGCAGTTGATCAACCGATAGTAGTTACACCTGTAGGAATTAGCACCATTAGAGAGAGACTGTCAGATCTACTCAAATGCAGATTTTGTCATCTTCGATAGAAACTAAAGGTAAAATAATGGGCCATTTTCAATTTTTGGTGATTGTTAGGAGTTCCCGAGTAGAATCTTTGCAGATTGTCCAGATGTTGCTTTTCAGACGGAATTGCATATTTAGATAACTGACCTTTTCTTTGAGGGAGGGTAGACAGGGTGATGCAGGAGTGACAGGTTCCACTTCAGTCTGGCAGGTGTGTGTAGACTACAAAAATACCTCGCCGGTTTTCTCTCGTGAATGCTTGGGGGAGTGGGGGACAGAGCAGTAATGCTGACAGGAAGTCTGGACTACAAGGGAAACTGTTTACAAGCCATGTAAAAAAAGGAACAAAGAATCAAAAAGATGGGGGGGCGGGGGATGAAATAATAAGAAGAAAGGAAAGCAAACTATTTTATATCAACATTTGAAGCAAATGAAACAAGTTTGCAGATTGGAAACGTATGTATTGAAAAAAAAGGCAATAAATAGGAATAACAGGTCTGAGTTAAAACAGGATATTGAGCGAGAGAATAAAATACCACAGTTTAGAAATTATGGGAGGCATAGGCATAACAATGTGGATAAGAGGGAAGCATGTCTTGGCTAGTGCAGTTGCTACACTGTGTGTTATCCAGGATAATAATAGAAAGAAAGTAATTATTGGTTTTGGTTATAAACTGAAAATGAGACAAATAAAGAGGGTGCTTTTTAAAGATTAGCTGAAAAACAGAGCAGTAATCAATGGATGGCATGGTGGCACCATGGTTAGCTCTGCTGCCTCACAGCGCCAGGGACCAGGGTTCAATTCTGGCCTCAGGTGATTGTCTGTGTGAAGTTTGCACATTCTCCCCGTGTCTGCGCCGGTCCCTTCTGGGTGCTCCGGTTTCCTCCCATAGTCCAAAGATGTGTGTGTTAGGTTGATTGGGCATGCCAAATTGCCCTTAGTGTCAGGGGGTTGGCAGAATGAATACATGGGGTTAAGAAGATAAGGCCTGGGTGAGATTGTTGTCGGTGCAGACTCGATGGGCCGAATGGCCTCCTTCTGCACTGTAGGAATTCTATGATTCTATGAATTAGTGAGAGTAAGTTTTCTAGCTGCACGCTAATATCGAGCCTTGGCCACCAGGATTATAAATTGAAAAGCCGCATGTGACTGCCCACAATTTTTCATCTGTTAGAATTCATGGATCGAAGCTTTAGGCTGTACATACATGATTTCCTGACAAGCACTCTTGCTAGGCGTGGCTCCCCACAAGGAGTGTTCAATCAGAAGATTTCACTGACAAAGAAGAGTTCTGAGAATGTGCAGGAAACCTGTGGACTGCTGCCTCACAACGCCAGGGTCCCAGGCTCAATTCCAGGCTTGGGTTACTGTCTGTGTGGAGTTTGCACGTTCTCCCTGTGTCTGTGTGGGTTTCCTCCGGGTGTTCTGGTTTCCTCCCACAGTCTGAAAGACATGCTGGTTAGCTGCATTGACCCGAACAGGCGCTGGAGTCTGGCGACTACAGGAGTTTCACAGTAACTTCATTGCAGTGTTAATGTAAGCCTTAATTGTTACTAATAAATAAATAAATACATAAAGGAATAGGTAAATTGTATAGGTAGCTGTAATAATTCAGCCAAATGCCAGTTTTCCATCAATAAGCACCCTTTATTGTGTACCAAGAAAGACATTGTTCCTGCGGCTAACAGTTAGGTAGTTCAACATCTTGAGACCTAGAACATTGGTCTGGTTGAAGTAACAGGTTAAAAAGCCCCCACTGAACATTTCCTGTTGGGCAAACTTCTGTCTAATCAATAAGGGGGCTCGTACTCCATAAAGCCCATGGGGCGATCGATCGATGATTCTCCATGGCATCATTACAATAGCAAAAGTGGATATCATCATTCTTTGGTTAGGGACATACAGCAAAGGTCTCTTTCTTATACTGTTGCAATTGTTTGGATCCACTAGTGATCACAATAGGACAAAACATCCACTTTCAAATATTGTTTAAAAGTTAAAGCATACAAAATATATTGACATACTGATGGCATTTTACAGTCGGCAAAGTCTTTTCCTGCCTGTTAATTTTAATTCAGGATTAAGGTTTGAATTCAGAGCATAAGATTACTTCCGAAAGCTTAGAGAGTATCCAGTGAAATAGCACATACCTGTACAGTGAGGTTGAGGGATGTGTTCTTTTCAGGGTCTTGTGAGGGAATATTTTACCTGAATATAATCATTGTCTGGAAGATTTATTAGAGGTTAAGATTTGTAGATTACTTGCAGGCAATAGGAATGACCTTGAGGAACAGAAAGTTCTCAAAGACTCTCAATGTGAGGTGAAAGTTTTGACGATCACAATGTACAGGCTGAACAGTACCACGGATAGATTGGTTTAGGAAAATCAAGCACATATTCCCCTCACTTGCCTTTAATCAAGCTGTACAAAGGCAAAGATGGAGATTGGACCTTCAAACTGCAATTGATACTGCAATGCACCTTTCTACTCCTAGGCAGGAGAATGCAGCATCTAACTCATATCCCCTAAGCTTTTATTTTATATCTTTAATACAGTCTTAAGTGTCAACATGAAATAATATGCTTCTCTATGAATAACTGCGTCTGTAAGGCCTGAATTTTCTGATGTCTAGGGCAGCGAAACCTGGACTTAAGTTGTTGTTGTGCATTAGGACCCTGCAGAATTCCCGGTGTGCACACATGCGCTATAATTGCTTGGGAAATTTAGACTTCCAAAGGGCTGATTTGCACTAGTCTGGACACTCCAAGAAAGTCTCTTACATTGATTTCAGTGGCAGAGACTTGGGCTAAATTAGTTGGATATTTACCCTAGAGATGTTATGCTGGTTATTATCAAGTGTAATTGAACTGAGTATCACAAATGACACCCCCACCAAATCACCCACCCACCCTACCTGATTTCCCCCTGAATCGACTATCCCCCATTAACCCAACCCAACGACTCTCCCAAACTGACTATCCCCCACCTGACCCAACTGGCCCTCTGACCTGTCCCAACTTGACTACCCCACCAACCTGACCCGCAGTATGCTCGAGGCACAGAAAGCTTTGCAAGATGCATCCAGTAGATCTAGGCCATTTTACCTAACTAATTACTTGGTGAATCTATGAATGGTTTACTGAAATGCATCATAGAATCAGAGGATCACAGAACGGTTACAGTACAGAAGGAGGCCATTTGGCCCATTGAGTCAACATCAGCCGTCCGCAAGAGCGTTTCAGCTAGCCACACTCACTCATTGTTTCCCCATAACCCTGTAGAGTTTTTATCTTGAAATACCTGTCCAATTCCCATTTGAAAACCATAATTGAATCTTCCTCCACCACTTTCTTAAGCAGCGCATTCCAGGTCATAACCACTGCCTGTGTAAAAGAGTGCTTTCTCATGTCGCTTTTGGTTCTTTCACCAATCACTTTAAACCTGTGTCCTCTGGTTCACCACACTTTAGGAAGGATGTGAAGGATTTAGAGAGAATACAAAAAAGATATCTGAGAATGGTCCCAGGGATGAGAGAACTCTGTTCCATAGATAGATTGGAGAAGCTGGGGCTGTTTTTCCTTTTAGAAGGGAAGGTTGAGAGATTTGACAGGAGTGTTTGAAATCATGAGCAATCTCTGGTTCTCAATCCTTCTACTAAAGGGGATGGTTTTTCTCTATCTATTCTGTGTGAACACTTCAGGATTTCAAACACCTCGATCAAATAACCTCTCAATTCTCAAGAGAGCAGCTGCAGCCTCTCCAATCTATCCGCATGGCAGGAATCCCTAATCTGTGGAACTATTCTTACAAATCTTTTCTGCACCCTTTCGATAGCCTTCACATTCTTCCTAAAGTGTGCTGCTCAAAGTGGACACACCACTCCAGTTGAGGCCAAGGTAGAGTTTTATAAATATTCATCAGAACTTCCTTGCTCTTATACTCTGTGTCTTGATTTATAAAGTCCAGGGTCCTGTGAGTATTTTTAATCACATTCTGAACCTGCTGTGCCACTTTCCACAATTTATACACATATACCCTCGCCATGTTCTCTTATCCTGCAGCCCCTTTAGAACTGTGCCCATTTATTTATATTGCATCTCCCCAGTCTTGCTACCAATATGTATCATTTCACATTTCTCCGCATTAAATTACATCTGCCGCATATCTGTCCATTCTACCAGTCTGTCAATGCTCTTTGGAAGTTTAACACTAGCCTTACACGGTTTACAATGCTTCCTAGCTCTGTGTCATCTGCAAATTTTGTAATTGTGTTCTGTGCATCCAAATCTAGGCATCAATGCATATCAAACACATAGGGTGGAATTGTCCCGTCTTGCCTGCCACAGGAATCGTAGCAGCAGGGGGCAGACCATGCAGGAACTTCCAGCCTTGGGATGAGCGCGACCAGAAGATTCCAACCCTAGTATTGACTCGTGGGTAATACCATTGAATATACCATCCCCCAATCCAAAACAACAATCTCTCTGTTTGCTGTCAGTCTGTGTCCATGCTGTGCTGTTTTGTGTATTCTGCAGGCCTCAACATTGCTGGCAAATCAAATCAAAAAGCCTGTCATGTGGCATTTCATCAAACCAGAATCAACCATATTACCCTGACCAACCATCTCTGTTACCTTATCCAGAAACTCAACCGAGTTATTTCAACACAATTTACCTTTAACAAATTTGCGGTGACTTTCCCTAATTCTTCCAGTCCTCTGGCACCACCCCATGTCTGAAGTAGACTAGAAAATTATGACCATTATCTCCTCAGTTTCCCCCCTCAGCATCCTCAGATGCATCCCGCCTGGTTCTGGTGACTTAACAACTTTAAGTGTAATTAGTATTTCACATGCCACAACTCAATTCTCTCTGTATGCAATGTGTTGATTGAATCTCTTCATCAAATTAAGGTTCAAGTCATAAAGCAACAGTTCAATTAACATGGAACTAGTGAGCAGAAAATACTCAGTGTAAAGGTATATTTATAGTAATGTACAATCTTTTCTAACCTTTGTGATCTACCAATTACAACAAGGATAGTTTTCCAGGACTATGTTTCAACATAACTAGATCCCTGAAAATGTTTGCTGGAGTTGTTTAAGATATAAGAAAGCTTCTCTTTCTTATAGCTTAAACAACTCCAGATATATTAATATGCAAAATCTCTGACATTTTCCCATCGAAGAACTGAAGCCAATCGCCGACCTTGCCCCTTCTCCCAAGTTTCAAACACAGACTATCAATCAAAGTCATTGCCTGAGGTTGGCTTAGCTGCTCGATCTGTGCCAGATAACTTGTATTGGCTGTTCAAGAAGCAGTTAAGACATGAGAACAAAAAGACATTTCTTAAACCTCTAGTACATTTAATTACACAGATTGACTGAAATGTGTGGCAGTCATAAACAGACAATTCGTGTGGAACAGGCCTGAAGTATTTTGGATTCAGAAACGTTGAAATGAAAAGCATGACCATTGAAATTCAGTAATAAAACATACACTCTATTACCCAGCAACTAAAAAGCTCAAATGCAACATAATGTGTATGTATATTCCTCTGCCTTACAGAAGTGGCTCACAGTAACTAGAGTTAACTCACAATAAAGAAAGCAACCTGTAAACTAAGACAACCTATAATTTATTTTGTCACAGTGATGGTGCTGGGTGTGATCAGAGTACGTATAGAAGTTGACTGTAGATCATGTCAACAGGACACAGCATGCAGTTTAGGAAAGGAAAGGACTAAAATTTGGAATTTAGCACACTCTGGAGAAGACCGACTGGACGTGGAAAGATGCCGTGTAACAGGAAATGCAGTCAGGAATGTGGGAAACGAACCATGAAAAGGTGATGCCCTGGAGGCAAATCGCGAGGGAGAGGCAATGGCAGAGTTCAGGCTGTTGTGTAATTACTGGTCAGCACACATCTGAAATACCAGGTACATTCCTGTATCCCTAACCACAGAGGGGATATCATACAAAGGATACCTGAGCATAAAAGTGAACAACAAAGTTGAATCCAAGTCTCAGCAATTGCTGTAACCAGTGTTACTCGGCAGTGTTACTGATACAGACATTGCAGGTTCAAAGCACAATTGGATTTATTTCTGAAGTGAGAAACATCTGAAAGATATGGCAAGAAGGTGGCGGTTGATAAGGTTCATTTGTAACAAAGAGCCAACTTTGTGTCTGGTGGCCAGTTCCTGTTCCTAGCATATTGTATATCCTTTCTGGGTGTTGGTGTGTTTTCTCTCCCACGGCTACAGTGAGGTTGATTTTGAAATTCACCATTCTACATTGTTGGGGGAGGGGAAAATGTTATGACTTTGAACAAGAACTAATTACATTGATAATCTATTGCTGCATACCATTGCTCTTGTTTCTATAGCTGGACAAACAAACAGCAATTCTTAAGTACATGTGGCAGACATATTGAACATATGTACTTAGCATGTCTCCTTTGAATGTGTCACTTTGTTCCTATCCCTATAGCCACTTTGGAGCATGTGTTGTTTAGTCTGTTTCATAGTCACTTCAGAAACTAATGTCAAAGGGCACTTTTAAGAAGCAGCCGTAATCCTTTCAAAATCAATTCTCATCTGGGTCGCTGGGATATATGTTCTGAATGAAAATCTTTCTGAAAAGATTTAATTGTGAGTAAGAAAATAATGAAAATAATTATTTGACTAGCGTTTAGTCAGTCATGACAAAATAAAGCCTAATGTTTGTATTCCGGTTTCCCTTAGGATATTGCACTTCTTGACAGTGATTTTCCTGGTGCAGATCATGCCAATCCCGAGGAATTGTGTGTGGCCTAAAAACGGGTTTCGTGCCCAGCGCCAAACGGTTTGCAATCCTCCCAGTCCCTTTCTACTGACGCAGACTGAATTGCGCTGGCCGATTAGCATATTTAAAGTAGCATTCAATGCCGGATTCTCCTAGAACTAGAGGGCACAGCCTCAAAATAAAGGGGGGTCAGTTTAGGACAGAGTTGAGGAGGAACTTCTTCTCTCAGAGGGTGGTGAATCTCTGGAATTCTCTGCCCATTGAAGCAGTGGAGGCTACCTCGTTGAATATGTTTAAGTCACAGATAGATGGATTTCTGATCAGAAGGCGAATTAAGGGTTATGGGGAGCAGGTGGGTAAGTGGAACTGATTCACTTCAGATCAGCCATGATCTTATTGAATGGCGGGGCAGGCTCGAGGGGCTAGATGGCCTACTCCTGCTCCTATTTCTTATGTTCTTATGTTCTCCCAGCTCCCGGGATCTTCTAACCCTTGGGTGCAGTGCGAGCCCGCTGAGAATCAGTACTAGTTTCCACTGGTGGTCCACTAGGTGTGACCGGCATGCCGGGGGCCTCTGAGGCCACTGAAGCCCCGGGTGGTCAGGGACATGGCTGGGCGGTGCCCACCTGATACCCTGGAAGTGCCAACCTGACATACTGGCAGTGCCTGTTGGACACGGCAATGTGCAGGGTCCTGAGTGGGGTCTATACCGGAGGGGGGTGGGGGGGGGGGGGGGTGTCATGAGGGATCTAGTTGGGAGGGCCCCAATGCCGCAATCCGCGTCAGGGAGGAGGTGGGGAAACATGCCACCAATGTGGGGAGTGGTGTGCTGCTGTCCGGGGGGTAAGGGAAGGGGTCTCCCAGTGCACTGTGATATCAGGACGCTCTTTTAAAATGGTGCCCAATCGCTATTCAGCCAGGCTCACCTCTGTGTTTAGACCCCACCCCTCCCAGAACCGACACACAGTTCACTACTCTCTGAAAAAATTACGCAGTGTGGGACGATGGCGATCCGGTCCACGCCAGACAGACCAATGTGGATCGATCCGATTTTCTTGCCGTTATAACACTCGTCATTTTTGGGGAAAAGTGCAGCCCCTTAGTTTTTGTTCTCAGCATAAACAATTCTCCATTTCTCAAGGATATTCTTGACCTGAAGCTCACAGACAAAGGTTTTCCTGGAGAGACTGCCGGGATTCTTCGATCTCATTCGCCTCACCACCGTAGCCAATGAGATCAGAGAATCTAGCACTCAGCCAAAACTCCATTCACTGCAGTGGGGCCGGAGAATCCCAGCCGCGGATGAGGCCGGAGAATCCCAGCTACGGATGAGGTCGGAGAATCCCAGCCGTGGATGAGGTCGGGGAATCCCAGCCGTGGATGAGATCGGAGAATCCCAGCCGCGGATGAGATCGGAGAATCCCAGCCGCGGATGAGATCGGAGAATCCCAGCCGCGGATAAGGTCGGAGAATCCCAGCTGCGGATGAGGTCAGAGAATCCCAGTCGCGATGAGGTCGGAAAATCCCAGCTACAGTTTTGTGCCCTGCTGCTCCTACAAACTAGTCAATAGCGGAGATGAGATCAGTGGACAATGCCACAAATCCTATGATACAAACCTGGCAATGCACCACTGTGCTGCATTGTCACAAGCTGTGTGTTCCTTAAACAGCCAGAAAAACTGATTTAGTATGTGAGTGTAATCAATCATCGTCATCCCCCACAATCACCTTTAAACCATTGTAAATAGAATCAGTCTGGCAACAGTAACTCTCAATAATGAGTTCCATCAATATGTGGAATAAATGGGGAAATATGTCAAATGGCAGGAGAACCAAATAAACATCTTACAAATGTATTCATTGAGCAACGCATTTTGAAGCTGGTACACAATGGTTGGGATTTTATAGCCTCGCTCGCCCCAAAACCGGAAAATACCACTCCCCCCCGAGGTCAACGGACCGTCCCATGTTCCACCTCTCACCCACTCCGATTCCCATGGTGGGCAGGACAGTAAAATTCCAGCCAATGTCTTGGTGGAGTTTTATTTTGACTAAATCTAGGACATGATGATAGTAGCCAGAATCGCACCCAAATTGGGAGTGATCCCAATATGGCACGCACTGCTGGTGACAGGCAATTTAATTTCATGAGGATAGCACCAATTAGTCCCAGGTCATAGTCATGATCCGAGAGGCAGCTCTCCATTGCCGGGGTTGGGGGAGGGGAAGAATTCAATCAGCTGGGATAACGGCCTTAGGGTGAATCTGGGGGCAGGAAAGGATGAATGGTGGCCAGCAGTGATCTACAGTTTTATTGTGGAGCTGGGATGCTTGCTTGCACTGATCGTAAGCCATCATCAGTCATAAAGCAATTTCAGAAAGGGGATTGAGATAGGAGATAGACTCCTGATTTGCATAACAAATAGACCTTATGCCAGTTTCAGGCAGGTGCCCTGGGCTATTGCAGAGTTCCCTTCCCAATATGGAGTATTTTGAACTCACGGCACAGGGTGAGCACATACATGCTGTGTACCATATTGGGTTCAGTCTGTTTTTCGATTGGAAGAATGGGCAGCACATTCAGATATCAGAATGGGAAGAGACTGGCAGCTAGCATAAAAGAGTATCTAGAAATCTTCCACAAAGACATGAAGAGTAAAAAAGTGGTTCCGGAGCAATGAATCTGATTAGGGACCAAACGAAGTTTTACATGTGGAGGCAGAAGGCTTAGTAGAGGTAATAAATAAGTAGTTTGCTTCTGTCTTTACCAAGGAAAGTGCTGCCTTAGTCACTGTGAAAGAGGGATTTGACAGGCTAAAGAAATTGGAGGAAGCATTTGAAAGACTGACTATACTTAAAATTTATCAAGTCACCACGATTTGATGGGATGCATCCTAGGATGCTGAGGGAAGAAAGGGTGGAACTTTTGGAGGCACTGCATGGCCATAATCTTTCAGTCCTCCTTAGGGATGTTGCCAGAGGACTGGAGAATTGCAAAAGCTGCTGCTGCAAGTGAGGACGGAGAATTTGGTGCTCAGCCAAATTTCCATTTACTGCAGCGTGACCGGAAAATCCTGCAGGCTTGAACACCTGGAAAATCCCCCCCCCCCACAGCACCTTTTTTTCAAAATAGGATGCAAGGATGTAGACTGACAACAGGTCAGTCAGTTTAACTTTGGAGATGGGAAAGATTTTTTGAGAAGATAATTCAGAAATGGATAGTCACTTGGGCAAATGGGGATTAATTATGGAAATCCAGCACTCGGTTTTAACTGGCGTACTGCACTTAGATTTTCAGGTGGAATTTAATAAGGTGATTCATCGAAGGCTATTGTGGAAAATAAAAGCCTATGGGGTAGGGGTGGTGGTAACATATTGGCTTGGGTAAAAGATTGGCCAGCTAACAGGAAACAAAGAGTAGGCACATTTGGTTCATTTTCTGGTTGGCAGGATGAGATGAATGGTGTGCTACAGGAATCAAGCCGGGACTTCAACTCTTTACAATTTATGTCAATAATTTGGATGAAGGGACCAAAGGTATGGTTGCTAGATTTGTCAATGACACAAAGATACATAGGAAAGTAAGTTCAAAAGACAACATAAGCAGGCTACAAAAGAATATGGATAAATTAGGTGAGTGGGCAAAGATCTGGCAAATGGAGTATACTGTGGGAAAATGTGAGGTTGTTCATTGTGGCAGGGCAAATAAGAAAGAAGCATATTATGTAAATTGTGAGACATTGCAGAAGATGCAGAGGGATCTGGGTGTCTTTGTGCATGATTCGCAAGGTTACTTTGCAGGTGCTACAAGTAATTGTAGCTAAAATAATGGTATCATTTATTGCGAGGGGAATTGAATACAAAAGTTGGGAGGTTTAGCTTCAGTTGTACAGGACTACATTTGGAGTAGTGTACAGTATTGGTCACCTTATTTAAGGAAAGATGTAAATGCATTGGAAGCAGCTCAGGAAAACTTTACTAGACTAATACCTGGAATGGGCGGCAAGTTGTCTTACAGAAAGGTTGGACAGGCGAGGCTTGTATCAACTGGAGTTTCGAAATGTAAGAGGTGACTTGTTTGAAACATAAGAGATCCTGAGGGGACTCAGCAGGACGGCTGTGGAAAGGATGTTTCCTACTGTGGGAGAATCTAGAACTGGGGCCACTGTCTAAAAATAAGGGGTCACCCATTTAAGACTGAGACAAGGGGGAAAAAATCTCTCAGAAGTTGTGAGATTTCAGAATTCTCTCCCTTAAAAGGTGGGAGAAGGCAGAGACTTTGAATATCTTTAAGGCGGAAGTCAATAGATTCTTGATAAGCAAAGGGGTATAAGGTTGGCAGGAATGTGAGGTTGAGGTTAAAATTAGGTCAGCTTCGATTTCTTGAATGGTGGAGCAGGCTCAAGAGACTGAGCGGCCTACTCCTGCTCCTAATTTGTATGTTTGCATGACATACTTGCTAATAATGTTGAAGCCGATGGAATAAAAACTGGTGGCATTGTGGCACAGTGATTAGCACTGCTGCCTCACAGCGCCAGGGACCCGGGTTTGATTCCCAGCTTGGGTCATTGTACGGAGTCTGCACATTCTCCCATGTCTGCATGGGTTTCCTCCCACAGTCTGAAAGGCGTGCTGGTTAGGTGCATTGGACATACTAAATTCTCCTCAGTGTACCCAAACAGGTGCCAGAAGGTGGCGACTAGGGAATTTTCACAGTAACTTCATTGCAGTGTTAATGTAAGCCTACTTGTGACACTAATAAATAAACTTTAAACGTTAAAACTTTAACTTTTAAAAAGGGAAAGTAGCATCATGAATACAAAACTGGCTAAGTGACAGGAAACAGAGTATGGGTAATAATTGTAAATCAGCCTGGAAGAGAGTTCCAAAGGAGTCAATGCTAGGACCACAGTACTCCTGATATCTATTGTATATTTTCTTGATATTGTATTAATGACTGAGACTTGGGTGTGTAGGATAGAATTTCAAAATTTTACTGTGATTTATATTGAAATATTACATCTATGTTGAAATATTGTGAACTTTGAGGGGGACAGTTGTGGACTTCCAGAGGAGATAAATAGGCTAGTAGAATGGGTGGATATATGACAGATGAAATCTATTGCACCGGAGTGTTAAGTAGTTTGTTTTGGTAGGAAAAGCAAGGAGAGGCAATATAAAATAAAGAGCACATTTGTAAAAGTTGTGTAGGAACAGAAGGACTTGGGAAATGAGAAACCCTACAGTGCAGAAAGAGGCCATTCGGCCCATCGAGTCTGCACCAACCACAATTTGCGCACTTGTGTGCAAATCTTTCAAGGTGGCAGGGCCGTTTGAGAAAGTGAATCATAAGACACTTTACAGAATCATAGAATCACTACAGTGCAGAAGGAGGCCATTTGACCCATTGAGCCTGCACCGATAACAATCCCACCCAGGCCCTATCACCGCAACCCCACATATTTACCCTGTTAATCCCCCTGACACTAAGGGGCAATCTATAGATAGAAGCTTGGATGTATAAAGCAAAGAGGTTATGATGAACTTTTATTAAACTCTGAATCGGTCACAACTGGAGTATTGCATCCAGTTCTGGGCGCCACACTCCAATACGGATGTTGAGGTTTTAGAAAATATTTACAAGAATGCTACTGGGATTTGATGGTTTGAGTTATAAGGAGAGGCTGGATAGACTGGGACTTTTTTCTCTGGAGCGTAGGAGGCTGAGGGGTGATCTTACAGAGGTCTATAAAATAATGAGGGGCATAGATCAGCTAGATAGTCAATATCTTTTCCCAAAGGTAAGGGAGTCTAAAACTAGAGGGCATAGGTTTATGGTGGAGGGGAGAGATACAAAAGGGTCCAGCGAGGCAATTTTTTCACAGAGGGTGGTGAGTGTCTGGAACAAGCTGCCAGTGGTGGGTACAATTTTGGCTTTTAAAAAGTGTTTAGACAGTTACATGGGTAAGATGGCTATAGAGGGATATGGGCCAAATGCGGGCAATTGGAACTAGCTTAGTGGTTAAAAACAAAGGGACGGCATAGACAAGTTTGGCCGAAGGGCCTGTTTCCATGCTGTAAACCTCTATGACTCTATAATGGTTTTAGGGATGAGGAACTTCAGTTGTGAGGAGAGATTGGAGAAGTTGGGAACATCCTCCTTGCACAGAGAAGATTGAGAGGAGATTGAATAAGGGTGTTCAAAATCATGAATTGTCTATTGATAGGGTAGACAGAGAGCAACTGTTATTATTGACAGAAGGGGTGAGAACCAGTGGACACCGCTATAAGGTGATTAGTGAAGAAATCGTGTTGACATGAGGAAAAACCTTGTTACAGAGTTGTTTGGATCAGGAATACATTACCTGAGAGTATGGTGGATGTTTGAAATCCTCATTTAAATTTCCTCTTTAAAAGATCTGCTCTTTGTATTTCAACTCATATCAATATCAATTTATTTGGCTTTCTCTTCCAAGAACCCACAAAATGCTCAGCATTGAAAACACCTTGGAGGTTACTGAGGTCACCTATATAATAATCATCTTAAACATTGGAAGTTGCATATCACTTCTATTTTGATTAATAATTGTATGGCAAGTTATGCTCCTTTGGGGAGTCCATTAGGAATGTTCCCGATGGTAGGTCGGGTCCAGAACTAGGGGGTCATAGTTTGGGGATAAGGAGTAAACCTTTTAGGACTGAGGTAAAGAGAAATTTCTTAACTCAGAGAGTGGTGAATCTGTGGAATTCACTACCACAGAAAGTAGTTGAGGGCAAGACGTTGTCTGATTTCAAGAAGAAATTAAATATAGCTCTTGGGGTCAAAGGGATCAAGAGATATTGGGGGGTCGGGGGGGGGGATGGGGTCAGTGGGAGGGAGGCAGGATCAGGATCTTAAACTTGATGGTCAGCCATGATCAAAATGAATAGCGGAGCAGGCTCAAAGGGCCGAATGGCCTACTTCTGCTTCTATTTTCTCTGTTTCGTTTTTATTAAGGGCAGCGTTATCCAAGCCACAGGCATCAAAGCAGATGCCAGCATTGTTACCTCATATTGACAAACTGACAGTGCTTCTTCAATCAATTATAACTGGCTCAGAAAATTACACATTAAGCAGTTAACAAAGCCAAGAACAGAAATGAAACACTGTGCAAGAAAATATAAAGTGTTGGAATCGCTGATTACTACTTTCCAACTGAATAAGCATCATCTGTCACACCTGCCTAATCCTGCTGCTTTGCAGATTTCTGCACAATTGGCTGCACTAAGGCTGCCCGCCAAAGCTGTTGGTAGCTGGTGTGAAACATGGTTGGCCTGCTGCGAAAGAATGTTGAGCTAATGAAGTCTGGCTCTCCTCTGTATGTGCAAAATGTTCCATCGTTCCTCAGATTCTGTCCAACTGCCATAACTCGCAGTTGCTTTGTTACAAGTGTGAAACGCTCGCACAGCTTGACTATAACGTGTAAGTTCTGGACATTGGAACTCTTCACAGAAGTGTATAGTTTGCAGCACAAGAGACTGTTTTGTTCATTGCACTTATCCCAGTTGTGGAGCTTCAAATAGATCTTCCTGCTGTCATCCCACTTACTGATTTTAGGACTGTGATATTTCCCCTTTCATCACAAATCTTGTCATCATCATCTTCACTCTGCCCTCCTGCAAGGGAATCCTTGATCAAGGAACAGAATGTGTCTCTGGTCACATGAAAGATTATTTCTATTAATGATTAAATATGGTTCAATTGATTGATTTATTTCAAGCACAGCAACAAATATGGGAACAGGACAATAATCATGTAATTTGAAATACTGTGAAATATCAAGGAAAGTTTGGAGGGCCGATAGGGAATGTTTCTGATGGTAGAGGGGTTCCAGAACTAGGGAGTCATAGTTTGAGGATAAGGGGTAAACCTTTTAGGGCTAAGGGAAGGAGAAATTTCTGCACCCAGAGAGTGGGATGTGAGAGCCGTTGGTGGGGGGGGGGGCCAGCATTTATTGCCCATCCCTAGTCAACCTTGAACTGAGTGGCTTGCTAGGTCCATTTCAGAGGGCATTGAAAGTCAAGCACATTGCTGTGGCTCTGGAGTCACGTGTAGGCCAGACCAGGCCAGACGGTAGATTTCCTTCCCTGAAGAACATCAGTGAACCAGATGGCTTTTTCCACCAATTGACAATGCTTTCACGATCATCAGTAGATTCTTATTTCCAGATACTTTTAACTTAATTCAAATTCCACCATCTGCCGTGGCTGGATTCGAACCCGGGTGCCCAAAACGTTAGTTGAGTTTCTGGAGTAATAGCCTAGCGATAATACCACTAGGCCATCACCTCCCCATGTATGAACTTTGCCATGATAGCACTTGTTATGTTTTTGGTCCTGGTCCCTTTCAATATCCATCAGTACACAAGTAAACACAGGAGGTGATTAACATTGCAACTGCCCTTTATTGCTGAGGCAGTCGAACTGATAAGAAAATATGAATCCTGCGATCACACAATGCACTCGCTTACAAAGTACAGCAAGCCAGATAAAACATAAATACCTAACAGTATTTGTATATTGATTCATGAGTTAAATTAAAATTAGCTTGTAAAACTTCCCGGAACTGGTAGAGTCAGTGAAATGCTGATTTTGTCACCCAAAAGACAAAATGGTCTCGGGACTATTGTCTGTCCCATAAAGATCCTTCTTGAACTATATAACTATATATTTTAAATTTTAAAACCTGGTCAAGGCCAGATACTGTTAATGTTAAACAGCGTAAAAAGAAGATAAGGTAAATCAGGCAATATTGATTGGATGAAGCAAACTTGGATTCTAAAAACCACAAAAATCCAGGGGAAAGAATTAGAGTCATAGAGATTTACAGCATGGAAACAGGCCCTTCAGTCCAACTTGTCCATGCCGCTCAGTTTTTAACCATTAAGCTAGTCCCAATTGTCCGCGTTTGGCCCATATCCCTCTATGCCAATCTTACCCAGGTGACTGTCTAAATGCTTTTTAAAATTAATTACAGATGTTTTTTCTCTCTTTGGTTCATCCCTTTTGTCAACTGAAGACGGTAACTTGGGATGAGCCACAAGAATAAGTTTACACTTAGCCAGCAGCTGAGATCAAAGGGAGAATTTTGTACCAGTTTTTGAGATATATCTGCGACCTTTGCTCTGTGCATACAGAAGTTCCTAACTGGGGGTACATAATAGGTGAATTTACCTGGTATACTTCAGGCAACGGCAGATCTCTATGATCACATCCAATTAGGAATCTTTCATGTAGGAACATAGTCAGTGAGGTACAGAGGCTGTTCGACTGTCAGGGGTACCCCACGATAACTTGGTCTCTGAGAATTGGATAAGAAATTGCCTGAAGGACAGAAAACAACAGGTGCTTGCAAGAAGGAGATATGTCAAGGATAAAAGGAAGTTCTGAATGGGATGCCCGAAGGCTCACTTTTGGGATCACCACTGTTTCTAATTAACTTCAATGACTCAGATTCTAAACCTGAAGGCTGCCGGAGCAGCGCAGCGGGCCAGGAGAATCCCAGCCTGGGCTTTTCTTTCTAATGATCTCTTTATGTTTTTAATCATTCCTACCATACTAAGGCTAAATTGCAAAACATCACTGTTAACATTGCCGAAATCAAGTCAAGAGTAAGTGTTCATGGAATGTGCTGCGTAAACAGAAGCAGGTTTGAGATAATGATTGCTTAATCTAATCAAAAAAGAGATAATGCATGAAAGAGACAAGCTAAAGATTGGTTAAGCTAATGAAGAGGAGATCCAGTGATTTTTTTAACTCTTCAAGGGAGGAACAACATATGGAAGCTGGGGTCACACCTGGCCAATCAATTGTTGGAACACGGCTAAATAAGGTGCTGGGAAAAGAGGGATAAAAGAAGAAAGCTGAAATTGTCCACTGGAGCTGATATTCAGTAAGAAGTTTAACAACACCAGGTTAAAGTCCAACAGGTTTATTTGGTAGCAAAAGCCACACAAGCTTTCGGAGCTCTTAGTCCCTTCTTCAGGTGAGTGGGAATTCTGTTCACAAACAGAGCTTATAAAGACACAGACTCAATTTACATGAATAATGGTTGGAATGCGAATACTTACAACTAATCAAGTCTTTAAGAAACGAAACAATGTGAGTGGAGAGAGCATCAAGACAGGCTAAAAAGATGTGTATTGTCTCCAGACAAGACAGCCAGTGAAACTCTGCAGGTCCACGCAACTGTGGGAGTTACAAATAGTGTGACATGAACCCAATATCCCGGTTGAGGCCGTCCTCGTGTGTGCGGAGTTTCACTGGCTGTCTTGTCTGGAGACAATACACATCTTTTTAGCCTTTCTTGATGCTCTCTCCACTCACATTGTTCCGTTTCTTAAAGACTTGATTAGTTGTAAGTATTCGCATTCCAACCATTATTCATGTAAATTGAGTCTGTGTCTTTATAAGCTCTGTTTGTGAACAGAATTCCCACTCACCTGAAGAAGGGGCTAAGAGCTCCGAGAGCTTGTGTGGCTTTTGCTACCAAATAAACCTGTTGGACTTTAACCTGGTGTTGTTAAACTTCTTACTGTGTTTACCCCAGTCCAACGCCGGCATCTCCACATCATGGCTGATATTCAGCCCAGCTCCTGTCTCTCAGTGGTACTGAAGTACCTCAGAGTGCAACTTTTTCTATGTAGACAACCTTTAACTGCAACATTTGTAAGACCATTGTAAAATGTCTGAAACTTTTCCATTACTGCATTGAAGCATCTCAGAATGTTACTTCATGTTGTAAAGTACCTTCATATTATTGCTTTTTGTGTGATGGTCATCTTGGAATTTTTGTAATGATCTCACAGATTTATGAATAATATATATTTTTGGAAAAAAATAATCAAATAGTCACTTTTGTCTTTTCAAATTAATTATTGTAAACTAATTAATCTTCTGTGGTCCAGTCTTGCATTTTGTTTTAAGTTTATTGGTTGCTTTATTTGTATACAGTATGTATTTGTATTTAAATTTGTTTTAGTGAGGACAATGGAAAATATGAGGTTGTAGGGTTTTGACTCTATAAGAATCTCTCTGTATCTATGGAAGCCCTAAGATAAAAGCAAAATACTGCGGATGCTGGAATCTGAAACAAAAACAGAAAATGCTGGAAAATCTCAGCAGGTCTGACAGCATCTGTGGAGAGAGAATAGAGCCAATGTTTTGAGTCTGGGTGAAACCCTCGCTCCATATTCTCTGTCCACAGATGCTGTCAGGCCTGTTGAGATTTTCCAGTATTTTCTGTTTTTGTTTCAAATTCCAGCACCTGCAGAATTTTGGCTTTTTATTTTTTGGGGGCTGAGAATGTTGTAAGTTTCCTGTTTTGTTTTTGTGGAACTTGTAACCCACAATGGTGGCACAATTGTTAGCACTGCTGCTTCACATCGCCAGGGACCCGGGTTCAATGCTGGCCTCAGGTCACTGTCTGTGTGGAGTTTGCACATCCTCCCCTTGTCTGCATGGGTTTCCTCCGGGTGCTCTGGTTTCCTCTCACAGTCCAAACATGTGTGGGTTAAGTTGATTGGCCATGCTAAATTGACCTTAGTGTCAGGGGATTAGCAGGGTAAAAATGTGGGGTTACGGGAATAGGACCTGGGTGGAATTGTGGTCGGTGTAGACTCGATGGGCCGAAAGGCCTCCTTCTGCACCGTAGAGATTCTATGAATGCATTCAACCTAAAGGAAGCCAATACTTAAGAGCCCAGGAGAAGATAACGGCCAAAAAAGGCCATTTGTAATTTGTTCAAATCCTGCCTCCCAGAATTCCATGGGACCTTGAAAACCTGACAAAGACACACTGAGTGACTTTTTCAATACAATAGTTAGGAGACAGCTCACAAAACAATCAGACAATGCAATGGGTATATGGGTATGCATCTATCCAGTTAAATGGTTTGTCTCCTGCAGCCAAAACTATAGAAGAATAAATAATAGCTTCAGGCTAATGAGTTTTATGGAGCCATAGCATCTGAATGTGTCCCCACATTCCTTGGAAATAGTAATCCCAGGAAACCTTTTGGATGAGAGTGAAAACCTAATATAATAACCAGTATCTGAAAAGACTGCAAGAAACTACAAAGGATCGTGAACAACGCCCAGTCCATCACACAAACCAGCCTCCCATCCATTGACACTTCCCGCTGCCTGGGAAAAGCAGCCCGCATAGTCAAGGACCCCACACACCCTGGACATACTCTCTTCCACCTTCTCTCATCAGAAAAAAGATACAAAAGTCTGAGATCACAGAACAGCTACTTCCCTGCTGCCGTCAGACTTTTGAATGGTCCTATCTTATATTAAGTTGATCTTTCTCTACACCTTAGCTATGACTGTAACACAACATTCTGCACCCTCTCCTTTCCTTCTCTCCTATGTACTCTATGAACAAATGGTATGCCTTGTCTGTATAGCGCAAGAAGCAATACATTTCACTGTATGCCAATACATATGACAGTAATAAATCAAATTAAAGAAGTATCTTCCCCATTGAAAGCACCTTTATATATCAATGGACTGCTCTTGAACCAGGATATGTGATTGTTACAATATGTAAGAAGACAGACATTTCGGGAGGGACTTACAGCAATTGTTGTCACAGGATTATTTTTGATAGTTTTAAGAAACGTGTTTCAGAGTAAGATAGCGGTAGTGGCAGATAGCAGGAATAGCAGAAGCAGACAGTTTCCTCCCACACCTCAAAGGTGTGCAGGTTTGGTGGACTGGCAATGGTAAATTGCCCCTTAGTATCCCAAAATGTGTAGGTTAGATTAGCCATGGGAAATGTGTGGGATTACAGGAATAGGGTGGGGATAGGGCCTGGATAAGGTACTCTGTCAGAGAGTCAGTGCAGACTCGATGGGTTGAATGGCCCCCTTTTGCTCTGCAGGGATTCTATGATCCATACAAAGGAATGTTGGGAGGGAGAGTAGTGTGGATTAGACCAGTAATTTGATAACTTTCTCTTAGTGATGTCTGTGTTCTTCTCTATGAATTTTAAAGAAAATTGTAAATATTTCCAAAAATTTGGGTGAATTTTCCTATTCTGCCCGCCATGGGAATTGTAGTGGGTGAGGGGCGGACCATGGAAAGGTCCATTAACTTCAGGTGGGATTTTCCAGTTTCGGAGCGAGCGCAGCTGGAAAATCCCACCCTTAGTCATGTTGGAACAGGTCAAAAGCATTAAAGCTTTTCCTGATACAGTTCTCTTTAACTGAAACGAATTACATTTTAATGGCTTACCATGTGTAGTGCAGTTTATGTTCTAGCTTCACTCCAGACATCTAAGAGCATTTACATGGTTTTAATTAATTGATACTTGAGGTTGTCTGTCAAATACGTGGAAGAATCGATACATCCTATATGGCAGGATGTGATTCCATCAAGCTTTTAATTTGTCCTGGTTATAGTGTCCTTTTCACAGAATCACAGAACCTTTACAGTGCAGTAGAAGGCCATTTGACCCATCAAGACTGCACTGATTCTCTGAAAGATCATGTTACCTAGTCCCACTCCCCTGCCTTATCTGTGTAACTTTGCCCATTTTTTTGGTTCAGATCTCAATCCAATTCCCTTCTGAACACCTCAATCAAACCTGCCTCCACCACCGTCTTAGGAACTTCATTCCAGACTCCAGGCAACTTTTGGTGAGAAAATATTTCCTTTTCAATTCCATTAGGGGAATAAAGGGCAGGATTTTCCACATTAAGTGTGCATTTATTTCCCTCCATTGAGACTTCGTCCCCCATTTAGGGAGGAAGTCCCCAACTTAGAGAAATATCGGCAGCTCCAATTTATTCACGGTTTGAAAAGTTTGGACTGCTGGGACTACAGGCAGTCCCCAAAGAAGAGGAGATAGTGGAGGCCAGTTCAGCTAAGTCTGGAATGTCAGTGGGGCTTGGCTTGCAGGCACTAGTGAGGGGAGTGAGGGAGTTGTGGGCAGGTTTGAAAGGCCCAGGGTGGGGCAGGGTTCAGAGGAGGTATGGCCTACGGAGGTGTGGGTGGGTGCTTCCAATGGGCACAGAGGACCTCCAAAGAAGAACGCACTCTTTCTCAACACCAGCCCATATAGTAAAACCTGCTGGGCCACCATCTTGATGTGGAGCACCCCATTTTTGAAAATTATTCATTCATAGGATGCGTGCGTGCCATCTTCACTTTGAGGATACACTCCATTGTGGATGTTCCTACACTACATGGACTGCAGCAATTCAAGAAGGCAACTCACCACCACCACCTCAAGGGCTGTTAGGGATGGGCAATAAATTCTTGCCTAGCCAGTGATACCCATGTTCCACGAATGAATAAATAAAACAATGCATTTCTAGAATTTTAATAAGGGGGGCAGATTAAAAATGAGATTTGTCTCTGGAGATACTAAAAGATTCAAGGGCAGGTTTTATAAAAAGAGTGGGTGATAAATGTATATATTCCTCAAACTGAAAGTGCATTCGGCATTCAAAGGGTTAATGTGTTTCACCAACTAGGAATGTTGCAGTCATCTGAATTTCACATCAAGGTTTTTTTTAGTAGAAATATGGATCGCTTTGGTTTTGTAGTTCTTTGTTGATAAAGAATACTTCAGATGTTACAGATGGAATCCAATTAAAGAGCTGTCTGCCATGTGAGGGAACTTGTGATTGATCTCGACTGAACAGAGGAGCAAGCAAGACAAATACGTTCCTCTCTTGTTCTCTGTGAGATTAAATGATTTCAATGTGCCAACAATAGAGTCAGTGAGCATGTGATACAGATGCACTTCTGAGTTAATCACTTACTCTTTGGTCACTGTATGTCGAGAATAATGGAAGCTGGTAACAATTACACAGGCATTCATTTAGCTGAGAGCTCTGGTGACATTGTACGCAATGAAGCTCGGTTTACATCAATGGTTAGAATGTTTTGTTGAAACCCTCTCAAGCTATCAGCTATTTGCAGAACATGCATTCATTCTATAGCCTGCTCTTACTCACGTTAGTCCATCACCAAATAACTGCAACCTACTCTCTCCTTAATTGTGAATCTCTCAACACCAGACTCCCCTCCTTCCAAATTTTCCTCAAAAGTTACTCCCCTCTGGTCACCACCCATACCTCCCATTTGCTGCCCTAAAAGAGCTTGATGTAAAGGATTCCCTGGCAGGAATTTCACCGCCCCACTTGCTACAGGAATCGCAGCGGGCGAGGGGCGGAACATGGAAAGGTCTGTTGACCTCGAGTGGGATTTTCCGGTTTCGGGATGAGCGAGGTTGTAAAATTCCACCCCCTGTGTTTCTCTGCAGTGAAGTCCTTGATTCACTCAACACGTAACATTTGTTTATCAGAAACAACATACTTTTTAAAAAGATAGGAGGAACAATGAGAGGGGGCACTGAACATAGAACAGTACGGCACAGAAACAGTCCCTTCGACCCACGATGTTGTGCCGAACATGACGCCAAGTTAAACTAATCCTGCCTACCCTTGGTCCATATCTCTTTGTTCCTTGCATATTCATGTGCTTATCTAAAAGCCCCTTGAATGCCCCTAACATATCCGCCTCCACTACTACCCCTGGTAGTGCGTTCCAGACACCTACACCTCTCTGTGTAAAAAACTTGCCCCTGACTTCCCCTTTGAACTTTCCACTTCTCACCTTAAGTGCATCCCCCCTAATATTAGACATTTCATCTCTGGAAAAAAAATTCTGACTGTCAACTCTACCTATGTCTCTCATAATTTTATAGACATCTATCAGGTCTCCCCTCAGCCTCCACCACTCCGGAGAAAACAACCCTAGTTTATCCAGCATCTCCTTGTAGCTCATACCCTCTAATCCAGGCAGCATCCTGGTAAACCTCATCCGCACCCTCTCCAAAGCTTCCATGTCAACCAGAATTGAACGCAATACTCTTAAGTGCCGCTGAATCAAAGTTTTATAAAGCTGCAACATGACATCCTGACTCTTGTACTCAATGCTACTACTCCTTCTTTACCACCCTATCTACTGTCCAAAAGTAAAGAATATAACATTGATAGAAACATAGAAACATAGAAGATAGCAGCAGGAGGAGGCTATTTGGCCCATCGAGCCTGCTCCGCCATTCATTACAATCATGGCTGATCATCCAGCTCAATGGCCTAATCCTGCTTTTCCCCATAACCTTTGATAGCATCCACATTGCCAACAGGGCACTATAACCGAGTTGAACAATGAAGGATTTCACTTCAATCAATATCCTGGTAGTCCAAGACCAGCAGGACCAGACAACGAAGGTGACTGACAAATAGTCACAGGAATTTCATCGTGTGACAGTCAGTGGCACAGCTCTTTGAAAGAGTAGGTCAAATAGAAGTGTTGGGGACCAGAAATAACATTTACTGCCCTGGATTATATCCAGAGACCCCGAACCCAGTACTAAACATACAATGAAGCTCCTGCAGCTACCTGAATCTGATGTAATACGTAACTGAGATATTGAAACAGTGCTTCTGATGTCAGGGAAAATTAGCTGGTGATCTACTCCACAGCCCCAGGTATGAACTGCGCTGTAGTAGTTTCTGTATTTCGCTTCCCCTATACCAGCATAATGATTCCTTCACTATCATCCTTACATGTTTACTGAACAACAAAGGGTCATTTGTTATTCTAGAACATCAAATATTCAACAGTCACCTTTATCTCAACGATTCTCATGGGCCTGACAGGGTAAATGCTGAGAGGTTGTTTCCTCTTCTGGGAGGGTCTAGGACCAGAGGGTGTAACCTCAGAATAAGGGGCTGCCCACTTAAGACAGAGATGAAGAGGAATTTCTGCTCTCAGAGAGTAATGAATCTGTGGAATTCTTTATTGCAGAGAGCTATGGAGGTCATTTGGTATGAACAAGACTGAGACAGATTTTTAATCATAGATTCATCGAGGTTTACAGCATAGAAACAGGCTCTTCAGCCCAACTTGTCCATGCCGCCCTGTTTTTACCATTAAGCTAGTCCCAATGCCCGCATTTGCCCATATCCCTCTATACCCATCTTACCCATGTAACTGTCTTTTTAAAAGACAAAATTGTACTCATCCCTACTCCTTCCTCTGGCAGCTCGTTCCAGACACTCACCACCCTCTGTGTGAAAGAACTGCCCCTCTGGACTCTTTTGTATCTCTCCCCTCTCACCTTAAACCCTCTACTTTTAGACTCTCCAACCTTTGGGAAAAGATGTTGACTATCTACCTTATCTATTCTCCTCATTATTTTATAGACCTCTATGAGATCACCCTGAAGCTCCTAAGCCTCCAATGCTCCAGAGAAAAAAGTCCCAGTCTATTCAGCCTTCCCTTATAATTCAAACCATCAAGTCCCGGTAGCATCCTAGTAAATCTTTTAGTTCATAGAAGACTAAAGATTTTCTGCACTCTTTCTAGATTAATAATATCCTTTCTATAATAGAGTGACCAGAACTGTACACAGTATCCCAAGTGTGGCCTTACTTGTACAACTTCAACAAGATGTCCCAACTCCTGTATTCAATGTTCTGACCAATGAAACCAAGCATGCCGAATGCCTTCTTCACCACTCTGTCCACCTGTGACTCCATTTTCAAGGAAATCTGTAAAGGAATCAAGGGTTGTGGGGATAAGGCAGGAAAGTGGGGTTGAGGGTTATCATATAAGATTAGTCATGATCTCATTCAATGGTGGAGCATACTCAATAGGCTGAATTGCCTACTTCTGCTCCTACATCTTATGGTCTCTATTCTGAATGTACCTTTGAATCACTGTTTGAATGGTGCTTGTCTTTGCTGATAAATGTAGGAGACATATAGAACCAGAATTGTATTTAGAATAGAATCATAGAATACCTACAGTGCAGAAGGAGGCCATTCAACACATCGAGCCTGCACTGACAAAAATTCCACCTAGGCCCTAGCCCCGTAACCCCACATATTTACCCTGCTAATTCCCCTGACACTAAGGGGCAATTTAGCTTGGTCAATCCACCTAACCTGCTCATTTTTGGAGTGTGGGAGGAAACCGGAGCACCCGGAGGAAACCCACGCAGACACAGGGAGAATGTGCAAACTCCACACAGACAGTGACCTGAGGCCGGAATTGAACCCGGGCTCCTGGCGCTGTGAGGCAGCAGTGCTAAACACTGTGCCACCATGCCGCCCCTTGTCTTAGGAAAACCCAAATTTGCACCTTCCTAAATGCGCACCCGGCCTTGATGTGATTTTGGCCATGATTTTTATCTTTTTACATTGGGGTTGGGTTCACAGTACATTTGCAAGCAACAACGGAGAGCATGAAGAGTACGGGTGAATGGCAGGCCAGTTAAAAGAGCCATTTTAGTTTTTAATGCAACTACCCAGCTCCAAATACCTTAACCCTCACCCACCCTCTATCACAGCCCACCCCCCTTCAAATCTTCATGTCACCTCCATGTCCCTATATATTCTTGTTAGCCATTAACCCTGTATCCACTATGTAGAATTATCATTAACCATGCAATAGTAATAGGGATTATTTTTAAATCATTGGAAAAAAAAACTTTCAACAAGCTAATAAGCTAATAAAACGCTGAATTTAATCATTGATACTGGAAAAAAACTACTCAAATGTAAGAAAAAAATTAAGAACATAAGAACATAAGAAATAGGAGCAGGAGTAGGCCATCTAGCCCCTCGAGCCTGCCCCGCCATTCAATAAGATCATGGCTGATCTGATAGTGGTTCAGTTCCACTTACCCACCCGCTCCCCATAACCCTTAATTCCCTTATTGATCAGAAATCTATCCTTTAATTAATCCTTTAAGTGCCCATTAGGTTTATAAACACAGAAGACACCACATAAAGGGCATATTCTGTTATTAGCGCCATGTAAAAGTGTCAATCATAGATCACCCGATAAGCTGAAACTATTATTATGTTTTGAAACCCAGCCAAGCATTTATCATGGCTACAGCTGTCATAACAAAAGTTTTCAGCTTGGTTTTCTGCCTGAAACTGACAAACCAAAATGTTGTCCTGTTTCCATTTCAAATCAAGCTGCCTGTCAATGAATTGAGGCAACTTTTAAAGCAGGTTTTTTAAAAACATCCAGATCAGGGACGGGCACGGCGGCATGGTAGCACAGTGGTTAGCACTGCTGCCTCACAGGGCCTGGGACCCGGATTCGATTCCCAGCTTGGGTGACTGTCTGTGCGGAGTCTGCACATTCTCCCCATGTCTGTGTGGGTTTCCTCCAGGTGCTCCAGTTTTTTCCCACAGTCCAAAAGTTCTGCTGGTTAGGTGTATTGGCCATGCTAAATTCTCCCTCAGAATACCCGAACAGGGGCCGGAGTGTGGCCGTTAGGGGATTTTCACAGTAACTTCATTGCAGTGTTGATGTAAGCCTACTTGTGACTAATAAATAAACTTTAGATCTGTTTAAAACATGAAAAGTACTGTAATGCATGATGACCATTACACAATGCTGATTAATGTAAGGGTTAGTTTACCCTTGTAGGACAGATACCTGTGATGAATCATTGTACCAAAATCATATGCACATTTCAGTGAAAAAGTAAAATCACCGTAGTCCCAGATGGTCATCGGCTGCTCTCCCTATTGAGGGAGAGAGCTGACTGGGGGGAATTTAACCCGAGGATCACCACCACTCAGGCGAGGGGTAAGGTTGAGAAGGCGGGCCTTCATGAATAGCCTCATTTGGTATGGCTTCAGTACAACATCTAATAGTGACATTTGAAGATTTAACACCTACCTGTCAGAATGTTCGCAACTCATCAGCAGTTTCCCCCAATGGGAAGAAACTTTCCAAGGAGACTTGTTTTTAAGGTTTCCAAAACTTTACGCCAACACACAAAAATGCTGTGGTGGGCTTCCTCAAACTAACCACAGGAGACTCAGATGCAGGTTACAATAGTTTAGGCAATGGCCTAGTGGCATTATCACTAGACTATTAATCCAGAAACTCAGCTAACATTCTGGGACCCGGGTTCGAATCCCACCAGATGGAGGAATTTGAATTCAATAAAACTATCTGGAATTAAGAATCTAATGATGACCCTGAAACCATTGTCGATTGTTGGAAAAATCCATCTGGTTCACTAATGTCCTTTAGGGAAGGGAATCTGCCATCTAACTTGGTCTGGTCTACATGTGACTCCAGAACCACAGCACTGTGGATGATTCTCAACTGCCCTCTGAAATAGTCTAGCAAGCCACTCAGTTCAAGGGTAACTAGGGATGGGCAACAAATATTGGCCAGCCAGCGATGCCCATGTCCCATGAATGAATTTTCAAAAATTAATGGATTAAAACTTGGAGAGAACTGTCCCAGAGAAACCTCTGAATCAGCACTCTCCTCAGCTCTAATAGAGCTCTCACAGTGAGAGAACTCCCTCTCTTCTGACTCACTGATACACACTACTTATACAATTCATCAGTACATAAAACGTTTGAAATCCCGATTTTGTATTATCAAACTTTTCACCTGGAGCAAGGACCAGTTATTTCCTCCTTGCTAGTGACCATCTGTTCCTCTAACAAGTAAGCAACCTTGCAGGCGAGTTCTGCTGATCTCAGTTCCTTGTGGTGTGTAAAGATTAACTGATAGGTAAAGCATGTGCTATTTACTTTAACCCTTCTTTTTACGAAATTTATTCATTTACCCTAAGACCCATCTGTGTCTCTTTTTTTAAAATTATCTGACTGTGACATTGTTTTAATGTTAACCCACTTAATCTTCCTTGGATACTTCATTCCATTGAGGAAAGAAAGAACCCATTCTTGTACAGCCATAGAATGTCCCAAAATGCTTCACAACCAGAGTGTAGTCACTGTTGTAAATTAGGGAAGCATAATAGCCATTTACACACGGTGATGACCTACAAAGAGCAATCAGCTAAATGACCAAAAAAACTGGTTAAACAGTCTACCAATTGCTTTAAAATTTAATTATGTTTGTTGGAATAGGAGCATTTCTGGGCAGATGTCTGGAGTGTTATATTCCTGACTGGAAAATGGGTGCATTTTCTCAATTGCCATTTTTTAAATTCATTCGTGGGACATGGGCATTGCTGGTTGGCCAGCATTTATTGCCCATTCCTAGTTGCCCTTGCTCAGAGGACAGTTGAGAGTCAACCACATTGCTGTGGCTCTGGAGTCACATGTAAGCCAAACTAGCTAAGGATGGCAGATTTCCTTCCCTAAAGGATATTAGTGAACCAGATGGGTTTTTCCAACAATCCACAATGGTCATCAGTAGATTCTTAATTCCAGATTTTTTATTGAATTCAAATTCCACCATCTTCCGTGGCGGGATTCGAACCCGAGTCCCCAGAACATTTTGCTGAGTTTCTGGATTAATCGTTTATCGATAATACCACTAGGCCATCGCCTCTTGCGCTCTTTTTTCCTCCATGATCATCTCCGATGTGCAGAATCCAGCATAAGAATCACAGAGCTATCTCACATATATCTCATTCGCAAGATTTTTCAAATGCAGGAAAAGGCACTGTGTTGATGCTCAGTGACAGAGTTCACATATAAATAGCCTGGGCTTTGCAGTCCCATAAAGCAGAATGCTTGTAAATCTGTGTAAGTAAAAAAAGTTTTCACCACTGCAAGGAAGAAGCAATTACATTGCACCTGATCAGATCGTTACCAAGTTTCCAGAAGATGCGTTTACCATTATCTCTCCAGTCTGTGACAATCAATCCTATTGGAAGATACCATCAACTTAGTGCAATTGCTTATTTTGTTGTCTCCAATGACCTTAGCTTTCAGAGATGGAAATAGTTTCAAATTCACTATGACCATTACACTGCATCAATCATAATGTCAAGCTAAAAATAATACACACAGAATTGTTGCTTTTCATTATCTCTCATTCCAGTCCATAGAAGCAAGTTTATAAGTGCATTTTGGTGTTTCAATGCATCTTATAGGCAGATAGATTCCTTGGTTCTCTGAACATATTGTTTATTAGTTTTGTAAGATATACCTAATATTCGAGTATTTTTTTCTTCTGATAAGTGATTCCCTCTCTTCACTTCTCCGCTTATGCCACTAGAAACTGTTGTGTTTGTTTATCATTTTATTGCTGCTCACGTGACATCTTCTCACCTCCAAAAGTTCTTCTCACCTTTATCCCAGTGTTGAAATGAAAGCCCCACAGAAAGTGACTGGCCCGGATGGGGTTCCCGGACAAGCACTCAGATCCTGCACGGACCAGCTAGCAGGTGTATTCACAGACATCTTTAACCTCTCTTTACAACAATCTGAGGTCCCTATCTACTTCAAGAAGATGACCATCATCCCTGTACCAAAGAAAAGCCAGGCAGCGTGCCTCACTATCGTCTGGTGGCTCTGATATTCATCATTATGAAGTACTTCGAAAGGTTAGTCATGGCACAAATTAATTCCTGCCTCCCAGATTGCCTGGATCCACTACAGCTTGCCGCCTATTGCCGCAACAGGTCTACAGCAGATACCATCTCCCTGGCCCTACACTCAAACCTGGAACACCTGGATAACAAAGACACCTATGTCAGACTCCTATTTATTGACTACAGCTCAGCCTTCAACATCATTATTCCTACGAAACTCGTCTCCAAACTCCGTGGCCTGGAACTCGGCTCTTCCCTCTGCGACTGAATCCTGAACTTCCTAATTCACAGACCGCAATCAATAAGGATAGGCAACAACACCTCCTCCACGATCATCCTCTACACTGGTGGCCCACAAGGCTGTGTCCTCAGTCCCTTACTATACTCCTTATACACCGATGACTGTGTGGCCAAATTCCCCTCCAACTCGATTATCAAGTTTGCTGATGACATTACCATCATGGGTGAGATCTCAAACAATGAGAGGGAGTACAAGAAAGAGGTAGAGAATCTGGTGAACTGGTGCGATGAATCTCTCCCTCAATGTCAACAAAATGAAGGACATTCTCATCGACTTCAGGAAGCATATTGGAGAACATACTCCTGTCTACATCAACAGGGACGAAGGAGAAATGATCGAGAGCTTCAAGTTTCTAGGTGTCCAGATCACCAACAATCTGTCCTGGTCCCCCCATGCCGACGCCATCGTTAAGAAAGCCCACCAACATCTCTACGTTCTCAGAAGACTAAGGAAATTTGGCATGTCCACTACGACTCTCACCAACCTTTACAGATGCACCATAGAAAGCATTCTTTCTGGTTGTATCACAGCTTGATATGGCTCCTGTTCTGTCCAAGACTGCAAAAAACTACAAAGGGTTGTGAATGTAGCCCAATCCATCATGCAAACCAGCTTCCCATCCATTGACTCTGCCTACACTTCCCGCTGCCTCGGTAAAGCAGCCAACATAATCAAGGACCCCACGTACCCTGGACATTCTCTCTTCCACCTTCTTCCATCAGGAAAAAGATACAAAAGTCTGAGGTCATGTACCAACCGACTCAAGAACAGCTTCTTCCCTGCTGCCAACAGACTTTTGAATGGACCTACCTCGTATTAGGTTGATCTATCTCTACACCCCAGCTATGACTGTGACACTATATTCTGCACGCTCTCCTTTCCATCTCCCCTAAGTACTCTATGTATGGTATGCTTTGTCTATAATGCACAAGAAACAATACTTTTCACTGTATACTAATACATATGACAATAATAAATCAAATCAAATCAAATCAGTTCCATTGGTGATGAAAATGGGCTTGAGCTGTCCAAAGTTCACCAGCACTTGCAGGGCAGACCTGGCCTGTTCTTCCTGAACTTTCCATTGTGGGTCTGTTCACTGCAGAGGCTGGGACACCGAAATGAAAATTGAAAATGCCAAAACACGCTGCAGGGTAGATGGCCCCTGTAGAGAGAGGAACAGAGAAAGCTGAAATTCTGGGCTGAATGTTAACTCCCAAAAATAGGTGTGTTGACGCCAATTCAGGTTTTAAGGGCGGGATTTTACGACCTCACTCAAGCGAGACCGGAAATTCCCACCTGAGGTCAATGGACATTTCCTTTGTCTGCCCCTCGCCTGCTCCGATTCCATGGCGGGCGAGGCGGTAGAATTCCAGCGTAAAATTCCAAAAGTATGAAACAGGAACCGGCCATGAATCTATCCACCTCTAATTCATAAAAATGAGCAGTGGAATGAATACCAGGTGACTAATCTGCTTGTGGAAGACAGACTAACCAGGTAAATATTATAATGGCGCTTCCCACCTTCAGTTTAACATAAAGTTTGTTTTTAACTTGCGTCAACCGGGAAACCGGACACATGAAAGGAGGCTAAGAGGGCTGACTCCATGTGACACAGGCTTTTAAAACACAGCTTGTGGACCAGGAGGAGCAGGAGGTCTTCCCCTTGGCCCAACCCTGTACCACCCCTCCCTCCCCAAAACAACATTCTGCCCACTCGCTCCTCCAGAATAGCAGGCTGCCGACAACCACTGGCTCCCCCCACCCTCCCACTGTCACTATCAACACCCCAACAAACCACCATTGGACAACACCCCACAATTGTATTTACCCCAACACCCTTTGGATGATCCCTCTATCACATGATCAGGTTTCCTTGCCCTATAAACTCTTATCTGCTCTCCTCAGCTGTGGCTTTGAGCTGAAGTTTTTGTCTCCTCAAAGGTTTCTTTCTAACCTATTATCCAATGTGCCTTTCGATGTGCAATTCTATGATTCTAAAAACATGTTGCAATTCTCCCCATGAGAGGTTAATAGTGGGTCAGCCTTCCTGTTTGCTGATGACGTGAATGGCATTTGCATTCATCTGCATCTCATTAATGCTCATTAAAACAGTTGCCCACCGGACTCCCATCCGGGCCTCCCAATCTTGCATTATGCCACGAGAAATTATGTCAGCCCAAAATCTGGTCGCTAAAAAATGGCATGCACAAGGTGGTCCGCAGTCCGCAAGAGGCTTCAAGGTGAGTGCAACATACAAAGCCTACTTGCCATAATGCTGTTGTCCTAATGTGCTGTTCACCATTCTGCCAGAACAAGCTGGTTCCTGTCCTCCAGCTCCATGCTGAGCTAGTCTACATGGATAGCACCAAGCTGCAGGACCCATGTACCCACCTGTGTCATCAAGTCAGATTAGTACTGTGCCGAGAGTTGGGGAATATAGGGATCTCCTACTCCCCAGTACCACACGTGAGTATCCATCCTACTGTGCTGTGGGGCTCATGCAGCGTTAGTGTGGCACATTAGGAATAGTTCACACAAACACTGAATAGGTTGGGGCTGAAGTACTTTGTGAAGGTCACTCTTGCCTATAGTCCTGTTTGGAAATGGGAACTATGTCAAGAATTCCATTTAATTTCAGGGGCTGGCAGACAGGAGTCACAGAGTGCAGATATTTCTGCTGCAAAATGGAAAGGAGTCACAGCTGATAGTTACAGGCGATGGGCAGTCCAGGTCTAAATTTCGGTCCATGGTGCAGGCCAGGTGAGGCCGGGAGTGAGTGGATGGGCAGACAAAGACAAGGGTTGCAGTGTGAGAAGAGGACTGTGCACATGGTGGAGAGAGGGGGGTGCAAACACAAGGGGGGCAATGTAGAGGTGCTGTGCAAGGAGAGAGGCGATGGGGGAGAACACGGGCTCACAATAGCAGGTAGAGGGGCAAGCTGGGCGAATGAAGAAGACAAACAATGGAAGACAGAGGGAAGACTGAGGGGAGGGAAGCCAGACCCTGTCGAGGTTGTATGACATGCAGGCAAACAAGGAGGTCTAAAGGATAGCGCATGTATTATTAGGGCGCGATACACTCAGACTCCAGAATATGGGCTGGGTGTGGCACAATGGCAATGGTTCACACAAACACTTAATAGGTCGGGGCTAAAGTACTTGTTGAAGGTCACAGTTGACCAGAGTCCTGTTTGGAAATGGGAACTATGTCAAGGATTCCATTTAAGTTAAGGGGCTGGCAGACAGGAGTCACAGAGTGCAGACATTCCTGCTGCAAAATGGGAAGGAGTCCAGGACTATGTGTCCCTCACAGTCTGAAATCAGAGAAAGGAGGCCATTCAGAACAGCCACGACTTGTGGCAGGAGCAAGTCCTCCCCAGGAAAAATGCATCGTTTGGTGTGCAGGGGTATCCTATAGTCGATGTCTCTGGGTGTAGCAGTCTATGTACTGGGCTGCAGCGGGTATGGTGATGCCACAGGGGGCATCTGCAGCCTGTAGATAGGGAATACATGGGCGGGGGAGAATGTAAAGTTGGCACGGGGAGGGGGTGGTAACCTCGGTACGTTATGGTGTACATGGTCTCCAGATGGTATGGGTACAGGTCCATGTGTGTCATGGATGCCTCACAAGCAATGGGCTCTGGGGAAGAGGGTGGGAATGTCCATAACGAAGACAGGAACCAGGTCAATTACACAGGACTGGGGCTCCATTGCCCAGGAAATAAAAGCAAGCTAGAATTCTAATTTTGCATTTTTAAGAGGGATAGGCAAAACTGAATAGACTCACGTCAAAGTTTCCAATGCTACATAGTGAAAGACAGGAATGCAGCCTTGGAGAGTGAAGGCTATAGTGAAGCAGGCACAGCTGTTATTGTTGGTGGGGCACAGGCAGAAGGGACTCTGAGCAGCTGCACCCCACTGGAGTGCCCTAGATGGAAGCCCCCAGACTGTCTAACTTTTGCTCATCCACCCCGTGGGTGCCAGAGGGCCCTAGCATGACTCCTGCAGGAGGTGGGGCACCTGAAGGAGGTCAAGATGCCGCCATGATGCCCACCAGAGTGTGCCAGCTGGGTTGTCCCTGCTTCCGACTGCTGTGGAGATGTGTCAGTGAAGCGTTCCCCAGAAAGTGACCTCAAGTCTAACCTTGAGCTACTTCCCAATGAGGGGTTTGTCTCCACGCTGGTGGAGGGTGGGGGTGAGCACTGTGGCATTGTTCCTGATCCTCATCCTCTGATATGCTCCGGGGGCTTGAGTGCTGCTGAGCTGGCTGGCTGGCCGTGCTCTGCTGGTACCTAAATAATACAAAGGGACAGTTTTAGTTCAGAGCATTCAATGTGAATTGCAGGGTTGGGTGAAGTGATGGAGCTGAGATCCATACTAAGTTATTGGAAACAGCCAAGCTCTGCATCACCACAAGAGCTATTGCGGTCCTCACTGGTGAGTGCTGCTGTGGTCTCCTCAAACCCACTGAGGGCGATGACCTCCACCAATCCTCCTCCGGTCTGGGCTCACTCACGCTTATTGTGCACATGTTTGGCATCAAGTTAATTCCCCTTCCTCTCCCCCTTCCTCCCTCCCGGCATGTTATCCCTCCCAGAAGAGCACCATCCCAAAAACAGAATATATGGTCATTATTGATTTTCAGCTTGTGGGAGTTTAGAATCATGGAATCATAGACTCCCTACAGTGCAGAAAGAGGCCATTCGGCCCATCGAGCCTGCACCGACCATAATCCCACCCAGGCCCTATTCCCATAACCCCACATATCCCCTACCAATCCCCCTGACACTAGGGTCAATTTAGCATGGCCAATCCACCTAACCTACACATCTTTGGACTGTAGAGGGAAACCAGAGCACCCGGAGGAAACCCACGCAGATACGGGGAGAATGTGCAAACTCCGCACAGTGACCCAAGCTGGGAATTGAACCCGGGTCCCTGGCGCTGTGCAGCAGCAGTGCTAACCACTGTGCCATCGTGCTGCCCCTTTCTATGCGTAAATTAGCTGCTGAGTTGCCATAGTGACTACAACTCAAATCACTGCATTATCTCCCCGCTCTTTTGTAGTGAAAACAGATTTGTCTCTTGGGTCGTCTGAAAGTAGTTTTGACAGCATGTTAAGTAAAGCTGTGCCTCGGGTCATTGCTGGGGAACCAAAAATACTTTTCGCTGCCATAAAGGAAATATGATACTGTGATGTGGGAAAATGTGTCCATTATTAAATGTATACATTATCACCAGATGAAAACACATTTGGAAATGATCAGTGTTGTAAGAAGTTTAAGTACAATATGGAGTTTAAGTACAATATGGAGCTTTGGTCATGCAGTATTAGTAGCACGAGCATTGTGTGAGGTGGAATAGAAACGTGGAAAGCACTACCCACCTGCATCTGTTAGTGGAAACATAATGTACCACTCTGTGAGCTTCTCTCACTCCACCCACCTCTGTCCATTGACATACATTGTCCACAGGCACAGAAATGTATTCATTAGGAGCCATGCATGTCTCAATTCAGTTTCTACATCTTAAATCAAAGTCAACGGTCTACGGGATCAGTTTAACTGAATCTGAGTGAAACAAATGTCAAAAAGTTGGTGCACCTGTGTCAGAGGCGTAGTGGAACCACAGGAACATATGGTTCACAGGCTCAAAGTAAAAATAAATTCGAAGTTTAGGATTACTGTGGGTCTGTGGCCCATTAGCCACACGGCATTAACTTTGGATAATTCAGAATGTTCTTTCTCCTCCTCATCTAATTGTGTTTTTCTAACTTTTCCAATGCCTCCATCATCATTTTTCTCTCCCTCTTTTTGCAAACCCCTCACTGTAGAGATGTTCACCCCTTTCTGGACGGGTTCCTCATTACATCGCCGGCAAAGGAGGCGGGGAAAATCAGGAAACAAGATAACACCGGTGGGATTCCAATTTACCAACACTCATGGGATTTTGGGTCTGCGTTGCTGTTTGATTTGATTTGATTTGATTTATTATTGTCACATGTATTAACATACAGTGAAAAGTATTGTTTCTTGCGTGCTATACCGACAAAGCATACCGTTCATAGAGAAGGAAACGAGAGAGTGCAGAATGTAGTATTACAATCATAGCTAGGGTGTAGAGAAAGATCAACTTAATGCAAGATAAGTTCATTCAAAAGTCTGACAGCAGCAGGGAAGAAGCTGTTCTTGAGTCGGTTGGTACGTGACCTCAGACTTTTGTATCTTTTTCGTGAAGGAAGAAGGTGGAAGAGAGAATGTCCAGGGTGCGTGGGGTCCTTAATTATGCTGGCTGCTTTGCCGAGGCAGCGGGAAGTGTAGACAGAGTCAATGGATGGGAGACTGGTTTGCATGATGGATTGGGCTACATTCACAACCTTTTGTAGTTCTTGCATCGTGGGCAGAGCAGGAGCCATACCAAGCTGTGATACAACCAGAAAGAATGCTTTTTATGGTGCATCTGTAAAAGTTGGTGAGAGGGTGGCACGGTAGCACAGTGGTTAGCACTGCTGCTTCACACCTGGGTTTGATTCCCGGCTTGGGTCACTGTCTGTGCGGAGTTTGCACATTCTCCTCGTGTCTGCGTGGGTTTCCTCCGGGTGCTCCAGTTTCCTCCCACAGTCCAAAGATGTGCGGGTTAGGTTGATTGGCCATGCTAAAATTGACTCTTCGTGTCCTGCGATGCGTAGGTTAGAGGGATTAGTGGGTGGATATGGGGGCAGGGCCTGGGTGGGATTGTGGTCGGTGCAGGCTCGATGGGCCCAATGGCCTCTTTCTGCACTGTAGGGTTTCTATGATTCTATTTCTATGATTCTATGAGTCGTAGCTGACATGCTTAATTTTCTGAGAAAGTAGAGGCATTGGTGGGCTTTCTTAACTATAGTGTCGACATGGGGGGACCAGGACAGGTTGTTGGTGATCTGGACACCTAAAAACTTGAAGCTTTCGATCCTTTCTACTTAGTCCCCATTGATGTAGACAGGAGCATGTTCTCCTTTACGCTTCCTGAAGTCAATGACAATCTCCTTCATTTTGTTGACATTGAGCGAGAGATTATTGTTGCCGCACCAGTTCACCAGATTCTCTATCTCATGCTGATGGGTAAGGCGGGTTCAAAATCGCCCCCTCTGCCTCCATTCCTCTTCCTTTATTTCGGTGATTCTCATTTTGTGGGTGTATTTTACTCCAGTCCATCGCAGTGGGAAACATGGGGGTTGGACCCATTTATTCATGGCAGGCATGCATAGTCTCCCAGCAGCAGGACAACCTGCCATGATTAAGTTGAAGGCGGGAAGGGACGAATGGAAGAAACCTGCCCACTCACAGCAGGATGTCAATTCGGTTCATTCATGAGCCAAATGACACTACAAATCCCTGAGAAATAAAATGGTGGATCAGGGATTTAATGAGAGTCACACAACTTCAAAATCAATATCCTGATCCCGCCTTTCTCCAATATCCTTCATCCCTTTAGCCCCAAGAGCCGTATCTAATTTCTTCTTGAAATCACACATTATTTTGTCCTCAACTACTTTCTGTGGTAGTGAATTCCACACATTCACCATCCTCTGGGCGAAGAAATTTCTCCTCACCTCAGTTCTAAAAGTTTTACCCCTTATCCTCAAACTATGACCCCTAGTTCTGCACTCCCCCCACCATTGGGAATATTCTTTCTGAATCTACCCTGTTAGAATTTTATACATTTCTACGAGATCCCCTCTCACTCTTCTAAACTCCAGTGAATATAATCCTAACTGACTTTGTTTCTCCTCATATGACAGACCTGCCATCCCAGGAATCAGCCTGGAAAACCTTCGCTGCGCTCCCTCTACAGCAAGGACATCCTTCCTTAGATAAGGACACTAAAACTGCACACAATACTCCAGGTGTGGCCTCACCAATGCCCTGTACAATTAGAGCAAAAAAAAAAGAACAAAGAAAATTACAGCACAGGAACAGACCCTTCAGCCCTCCAAGCCTGCACCAACCATGCTGCCCAACTGAACTAACTCACCCTACCCTTCCAGGGACCGTATCCCTCTTTTCCCATCCGATTCATATATATTTGTCAAGACGCCCCTTAAAACTCACTATTGTATCTGCTTCCATTATCTCCTCCGGCAGCGAGTTCCAGGTACCCACCACCCTCTGTGTAAAAAATGTGCCTCATACATCTCCTTTAAACCTTACCCCTCGCACCTTAAACCTGTGCCCCCTAGTAATTGACTCTTCCACCCTGGGAAAAAGCTTCTGACTATCCACTCTGTCCATGCCCCTCATAACCTTGTAGACTTCTATCAGGTCGCCCTTCAACCTCCGTCGTTCCAGTGAGGACAAGCCAAGTTTCTCCAACCTCTCCTCATAGCTGATGCCCTCCATGCCAGGCAACATCCTGGTAAATCTTTTCTGTAGCCTCTCCAAAGCCTCCACATCCTCCTGGTAGTGTGGCGACCAGAATTGAACACTATATTCCAAGTGCAGCCTAATTAAGGTTCTATAAAGCTGCAACATGACTTGCCAATTTTTAAACTCAATGCCCCGACCGATGAAGGCAAGCATGCCATATGCCTTCTTGACTACCTTCTCCATCTGCATTGCCACTTTCAGTGACCCGTGTACCTGTACATCCAGATCCCTTTGCCTATCAATACTCTTAAGGATTCTGCCATTTACTGTATATTTCCTATTTTTATTAAATCTTCCAAAATGCATTACCTCACATTTGTCCGGATTAAACTCCATCTGCCATCTTTCCGCCCAAGCCTCTTACCGATCTATATCCTGCTGTATCCTCTGATGGTCCTCATCGCTATCCGCAAATCCACCAATCTTTGTCCACAAACTTACTAATCAAACCAGTTACATTTTCTTCCAAGTCACTTATATATATTACGAACAGAAAAGGTCCCAGCACTGATCCCTGAGGAACACCACTTGTCACAGCCCTCCATTCAGAAACGCACCCTTCCACTGCTACCCTCTGTCTTCTATGACCAAGTAAGAAGTCTCACAACACCAGGTTAAAGTCCAACAGGTTTATTTGATAGCAAAAGCCACTAGCTTTTGGAGCGCTGCTCCTTCATCAGATGAGTGGGATTTCAGTTCACAAACAGGGCATATAAAGACACAAACTCAATTTACAAAATAATGGTTGGAATGCGAGTCTTTACAGGTAATCAAATCTTAAAGGTACAGACAATGTGAGTGGAGAGAGGGTTAAGCACAGGTTAAAGAGATGTGTATTGTCTCCAGCCAGGACAGTTAGTGAGATTTTGCAAGCCCAGACAAGTCTTGCGGATTACAGATAGTGTGACATGAACCCTAGATCCCAGTTAAAGCCGTCCTCATGTGATCCCTTAACCGGGATCTTGGGTTCATGTCACACTATCTGTAACCCCCATGACTTGTCTGGGCTTGCAAAATCTCACTAACTGTCCTGGCTGGAGACAATACACATCTCTTTAACCTGTGCTGAACCCTCTCTCCACTCACATTGTCTGTACCTATAAGACTTGATTACCTGTAAAGACTCGCATTCCAACCATTATTTTGTAAATTGAGTTTGTGTCTTTATATGCCCTGTTTGTGAACTGAAATCCCACTCACCTGATGAAGGAGCAGCGCTCCGAAAGCTAGTGGCTTTTGCTACCAAATAAACCTTTTGGACTTTAACCTGGTGTTGTGAGACTTCTTACTGTGTTTACCCCAGTCCAACGCCAGCATCTCCACATCATGGCTTCTTTGACCGAGCCAATTCTGTGTCCACCTTGCCAGCTCACCTCTGAGCCCATGCGAGTTTACCTTCTGCACCAGTCTGCCATGAGGGACCTTGTCAAAGGCCTTACTGAAGTTCATGTAGACAACATCCACTGCCCTACCCTCATCAATCATCTTCGCCACTTCCTCAAAAAACTCGATCAATTTAGTGAGACACGACCTCCCCTTCACAAAACCATGTTGCCTCTCGCTAATACGTCCACTTGCAGTAAAACATCCCTATCCTTATACTCAAATCCTCTCGCGATGAAGGCCAACATACCATTCGCCTTCTTTACTGCCTGCTTGCTTACTTTCAGCGACTGATGCATGAGGACACCAATGTCTCGCTGAGTATCCACCTCTCTCAATTTACACCCATTCAAATAATAATCGGCCTTCCTACTATTGCTACCGAAGTGGATAACCTCACATTTATCCACATTATACTGCAGTCATTGCTCCATGTGGGTCTTGCCAGTACTGGAGAGCTTCCAGCCTCTGATTGACTGGCAGCTCCTGGCAAGTGAGAATCCTGCCACCAGGGTCCTAAGTCCTGCGGAAGATGTGGCACTGGCCAGCTAAGTGAATGGTATGGATTTAATTTGGCCATAACTCCTTCACGGAAGCAGCACAAGTTTCCAATAAGTCCTCCAAGGGCAGGACCCACATCAGAAATATCAAATCCAGTCCTTCACTTCCTTTCTCTCTTGCTTTTGATGTCTCTACAAAGAGAAATTTCCTGTGGACTAAATCTCCAATGTGAAGCTTTTGGGGAAGTGTAATTCAGAGGAAGCAAAAGGTTATCTGAAAGATCAAGTTGCTTGTCCTAATAGGCCAGGATTGTTGAATGTCATCAGGAGGAACATATGGTTCACATTGGGTCTTAAACTGCACGGCAGGAACTCAGTATCACTCAGATGTGTGTTCCAAAAGTTAGCACTATTTTATTCCATTCGTGGGATTGAGTAAAAAGAGAAAATGTTAAGAAGAGATCAAAATTATTCTTGTTCCCTTTGAAATATAGAACTTCCAAAAAAATTCTTCCTCAATTCTGAAGCACGGTTGATGCGTGTAGATTGGAATTAGCCTCCTTCTCGGAAAATCAAAGTCTTTTAATACCGAAAAAACTGCAGGAAACTGGTAATTAAGGTAATGGTTTACCAGTTCCAGTTTATAAATTACTCAATGTGTGTTTGATTAAATCTTGCAATAAAGTGTATTCAATTTGCGATATAGGAGACCTGACATGAAGCTCATTTGAAATTCAATGGGCGGCATTTCTAACCCCCACCCACTCTCGGCGCGTGTGCTGCGGAGGAGGAGATGGCCTGCCATTGGCTGGCAGCGGGAATTTCTGGTCTTCCGCTGTAAATAGGGTTAATTATTGTTCGCACCCTCTGCTGCCGGGGAATGCGCGGGAGGGAGGGTCACCGCCAGCGGGACCGCACGGCATGAGTGGCCAGAAAATCCTGCCCATTGTCTAACCGTTTGTAAGTCAAGGGAATTTGGCAACTTAGGCAGCTTCAAGGCTAACATACCCTACTGGAGCAGATTCAACACTAGGGCATGGAGGAGACCAAGTATGGGGGCAAATATTTCCTCACAAATTCGCAACGTGCATGCAAATTTGCACATTTTAAATGCAAATTGAAAGTGAAAGAAAGAACTGGGATTTGTATAGCTGCTTTCACATGTGTCTCAAAACACGTCAAAGCTGCCAAAAGACATTTGAAGAGTAAATATTTTTATCACGTAGGGAAACACTGCAGCCAATTTGTACATAGCAAGGCCCCAGGGGCAACAATGAGATTAATGAGCAATCATGAACTGTTTAATGATGTTAAATGTGGGGCAGATGTTAGCCAGGACAGCAGAACCCCACCCCCCCCCCCCCCCGCTCTTTCAAGTAGTACCCCAGGGGTAAACAGAGCCTAGCTTTCACAAAAGACAGCACCCCAAACAGCACAACATCCCATCATTACCACACTGGATTGTTAGCCAAGATTATGCCCTCTAATCCTGGAACCCACAATTGTCTGATTCAGGCAAGCGTGCTACCACTGAACTGATGCTTAAACCATCAGCATGTGTGGATAGGGTGGGGGACAGGGCTTGGGTGAGATACTCTGTCAGAGAGTCAATGCAGACTCGATGGGCTGAATGGCCTCCTTCTCACTGTAGAGATTCTAGGTCGATTCAAGAGGATTGCTACTAGCTGTTAACCAATTAACCAATTAGTGAGGAGCTGGTCCCCTCACTCCAAGGCTTTTGCTTTAAACTTCAAACACCGTTTGCAGCTCAGTGAGATTGCGCTGTTACAATGTTGACCACAGCTGTATCAGCCCCATCCTGGATCCTGGAGCCAGCACTGACACAGCAAACAGTGCAAACCACAATCGTTTCGGAATATAATTTCCAGTTGCAGCAACCGTTCGATATTACAATTGACCGCATGATTCTTCTATCAAATGTTTTGATTTCAACCGGGTATCTCAGGAGTGGAATAACCCACATCAGTTTAACTGAGTTTGGCATAAGGCTTGCCTGAGAATTCAGAGGTAAATTTCTGGATCAGTGGTCAGGTGCAGAGGGTCACCCGGGCACAATAAGTCACAAAATACCGATCGGGTTGGACCATCTGTAAGTTTAGGAATCTGTTTGCATTTCCTCCATTGAAATTAATTGTTAACCACCTTCTTATCCCATCCCACAAACTACTCCAGAACCTTGTGGCCATTGGCCCATTTGGAAGTGAGATCCTGGGCTTCAGTCACAATTTTAGGGAGGGCCTTTTCAGGGTTGATAATCTGCCTCTCATCTCAGCCATTGACAGAGAACAAACTCACAGGGACAGGGACTCAGCCTAGACCTACAGTCAGAACCCAATATAGCATCAGCACAGGGGTGGGAGCATGGGGGGAGGGTGCAGTTTCCTGCAGCGTAACAAGGGCCTCGTCAGGGGAGACAGGGTGGGGGGAAGGAATGACTGTCAAGTGTGAAAAGCACCATTCTTGAGGCTGCCTTCTGATGTCGGGCCACAGGCTTCTTGGAAGGGCCTCACAGGGGGAAGGGAAGCCTGGGTCAGTGAAGTGGGGGTGGATGGGGAGCCATTATTACTAAGGTACTTCTTTAAGTACTGATGAGGAGCAAGATAAATCCAGAACTTTCAGCTCTTCAGTGTGGTTTTGTGGAAGATAGAGGAATGTGAAATGCTATCTTTATGGGATACATGCCATCAGAAATAGTCATAGAGAACCACTGAGATGTATTCACGTGTTTTATTGATCATAGTAAGGCATTTGATGAGATGAAACATGAAGAACTGATGAACAAGTTGGAGTCTCTTGACCTTGAAGGCAAAGATCTTAAGAGTGATGAGAAATCATTACTGGGAACCAACCGCCGCCTAGAAGTTGAGAACGATATAAAAGATTTTGTGAAGGGGTCAGACTGGGATGTGTTTTCTCCCCAGATTCAGTTTGTATAGTGAAAATATTCTTAGTGGGAGAGAAGACCTTTGTGGATTATTAGTTGGAGTTAACAACCTTAACAATATCAGACATGCCAAGGACACTGTTCTAATTGACAAGTTTGAAGAGAAAGTACAGGAGATTTTGAACAGAGTGGTGAGTGAAAGTGAGCAGAAAGGACTGAGCATAGGAAACAAAATGTCTAAAAATCACACCAGCGTTCAAGATCACAGGGAAGAATATAAAGGTCAAAGGTAGACAAATGTTGTTACCTAGGAAATAAGTTAAAGTTGGATGAAAAGTGAGACCAAGAAATATCAAGTATCACATTTCTCCATGGAGTATAATCGTGAACTGTAGGGAATGTTCGCTTAAATCAGTCATCAAACGGCCTGGTGCATCAGTCGCTGAAAGTAAGTGTGCAGGCAGTAAAGAAGGCAAATGGTATGTTGGCCTTCATAGTGAGAGGATTTGAGTATAGGGATAGGGATGTTTTGCTGCAATTGGGCGTTGGTGAGGCCACACCTGGAGTTTTGTGTGCAGTTTTGGTGTACTTATCTGAGGAAGGATGTCCTCGCTATAGAACGAGTATAGCGAAGGTTTACCAAGCTGATTACTGGGATGGCAAGTATGTCACACGAGGAGAAACTAAGTCGGTTAGGATTACATTCACTGAGGTTTAGAAGAGTGAGAGGGGATCTCATAGAAACGTATAAAATTCCAACAGGGTTAGACAAGGTAGATTCAGAATGTTCCCAATGGTGGGGGAGTCCAGGACTAGGGTGTCATAGTTTGAGGATAAGGAGTAAACCTTTTAGAACTGAGGTGAGGAGAAATTTCTTCACCGAGAGAGTGGTGAATGTGTGGAATTCACTACCACAGAATGTAGTTGAGGCCAAAATATTGTCTGATTTCAAGAAGAAATTAGATATAGCTCTTGGGGCTAAAGGATTCAAGGGATATGGGGGAAGGGGGATCAGGATATTGAACCCGATGATCAGCCATGATCAAAATGAATGGCGGAGCAGGCTCGAAGGGCTGAATGGCCTACTCCTACTTCCAGTTTCTATGTTTACAAGATGGAGTCTTGGTGCAATGCTGCATCCCGTTTGCTCAGTGGGCAAAATTTTACCTTATTTTTTTCAAAGTGTCAGGCTCTGACTGAAAATTGGCAAAATATTAATGGGCAGGGTTTTCAGTCAGTCTAGCGGAGCGCAGTCTGATAGAGCTGGCAAGGCCAGATCCATTGAGATCAGGGTGCCATCTTTAAAGGAAGCCTCAATTGACGTCGAGGTTGAACTCCCTCCCCCACCGTGGAGGGATCTAGGCTTTCCTCCTCACCTCCCTGACACAATCATCGGGGGTCTCTCTCCCATCTCAGGCACAATCAAGCCCCCGTGCCCCACCCCGCAACAATCACACCATTGAAGTATTGCTGATGCCCCCTCCCCCCCACAACTGCCCGCTACCCCCCACCGCACCCACCCCCCCTCCCCGAAACTCAGAGAAGAGTTTGGATTTGTTACAGCCCCAATGTATTACTTTCAGAGTGGAGGCAAACATGGGGTTAGAATGCAGAAAAGAATGAAGGGCAACCATTTCATTGTTAAACTAGGCCAAGACAAACAGAATAAGAGGGTGAATAATTGACACTATTAGACAATAGGCCACTGTTCCGTGGATAGGCCTTCAGCTAAACTTGTAATTGCCTATTTGTAGTTGACTAAACATGTACATAGTGCAGGTGGGCCCAGGGTGTCACCCCAATAAGAAATACATTTCTATATCAATATCTTCCCCTGTTGGCACTTGGTTATAATATTTTATTACAGCAAAGCAATACAAATATTTGGAAACAAGGAAATGTTTTCATCCTTCTGCTGCAATATATTGTTTAAACTACAATATTGATATTATAAATAGTATAAACAGGTTACACTTGTGATTTGGTAACAGTGACACTGTTTTGACACATTATACAGCTAATAAAAATTAAAACAGCATCAAAAGGTTATCAAGCATTCACTGTGCATTTATGGCAAAGAATTTGAAATAGAAACATGCATATGATTCTTATTAGTTTCGGTCAAAAAACATAATTGCAATCAGTGTGGCTTAACTAAAATAGAGAATCGCTCACTTATTTAGTGCTTGGGTCCAATGACAACCAAAATAAAACCCCATTTGTAAAAAAAGTTTCATATCCCATTTTGTTTCTTTTCAGAACCCTTTCCTGCTAATTTTCTATGCTGACATTCCACCTCTACAAGCACCCGTGGCAACTATGCCCGTTAAATTACCACGATGTGAATTTTAGCACTAAGAATATTTCTGTTTCCACGCCCCACTATTTGATTTAACATGGGTTAACAACGTCACTAAACATCGATAAGGAAACCGTAAGTTGATAGCCATGATGTGGAAATGCCAGCGTTAGACAGGGGTGGGCACAGTAAAAAATCTCACAACACCAGGTTAAAGTCCAACAGGTTTATTTGGAATCACGAGCTTTCGGAGCGCTGCTCCTTCATCAGGTGAGTACCTACCTCTCCACTCACCTGATGAAGAAGCAGCGCTCCGAAAGCTCGTGATTCCAAATAAACCTGTTGGACTTTAACCTGGTGTTGAGTGACTTCTTACTGTAAATTGATATAAAGCCATGTTTCATGAAAAATGACTTGATGAATTTCTTGGCTGCAAAGAGTAATGGATTTTATTGAAAGATGAAGCCACATTCCAAAGACTTGAAATCATAGTCAAAGATGGCCAAACATTTGGATCACAGCATCTTGTACATGCCAAAGCCATTGAAATAGAGGAAACCTATGTGCAAAGCTTCACCCAGAGTGTGAAAGCGAGATATCTCCTATGGCATTAGTAAGACATCCAGACAATCACCTGGGTACTCAACTGTGTGGAGACAAACCATTAGAAATAATTGGGAGGCAAGATCTCATTTTCCGATTATCTCCACCCCTCGCTGGTGACCTATGGAAAGATCGGGGATCTGATTTCAAACCATTTCCATATAATTATCGGGCTTTCCCATTATTTCATCCCCCCATGTTTGGAATTCCTCCCTTGCCGACATGACGTCACGTCAGCAAGTTTTACAACTGCTTTTTAAAAATGTGGAGCAGGCGAAGGGAACCCGCTGTGGATGCACAGGTAGGTATAGCCCCCAGGGGGTGACAGGCATGCCTGGGCAATCCCCTGGCACTGCCCCCTGATTCTGCCCTCCAGCACTCTCCAGGCTTCCTGGCATTGCCTCTGGGGAGCTCCATTTGGGAGATTTCCCTTATCTGTTGGGGAGGGTTCTCCTTGTGTGTGTAGAAGAGGTTTTCCCTTGTGCGTGTGGGGGGTCCATCACATCTATGGAGGTTGGCAGAGGTCTCCCATGCCTGTTGGAGGGACGGGATCCCATGTCCATGGAGGGGGGGGGGTGAGGTTCTCGGTGTCCATGGGTGGGGGTCTCTGTGTGCATGTGGGAGGCTCCTGTTTATACTATTGGGGATCTCGGGAGTCCTGGGTGCCAGCCTCTTCTGGCCCTGCCCCACCAGCATGATGGCGTGGACCACACTCCAGATATTTTCTACACAGTGCTGGATTATCGGGAGAGAAAAGCCGGCTGTGGAGCCGGTAAGCTGCACACCGGTTTACTCATCTCAGCAGCACACTGTGCAGGGAATGGAAAATTTTGCCCATTGGACACCAAACATTTCTATACAAATATTCACACAGCAGATTTCAAAGCCAATGTGCATACCGTCTTGTTAGAGATATTTTAAAATTACTTTCCTTTTCCACCCTGCGTTAAAAAAAGGTGAAAAATACATGACAGTAAACAACTTGGCTGGAATTCTCCGACCCCGTCTGTGGCTGGGATTCTCCAGTCCCGCTGCAGTGAATGGAGTTTTGACTGAGCGCCAAATTCTCCACTCTCACTGGCAGCGGTAGCGGGACGTGAACGAAATCTGAAAATTCCAGCCTTTATGTTTAGAAACCATCCCATATGCCTACATTTCCAGTTCCCACCGGCTTCCTGCATATGTGGAGGTATTTGAAACCAAAAGAGAAAATGCTGGAAAATCTCAGCAGGTCTGGCAGCATCTGTAAGGAGAGAAAAGAGCTGATGTTTCGAGTCTAGATGACCCTTCATCAAAGCTAAAAGAGCCTTTTCTCTTTTGGTTTCAGATTCCAGTATCCGCAGTAATTTGCTTTTATTTATTGTGGAGGTATTTGATTTGATTTATATTGTCACACGTATTAGTGTACAGTTAAAAGCATTATTTCTTGTGCGCTATACAAAGCATACTGTTCGTAGAGAAGGAAAGGAGAGAGTGCAGAATGTAGTGTTACAGTCAGAGCTAGGGTGTAGAGAAAGATCAACTTAATGTGAGGTAGGTCCATTCAAAAGTGTGATGGCAGCAGGGAAGAATCTGTTCTTGAGTCGCATCACTCTGGCTTGCTATGTACAGCAAAAGTGAATGTGTTCAGGAATAATGCATGTATAATTTTGTGACACATAGCAACCAGAACAATTTGTCTGCGCCATGTTAGTGATCAGTTGGCAGTGCCAACTGAAATTAATTTTCACATTGAACAACTGGTGCAGTGCTGAGGGCCTAATAAAAAACAATGTGTATCATCATGCTGGGGAGGTAAAACTTCCCCATGGAAGCACTGTAATTGTGTAGTTGTGTTTTCAACAGAGCTTATGGAAAAGGATGAGACTTCCTTAATATCGCTGTAAATTGTGTCCAGCCTGTGGTCAATCGCTCTCCTTGCTAGCATTTGAAGAGGTAGAAACTTTAAATATAACCCAGAATCTGTGAACCCAAGCAAGGCTCTACAGGACACTTCCCACACTGAAAAGAAGGGAAACAAGTGAGGTACAGATCCCACCACTTACAGGTCTTTGCTTCTATTAACCAAAAATTATTATCCTTTCATGCTTACATCAATTTGAAAGATGCTGATTATACTGTTTTAAGTATTCAGTTGATTTCAGGCAGAAACAGCTTGTTAAGGTGCACTGAACGCAAGAACAATATTGAATAAATAACATATGGTTTATGTTCAATTATCTTTTGTAGATTTAAGTTCTTCTAATAAATGGGTGTTGTGGGGGGGGCGGTTGTTGGAATGGTGGTTAGAATTTTTACTAACTGCAGTTTAAATAAAGCTGAAGAGCTAGAAATAACGAGGCAAATGATCACTTTCATAACAGAAGTTACATTCTTGTCATATAGTAATAGCAACAGCCAAATCACGTTCATCTGTAAGCAGTGAAACCCTGTACCAAAACATTGTTTGCTGGACCACAACTTTGGATCCATGGCATGATGTTCTGTGAAGCAGAAGTTACGATGTGCGTTAGGAATCTTGCACTGTCAGTCTGCATTCTCTGTTCCCTTCTATTTATTTCCATTTGTCTGGCTTAATAGACAAATGTCAGCATGGGGAGTGGGATTTGAGGAGCTGCACAACATTGACGTTGGCATCCACTGTTTTCAACTGTGATACTTCCCTGCTTCAAAGATCACAGTAAAAAACTTTCATCAGTTGCAACTGGAGTCCATTATCTGAAATCAGGTCTAACTTCAGTGATGCTTTATTCCCTTAGTGTGTAGCTTCCCTTAAGCACTGAAGCTGTTCCTCCGTTCGACAGTATAATTCAGGATGAAACCCACAAAATCGAGAGGCTGGTCTCGTGCCCATGAGCGATCTGATTAACCCGCCCTCGTACACAGTCCAGGGAGATGGCTGCCATTGTGCCATTCCAGACTGCAAATGAGGCACTTAGACTGACGCTTGTCCACTGACTACCCGTGGGCATCTGACCCCCAATTTGGCGGGCGACAGCGGATGGCTGGGTGTGATCACTCTGCAACTGGTTCAGGGTGACTTTGACGATATCACAAGAGTGAATTAGTTTGATGTGGAACGTAAGGCTGGCCACTCCGCTGTGGCGGAACAAGACATACTTGTAGGCAAACTGCCCATTCTTCACCAGCGCAATCTGGTTCTGTTCTGCCACTGGCGAAACCTCCTGGAGACTGAGAAATTTATTCCTCACTGCTCCTGTTGGTAATGCAGACCCCGAAACTGCGAGCATAAGGGCTGAGGAAACTGCTGAAGGGATCCAAATCAGACTGAACACACTGATCCCAGAGGTGTCTCCGAAGTAACGCACACTGCATTGTGCAGGGGAGTGGATCTGAAAGCTGATTGTGTCTCCACCACTCACCATGGCAGCTCCAGAGGCAGAAATTGAGGTATCGCGATAGTTGACACCAGATTTATAAACTTGCATTAGCTCTTCATTGGTCCCATTCCTGTTAATGTAGGAGAGTAACGTGAAGCCTTCGCGAACGCACGTGTGGCCCATTGCATACAGAGCCTGATGATACACAAACTTGATGACACCTTGCTCTGTGAATCTCACAGCCCTGCCATCGTGGAACAAGGTGATCATGTAGGGATCGGAGATGGAAATGACTTTAAAGACGGGCCGATAGTTGGTCTGATAATGGACCGAGCTGGCCATGTGCGCACTCATGGCCACCGCTCCTGTGTCATGAGACAGCCAGAAGAAGCTGAATGGGTTGTGGAGGGGGTAGAAGTTGAGATCATTGCTTTGGTTACAGAACTGGTTGGGGCTTTTCATGAAGAGCTGGAGCGTGTGGCTGGGTTCCACCTCAGCTGAGCCACTCATGCTGTTGCTCTGGTAGTATTTCCCCTCAGGTTGTTCAACACGGACGCTACTCAGATCACAACTCTCCTCCTCCCCGTTCAGTCTCAGTGAAAGCTGAAGAAAGTTCCTGCAGTCGTGTCTGATGGCAAAGTTGTAATCAGCCCAGATCAGTCCGTGCTGCCTGAAGACCAAGCTGCCATTTTCGGTGGTCGCCAGGTCAGACTGTAGCTTTCCCTTCAAGGGGAGATTCAAGCCCAGGTGAGCTGAGCTCTGTTCAAGTTTCAGCGATGGCACTTCGGTGTTCGTTGACCATGATTCCGAGAGATGGTTTTCACGTGACTGGATGCAAATGGTATCACTGTGTAGGGAGCACTGGAGAGCCACTGTGCCTTCATCACACAATGAGCAGGCCTGGCATTCCTGCATTTCGTTGTTGAAGAAATAGTCACGCCCACAAAACCCAGAGACAATGTCCCTTTCAGCAATGCCCAGGCACCTGAATCCACCTATTAAAAAGAGCACAAAAGAGAGACTGAATTAAGCAGTCTTGTCTGAGCATTGCATATAAGCATATGAATTAGGAGCAGTAGGCCATTCAGCCCCTCAAACCTGCTCTGCCATTCAAAAAGATCATGGTTGATCTGATTGTGGCCTCAACTCCACATTCCCTCCTACACCTTTTGACTCCCTTGTCAGTCAAGAATCTATCGACCTCTGCCTTAAAAAATATTCAATGAACCTTCCTCTACCACTCTCTGGGGAAGAGAGTTCCACGACCCACTGGAAGAATGTTTCTTCTCATCTTCGTCTAACATGGGAGATCCTTTATCTTTAAACTGTGTCCCCTAGTTCTAGCCTCTTCCAAGTGACAAAAGCAAAGAGAAACATCCATCCAGCATACACCTTACCAAGCCCTCAGGATCTTATATGTTTCAATGTGATGACCTCTCATTCTTCTAAACTCCAATGGATACAGGCCCAACCTGTCCAATCTTTCCTCATAAGATAACCCCCCCATCCCAGGTATCAGTGAAATTATTTCTCACTTTGTGATGGTGAGCACTGCTTCCTCACAGCGCCAGGGACCCAGGTTCAATTCCCGGCTTGGGTCGCTGTCTGTGTGGCGTTTACACGCTCTCCCCGTGTCTGCATGGGTTTCCTCCGGGTGCTCCGGTTTCCTCCCACAGTCCAAAGATGTGCGGGTTAGGTGCATTGGCCATGCTAAATTCTCCCTCAGAGTATCCGAACAGATGCCAGAGTGAGGCGACTAGGGGATTTTCACAGTGACTCATAAATAAACTTTACTTTACTTTATTATAAAGTACCCACCTGGAGTGTTTAGACATTTTATCCGATCACCACAAAGATTTACTGCTTCGAGACACTCATCCTTGTCCTGGATTTAAGACAAAAGCAATTTAACAATGATCACATTAATGCTCTGAGATTCCATTAAATTGTCTTAAATTCATGAAGATAAGACACCATGCGATATACAGTAAATTATTGAAGTCTGTGCCTGCGTTTTGACCAGCACTGTACACAGCTTATACCTCAGGCTGACTCTCACTCGCCACTGCCATTCAAAGCACTCAAACAACCTCCAAAGTGTGGCACAAGTTCAGATTGCAACTTATGGTAAACGATATCCACAGCGAAATTTCAGAGGAGTACATGTTTCCATGACTACTTCGCTGTGTAATGCACGTGAATTTACTAACACTATCTGGCCAATTTTACCAAAGGGAATGGTGCAGATAGCAGCATGGGAAGATGGTGAGGAGATGTTGGCATTGCTTTCATACCTCTCATTATTTACATTTGCCTGAATCCAGAGGAAAGAGGCTAATTTAAGTGACAAAGTCGAATTCCAATATCATCATCAGTATGCACACAACATTTTAACCACAAGTCTTCACAGTTTCAAACCCGTTGATAAAAACTGCAAACAGCAAGGATCCCAGTGCTCCAACAGGTGAGCACATTTTTAATTGTTAAATATTTCTTGTGGGTCTAGGAGAGCAAGAATGCTCCGAGTGCCTCTGCGAGAAGACCTTGTGCTGCCCTTTCCAAAGGCTTCCAGACTTTAATTTTCTTTTGTGCGATGTGGGCATTGCTGGCAAGGCCAGCATTTATTCCTCATCCTTGAGAAGGTGGTGTTCAGCTGCCTTCGTGCTGCAGTCCATGTGGCGCAGCTACATCAACAGTGATGTTATAGTGAGAACGTTCCAGGATTTGGAGCCAGCCACCGTGAAGAAATGGTGATCTAGTTCCAAATCAGGTTGGAGGGGAACTCGGAGGGGACCCATTACTGATCTTGCCTCCCCTGTTCCAAATCATTATTTACCTTGCTGGGGAACTTTTCGAAGACTCCCTAGAGATGTCAGTCCCGTCCTCCATTCACCCCCCCCCCCCCCCCCCCCACCAACTTTTACTCCCTCCCGCTAGCAGGGCATCATTCCTGAGGCACTCAGTGGGAGGTAGTTAGGGGGCATGCAAATAAGACCTGGAGTTAAAATCTCCCAGGCCTCATGCTCAAGAGTGGGCCTGATGGATTGCTGGCCCGCTCAGTGCCTGCATCTCCCTGTCCCACACCATCCTCAATGACGGGCTTCATAATGTCTCATCATAAATGCTTTTTGAATTTGTCACATCTCAAACTACTTCTCTACTTGCAGCACAAAATCAATTATAACAAAAAGCACAGAGCCAAACAGGAGGGAGGGCCCAGAAGCTGCAATCTTCTGACTACTTACAAAAATGCAATACAGCACTGGGCCTTACTGACTAGGACACTGACTTGGGGATGGTGTCGCCACGAGATTAATAACATCTCTCATTGCATTTGAAATCTTCTTCCCCCTACTCGCTTGCCCATCCGCTCACACAAAGGCATGCACTCAAACACAAACCACTAACTTCAGTATGTATTAAAAAGCAAACACTATTGGAAGGCATCTTTCGCATCCAGCATCATAACACGTGCCCTCTCTTCTGTAGTCCTGGAAAAACAGCTTGTTGCAATTTGGGCTCTTTCTTAATATCTTTTAATTCATGGCTCACTGTAAAAGTCAGCTTCCGACCAACTGAAACGCGATCTCCCTACGCATAAGAGCGTGTTGGACAGCATTAACAATCTGCCCTTCTAGCCTTGGGTTGTAGATGGAAGTAATACAGGAAGTCGCTACATGTGACCTTCTGCTTTCTAAAAGAAAGTTAAAAAATAACACTCCAGTGTCACATTGCAGATTAGGCTAAAGCCTTATTAAAACCTAATGGAAGGCATAAGCTCTTAAAGGATTCGCACCAGTATTTCCAAACCGATTTTGGAACAAATTGAAGCATTCTTGGAAATGTTTGCTAATATTACGGATTTCCTGTCTTTCTACCTTACGATGTGGAGATGCCAGCGTTGGACTGGGGTAAACACAGTAAGAAGTTTAACAACACCAGGTTAAAGTCCAACAGGTTTATTTGGTAGCAAAAGCCACACATTGCTACCAAATAAACCTGTCGGACTTTAACCTGGTGTTGTTAAACTTCTTACTGTTTCTACCTTACAGCAGTGACTTAGATATTGGGCCTAACCCAGTGATCGAAAGCAGATAGTCAGGCTGTCTGACTCAGCCTGCAAAACCTCTTGATAACAGGGCTGTTAATCAAGTCAAAACTCAAAGACACAGCGGCTGTCGCCCGAATACCTGGTTTCTAGCAGATTCTTTCGCCTCCAGGTCAAAGTAAGTCTGAGAGAGTTGGCAAACAACCTGGTAGAAAGTACGAATAATGGCCTTCCCTTTCTCTCAGAGAAAACTGACAACACTGCCTGAAGAATTAATCAAACCAATTTTGACCTGTCGAGGGAGTATTTTCCAGCAATGACACAGATAAAGGCGGGTGAATTTGATCAGCAAGCACTTCAGGCAGAGGCAGGTGAGGATTTCATTAGTCTTCAAGACAAAGGAATTATATTACCTGTCAGACTAAGGAATTCTTAATTGACTCACTGACAACGGCGATTTCAATTTTAATTATCTCCGGAGTCTATGCCGAGATACAGGTTCTGATAACAAGATCTAGGAATAAAAGAAATATCGAAGCTGGATAGACCTCATTTATCAGACAGCTAATATTCCCACTTGACCCTTAGCAACCCAATACATCACCTTGCATCATTCACATCAGCTTTTGTATGCTGACACCAAACCATCCCAAGGGATTCAGATGGTGAGTCACAAGTGTGAGTGTGTGAGGAGGCTCAGTGGTGAAGGCTAGAGAAGGCACAGATACATAGGGCAGGATTTTCTGAACCCTCCCACTGTTGGGATCTTTCTGTCCCACCAAAGTCAAAGAACAAAAAACAAAGAAAAGTACATCACCCTATCATGATGCCTGCCTAAACTAAAAACATATGCACCTACGGAGTCCATATCCTTCCATTCCCATCCTATTCATGTATTCATCTAGTTGCCCCTTAAATGCCGCTATCGTACCTGTACCCACCACTTCCCCGGGCAGTGCGTTCCAGACATTCACCACCCTCTGTGTAAAACACTTGCCTCGCACATCTCCTCTAAACTTTTCCCCACACACGGGTGAAGGAGGGGGTGACTTAAAGTCTGATCCATAGTAATTGTCTACTTTCGGAATCAGAGTCTGTGGAGGCAGTACTCCTGGGTAATTGTTAGGTAACTATGCCTGGATGTGTTACTGGTGTTGATGGCATAAAGGTAGATGTGACAGTAGTTTTGATATAGTGGGAGCAACTCAGAAATCATACATTCAAATCGGACAGAACAAGTCATGAAGCTGAATTTAAATTGTGGGCTGACATCAGAAAAAAAAATAATCACGATAGCCAGAATTCACCGACTTCACCCGCGGCTGGGATTATCCAGTCCCGCTACTGTGAACAGAGATTTGGCTGAGCGTCAAATTCTCTGTTCTCGCTGGCAGCGGATGTGTGGCATGCGAGACTGGAGAATTCCGGCCAATAGCTACTGGATTGTCATTAACAGCTCACCTGATTCCCACCAGGGAACAGGACCTAATACCTGTGACTTGGTCCAGCCAACACATGACTCCAGTTCCAATCTATTTGGTGTAAATAGTTTGGCATAATGCCTCTTGAGCAAATATGGAAAGGCAATAAATTCAGCCCGGTCCACAAAATTTAAAAACCCCATATGCAGCCCATTCCCTGCCTCTATAATCAACCACATTTGCAGTAAATGTCTGCAGCTGGAGGAACTATTCCAAGGCAAACAGGCTTGACTCGGACAGATATCACAATAATATAACCAATGGCACTCAGGAAGGTTAAGCAGGAATATCTGAGTGAGGTATTGAAGGGCCCTTCCACTTATGGAATTGTCATTTCAGTGTAGGTCAGGACAAGAGGGAAAGAGAAGAAAATCAAGAGCACTGAAGAAAAAAAATCTAACATTTTAGTCATATATCAATCTCTAACCAAGGCAATGGTGCACAGACTGAAGGAATTAAGCAGGCAACTTAATACAGAGATTTTAGATTGAACTGTATAAAAGAGGGGGACTCTTACCTGGCATATTCGGTCAGCAGTGGCTGAGCACTCAGACACCTGGAAGAACCCTGCTGGGCACATGGTACACCTCACACATTGAGGTGGCATCTTCTGGAAATCACAATATTCATCACTTTGGCACAAACTGCACTCCAGCAGGTGGTCACCAACGCCAATCACCTTTGCATCCAACTCCACTTTGTGCACTGCGTACGTCTTTTGCAGTTGACTCTCTATCTGACTCTGCAGGCCCTGGAGGTGAGACTCAAACTGGCTCTGAACCTCAGCCTGCAAGTTTGTAAACGACGTCTGCTTGATGGTGTCAAACAGCATGGTGTACTGGACTTTCACCAGCTCCATCTGCTCAAACATCTTCCTCTGCTGCGCCAGAATTTCTCTTTGCTGATTTACCAACATGGCTTGTTGCTCTGTCAGCCTCTGCTGTAAATCGCTGATCGTTTTCTGCTGACTCTTCAGCATTTCCACAAATTTCTCTTGTCCCTTTGACAACTGGAGCTGCAAGATCAAGGCATCTTCAGATGGCACCTCATTGTCTCCTGGAATATTATATAATTTGGTGGTTAGTATGCACAGAGAGCTTCTACCTCTTGCCCACTTCCCCAACTCAAAGACCAATCACCAACTTTCAGACCCAAATGAATAACCTTTGTGTTTTGTTTATTTTTTACAGAACCTTTCCATGGATATGTAGCAGTCGGTGGATCATATTGCTTAATTGCAACATGACTGTGTAGGATGGGTTCCGTGAACCCGCTGGTCATTTCTTGGCAATTTTTTACTTATGCTCTTATGAGGCTGGCAGACAGCCATGCCACTGCATCAACATCACGGGCACTCACCAGCAAAACACTGCCCAAAACTCAAGAGCCTGAAACCAAATGTGGGGGAATCCCAAAATAAAAACACAAAATGCTGGAAATACTCAACAGGTCAGGCAGCATCTGTGGAAAGAAACAGTGAATCATAGAATCCCTACAGTACAGAAAGAGGCCATTCGGCCCATCAAGTCTGTACCGACCACAATCCCACCCAGGCCCTATTCCCATAACCCCACACATTTACCCTGCTAATCTTCCTGACACTAGGGTCAATTTAGCACGGCCAATCAACCTAACCCACACATCTTTCAGATCGTGGGAAGAAACCGGAGCACCCGGAGGAAACCCATGTAGACATGGGGAGAACGTGCAAACTCCACACGGACAGTGACCCAAGCCCGGATTCGAATCCGGGTCCCTGGCGCTGTGAAGCAGCAATGCTAACCACTATGCCACCGTGCCACCCTTAGGTGAGTGGGATTTTCTGACTGTTTCCAATGGCGGGATCTTCAGGACATGCAGATGGCGACCCCTCGATGCAGGTTTCGCAATGGCAGAGGGTGAGGACAATGGGAAAGCCCATTAGGTTTTGATCTAAAGTTGTTGAACTCAATTTTGAGTCCAGAAGGCTGTAGGATGCCGAGATGAAAGATGAGGAACTGTTTTTTTATAATATTCATGGAATGTGGGCATCGTTGGCTGGGCCAGCATTTATTGCCCATCCCTGAGGGTTTTAGAGTCAAGCACATTGCTGTGGATCTGGAGTCACATGTAAAGCAGACCAGGTAAGGATGGTAGATTTTCTTCCCTAAAGTAAATGAGTGAACCAGATGGATTTTCACAACAATCGAGTATGATGGACATCATTAGACTTTGAATTCCAAATTTTAACTAAATTCAAGTTTCACCATCTGCCACGGTGGGATTCGAACCTGGGTCCCCAGAGCATTACCTTGGTATCTCTTAATTGCTAGTGTAGTGACAATACTGCTATGCCACTGCCTCCCAAGCAGCTGAAGAGGAAGAAGGGGTGGAAGAGGAAGATAGAATGCATCCAGCACATCCTCTTTCTGTCTGAGCCAACATTCGGCTGCAGTACCAGTCAGCATAACCCCAAGTCTCCATTCACCAACTGTTCCACAACTTATCTTCCCTCTGTTACTGACCATCATTGCATCCTCATGTCTGCCATACAAATTAAGAGCAGGAGTAGGCTACTCAGCCACTCAAGCCTGTCTTACTACTCTTACATAGTGCTCCCAGTGGTTCAGCATGGAAGGCTACTGGCTGTTAATGGGGGAGAATACAAATGGTCTTACAATATAAACTTGAGCAGTTCTAGTTCTAGAAGACACAGCATGGGTGACAGCAGTCTGGGATGGTTGGTTGCTCAGGCGACAGCAATGGCAGAGTGGTAATAGTGGAAGATGAATGCTATCGGCCTGAACGAGAACAGCAGGTTCATGTCCCACTATCTGATAGCCACTCCCTGGGCAGTAATGAGCTAGAGAACAGACCGCTGGCTGTTGTGCCACTCTCTATCCTATAGCAGTGGCAGTCTGAGCTTGATTGCACAGCAATTAGAGCCTGGATAAAAACAACTGGAGCCTGGATGGTGCCAATCGAAGCTTGTGTACTGCCTCCATTGAAAGCAACTGTTGAGGGTTAATCGGACATCATGATTAAATGATTGCCTTATTAAATTTCACAGCCCAAATCCCTTTACATATTGATAGAACGGTTAATCATTTCTGCATTAAGGATGAGGATGAAATATCAAATCATCCCAACATTTTCACACCTATAACTGGAAATCCTGAAAATCCAGGATCTGAGGGTGGAATTCTGAGTGTTCCCAGATTCCACTAATTTAACTTGAATTTGTTCTATATTCAGATGCATTAAAACATTATGCAAATTTCTTCATTCTGCTGTAACTCTCCACTGTGTGCACTCCTCATGCAACCCTGAAGCAATGATGAACAACACACAAGTTTTAATAGGCAGATTATCTGTCCACCCTTGGGTATATCAGATAGATGTAGAATCAGGCAGCAATTTATCAAGAGCCGTAAAGATCTTGAGACCAGATGGGCCACCAAAGTTTCTTTACAAAATACACTAGGAACACAAACAACCGAGAACCACCCAGATCTTCCCTTCACCACATGCAGAAGCAATTAAAATATAGGCTAAGGAGCATGGAGGGGTGAACAATCACGTTAGCAGTAATGAGTGAATGAACATCGCCTGGTATTTTAACTAAAATGTCAAAAACAAAATCTGTTTCGACTCTCAATTTCTTCTGGAGATTGCTTTGAACTGCACATCGATTCCTTTAAGGTGACAAAGTGGGGAGCAGGACCATTGTTGGTGGTGATGATACATCATGCAGAAGGTGGTACTAATAGTTCAATTGATGGCAAGACCCACAAGGGGAGGTGGTTTTGCCTACATTTCAATTGTCAGCAGGCTCATAACAGCAATGCACATCCTTAACTTCAATATTGTTGACCAGTGTTCTTTTCTGATTCGAGGTGGGCACATGCCCAGCCAGGCAGACTGGCAATGCGACCTGTGTGAACATAACACAAGCTGGAGACTCAATTGACAATATCTGAGGTGTCCTTTCCAGCGCATCTTACCTTTGGCAAAGTATCTCTTCCAAAATGGATGGCAGCTGCATGCTGCAAAAATGTCTTTCTCTGCACAAAGTACATGAAAATGTAACTGATTACTAACCAACTAACCATTTTCCAAATAGTTTTGGAGTGGCATAATGGCACAGTGGTTAGCACTGCTGCCTCACAGCACCAGGGACTGGGTTCGATTCCCAACTTGGGTCACTGTCCGTGTTGAGTTTGCACATTCTTCCTGTGTCTGCGTGGGTTTCCTCCGGGTGCTCCAGAGTCCTCCCACACTCCAAAGGTGTGCGGGTCAGATGGATTGCCATGCTAAATTGCCCCTTAGTGTCTGGGGGACTAGCTAGGGTAAATGCATGGGGTTGTGGGGATGGGGCCTGGGTGGGATTGTGGTCAGTGCAGACTCGATGGGTCGAATGGCTTCCTTCTGCACTGTAGCATTCTATGAACCTGTGAATCTGGGAAGAAAGTCTCGAAATGCAACCCAGTGCTGGAAACAATTGTGCATTGCTACAATCAGATCAGGAGGGGTCAAATGGCTCCCCTCTTTTCCCTCTCCTCCTTTGCAGGCAGAACCACCACCCCTTGTGGGTCTTGCCATCATTGTATCCATGAGTGGCACCTTCACGGTTTAAAGGGTTTTGTTCCAATTGGATATACTTGCCAATTCCAAGAGTGTTTAACAGTTTATGTGCTGTGACCAGCTTTCATAGAAAGGTAGAAAATAGGAGCAGGAGAAGGCCATTTGGCCCTTCCTGCCCGCTCCATCATTCATTGCGATCATGGCTGATCCTCCAACTCAACAGCCTGATCCCACCTTCCTCCCATATCCTTTGATTCCCTTCACTCCAAGCGTTATATCTAAGTGCTTCTTGAAAAAAAATCAATATTTTGGCCTCAGTTACTTTCTGTAGTAGTGAATTCCACAGGCTCACAACTCTCTGAGTGAAGAAATGTTACCTCATCTCAGTCCTAAATTGTCTACCCTGTATCCTCAAAATGTGTTCCCTGGTCTGGACACCCCCACCATCAGGAACATCTTCTTGCATCAACTCTGTCTGGTCCTGTTAGAATTTTATAGGTTTCTATGAGATCCCCCTCACTCTTCTGAACTCTAGTGAATACAATCCTAAGTGACTCAATCTCTCCTCATATATCAGTCCTGCCAAATGCTTGACAGTGTGTTTTTATTATTTTCTCATGGACATGATTCATAAATTTGCTCTTTTTTGGCTCAAGAAAACCTTGTTTGATTGGTTCCTAATTGCTCACAGCTTAAAGAGTAAAATACATTTTGATTTGGAAAAAGCATACACAAAACTTTGTTGTGACCAACTGAGAAGGCTGAATAGAAGGGAGCCAGGTCTCACTTGGTCATAACGAAAGGTACCCCACACAAGAACACACGCAGGAAATAGAAGCAGGAGTAGACCACCAGGCCCTTCAAGCCTGCCCACCATTCAATACAATCATGGATGATTTATGCCAACCTCAACTCCTTTTCTGTGCCACCTTGATAGTTACATTGTAAAATCAGACATGTACCACAAATCCCACAATGATAATCATCAGGCTTATGTCAACTATCAGGGTGAAATAGCACACACCATTTTTTTAAACTCTGAACTTTTTAAAACTTTAACGCCCAGCTGAGTTAAATCACTTGACAGTTTTAATGACAGCTTGGACGGTTCCAATGAGTTTATGCACTTTTTACACACAATCAGATCTACTTTTAACAATCCCAAGGGGAAGAGACCTCTCCAAAAGGGCACATGACCAGGTGACCAGTCCCAATGGGTGCCTGCTCTTTTCCAAAGGTATCCCAGGACCTCATTCAAAGGGGGACTTTACCTTACAAGGGGATATCCTGGCTATTCAGCCAAATTCACACGGTTCAGATCTGCTCCTACCATGTCTAATCTGCACACTTCACACTTCGGGGGGGGATGCGGTGGAAGCAGATTTTCTGCCCCCTTTTCGGACAGTGAGAAAGCCGATGGGGGCAAAGAATCCAATGGGAGTCCCCAAATGGCTTTTATGCCAGCTGGATTTGTCTCTGCCAATAACATAATAGGGTTGCCACCATGTAAGGTCGGAACCCTGTCACCATACAAATACATGTTAATAGCGAGCTCCCCCACTGTATTATCCCCCCATGTTAGGAATTCCCTTGCCAATGTGATGTCTTGTCGATGGGATATAAATTAGGTCTTGACAAATGGGGTCCTGGTGAAGAGAACCACCAGGGGTGCAAGGTCAGTACAGGCCCCACGGGGAGAGAGTCATGCCAAGCAGTATCCTGGCAGTGGCAGGGGGCAGTGCCCATGCAATATCTTGGGGGGTTCTGTTAGGATGGTCTCCGGGGGGATGATGTCTCATGTCTGTGGGGTGGGGGGATTCCCATGTCTTTGTAGGTGTTTCTTTTAAAATTTGTTTTGATCAGACCGCTGTTTAAAAAGGGTGCCCCGATCTCTCAGCAGCCGAGTTTGCTGGTGGAGCGGTTTCATTCAAAGTATAACATCATTGGATCCCTTCCATTCTTTTTCCTAAATGTTTGCAAATATGATGGAAAAATGAGCAAAGCAGCTGGCGGGCTTCCCTCCATTTTTCTTGCAGGAGACAACACTTAGGATATAACTCCACCCTTCAGGTTTTGGACACCTACCTATCCAAAATCACACATGAGCGGAGGCATCTGCTGATTTATATGGGTAGCTGCATCCACGCACCACAAATGTGCAGTTTAGAACCCACCCCTATTTCCTTCTCACTTGCGAAAATGGCAGAGGATCCAGGTTCAGGATCGGAATATCCAGATGTGGGCTTCTGCCAGCAATTTCGTGCAGATAGAGAACCTCACCAGCTGCATGAAAATTCAGGCTAGAGATAGAGAAAGGGAAGAAACCCACTCAAGGTCTTGTTCCTGCAGCGTCTCGATTGTTTGTCCTCCTTTTGTAGAGAAAACTTAAAAACATAAAGAACCCTCTTTCTCTCCAACTGCCCAGTTATCAAAATATGGCCATGGCTAGTGTATTACAGTTACCTTGATTAGATCATGGCTGGGAATTCCACTCTCAGCCAGGGTCCCATTGCATAAGTGATATATGGACGATATGGACTTTAGTAAAGCGTTTGACAAAGTCCCTCATGGTAGGTTGGTGCAAAAGGTTGGATCTCATGGGATAAAGGGGGAGGTGGCTAGCTGGGTGGAGAACTGGCTTGGTCACAGAAGACAGAGGGTGGTAGTGGAGGGGTCTTTTTCCGGCTGGATGCCTGTGACTAGTGGTGTTCCGCAGGGCTCTGTATTGGGACCTCTGCTGTTTGTGATTTATATAAACGATCTGGAAGAAGGTGTAACTGGGGTGATCAGTAAGTTTGCGGACGACACGAAAATGGCTGGACTTGCAGATAGTGAGGAACATTGTCAGAGGCTACAGAAGGATATAGATAGGCTGGAAATTTGGGCAAAGAAATGGCAGATGGAGTTCAATCCAGATGAATGCGAAGTGATGCATTTTGGTAGAAATAACATAGGGGGGAGCTATACGATAAATGGCAGAACCATAAAGGGTGTAGATACGCAGAGGGACCTGGGTGTGCAAGTCCACAGATTCTTGAAGGTGACATCACAGGTGGAGAAGGGAGTGAATAAGGCATATGGCATGCTTGCCTTTATAGGACAGGGCATAGAGTATAAAAGTTGGGGTCTGATGTTGCAGTTGTATAGAACGTTGGTTCGGCAGCATTTGGAATACTGCGCCCAGATCTGGTCGCCACACTACCAGAAGGACGTGGAGGCTTTAGAGAGAGTGCAGAGGAGGTTTACCAGGATGTTGCCTGGTATGGAAGGGCTTAGTTATGAGGAGAGATTGGGTAAACTGGGGTTGTTCTCACTGGAAAGGCGGAGGATGAGGGGTGACCTAATAGAGGTGTATAAAATTATGAAAGGCATAGATAGGCTGAACGGTGGGAAGCTTTTTCCCAGGTCGGTGGTGACGTTCACGAGGGGTCATAGGTTCAAGGTGAGGCGGGGGAGGTTTAACACGGATATCAGAAGGACATATTTTACACAGAGGGTGGTGGGGGCCTGGAATGCGCTGCCGGGCAAGGTGGTGGAGGCGGACACACTGGGAACGTTTAAGACTTATCTGGATAGCCACATGAACGGAGTGGGAATGGAGGGATACAAATGAATTGTCTAGTTTGGACCAGGGAGCGGCGCGGGCTTGGAGGGCCGAAGGGCCTGTTTCCTATGCTGTATTGTTCCTTGCTCTTTGTTCTTTGATTATGTTTAATACCCACTTATTTATATATACAAAAAGCCTCATGCTTGTTTCAGGCACATTTCCTGGATAACCGACCCGGCAGACAGAGTGTTTCTGCCATAAAATGATTGGTCGTGCACCTGCCACATGGGCTCATATTATACCCGTGAAACAAATACAGGTCAAATTATTAGACCCACAAGTGGACATTGGTCAAGTTTTTGTATGTAGCAGAGAGGCTATTCTCCATTGTTGAAGTAAAATGCCTGTTTTACAGACTGGATCGTGAAGGGTGAGATTGTATTCCAAAACGTTTCATAGAGACAAGAATCAGCAGACTTCAGATTTACGAGTAAGTCACAGACTTGACCTAATCAAAGCGGATAGGGAGGCAAGGCACGATTTAATGGATAGAAGTACCAAAGTAATATCTAAAAATATTGTCGGGGTCAGGCTGCTATTCCACTTCTCAGAAACATTTGTCAATTTTATGTTTGAAAGATCTGCAATAAAACCCATTTAAAAGAAACTTAACTGACCAGTGTGTTTGCTTAACCCTTCCCTGAACTGGTTCTAAGCAGCTGTGTTAGTTGAACCTCTGTAACTCACTGTTTCTGTTCGTTTCAATAATGTTTCCCATAAATATATCCATTTGCTAGTTTAAAACATTATGAAAGTTTTTATTGTGGCTGAATATTAATCATCACCGATACTGATGTGGAGACATATTGGAAATCCTACTTGTAATCCAAGAACAATAAACAGGTTTATTATTTGCTCAGGGTATAGATTCTCAGATTACTTTGCATGTAAGGTCATGACTCAACTGACAGTCAGCGGGGACTTGTCAGGCATCTGTCTTGGGCACAGGAAAAAAAATACCCGAAGAAGCCTGGATTGTAACAATGTCCTTGAAGAAGCTTCAAAGGAAACTTAATCAAGGCAATTTTCATAGCACAAGGAGCAATGCTCATTGCAGAAATATTCCTTCATCAAATACTGATTCCAGGCTTAAAACAATTTGGGGGATTTTGCAGAGGGAAGAGGGTGGGGGTTAACCTGCCATTGCCTCTCTGAAACTGACCACAACTTGGGGATGTTGGGCAAACACAGGTTAGCACAAAAGTTGTGAACTTGTGCTCTATCTCTCAGGGCTCCGACACAATCTGCGCTTTGGACTCCCACACTAGCAATCACTGGATACTTTCCCACTTCCACATCACTGTTAGAAACCCTTAAACATTATACCTTATTTAATTAGGTGGGTTGTTAACAGCAATGTAATTAATAGCATTTGATGAACCTCAGAACTGGCACTGTTAAAATAATTATATGATCAGGAAGTTAAATGATCAATTAGTGGATTTTTTAAGCTACATTTTTAAAAATATGTTCTTTAAAAAGTTTTCAGAATATTTTAGCTTTTGCCTTTACCCTGTGTATATTTCCAATCATAGAATCATAGATTATCATAGAATGCCTAAAGTGCAGAAGGAAGCCATTTGACCCATCGAGCCTGCACTGACGACAATCCCACTTAGGCCCTATTCCCATAACCCCACATATTTACCCTGCTAGTCCCCTAACATGAAGGGGCAGTTTAACATGACCAATCAACCAAACCTGCACATCTTTCGGACTGTGGGAGGAAACTGGAGCACCCATAGGAAACCCCACACAGACACGGGGAGAACGTGCAAACTCCACACAGTCACCCAAGGCCGGAATGTAACCCGGGTCCCTGGTGCTGTGAGGCAGCAGTGCTAACCACTGTGCCAACATGCAGCCCTTCTTAAATCTTTTTCTATGTAAAAATATTTCATTATTTTAATGCTTTTTGTTTACTGCTTTCGTGTGTGTGAAAATCCTTTCATGTGATTGGCGGGTTGGAAAGCCTGATGAAATCGTGTCAACTCCATGCTGGGAATTTCCAAGTATGGAATGCTGTAATCAGTTGTGGTACAACTGCATGACGATAGAGGTAAAATTCTCGCCGGAAAGATCACTTGATTTTGACAAAACATAATTCATGGTCAGTGGTGAATGCCCTTGCTTTGCCGCTCATTGCAAACTCCAGGCCATATTCAGTCATTCTTGTGTCATCCCAGTGGAGAATATATCACCAAGACCCACATCAGTCTGTTGAACAACTTGTTATCCCTTCATCCATGGCAGCATTGTATGTGTCATAATTCTGCTCTAGTTACAATAACGGGCAATCCAAACTGAATGTTAGCAACGTATCTATTGTTCTTTATCATTCTTTTATGCCAAGGCATTATACATTATACTCCAATAAATGACAGGATCTGCATGGGCTGATTGACATGGTATAATTTCTTCTTGTCAGAGCTTAACAAAATAGTAACTATTCAGTTTCCAAAATGACAAATATGATAAATATCCCTCTTGATTTTCACATGGAACTGAAGTCACTAATAAGCAAATCAAGTGAGGATGATGGGGCGTACAATGCCTGCTGGTACAAGTCTTCCACAAATGTAACTGTACCATTTATATTAACTAGTGAGAGACCCTTTGCAACCAGGGATTAAGTTTCAGGTAAGCCATTGGCCAATTCTCCTGGAAGTAGTGCATTTCACAATTTCCCTATAAATAATTTAAATGCACCGCATTTTTTAATGAACAGTCACGTCTCCCAACTGATCCATTGTGTTATTAGTAATGGTGGCATGTAGGAGTCTTGATTTAACGTGATTTTGTCTATTATGCGGAATAATCATATTTCATTAGCAACTTTCATCATGGACAGTGTAAGTACCCTGACTGGACTGGTGCAGGTACTAAGACAGCACTGCTCTTGTGGAACATAGCCAAATGATAATTGTGGGATACCAGTTTACTTTAAAGCACCGTGCCTTTATTTAGCAGGCTGGTCTGCTACATTCTGTAGACAACCAGCTCTTAAAATTCCATTTAAGCACTGGCATATTTGTCCCTTTGGAGAAAGTAAGCTGTAAGAGATGTTGTTGAAAGGCTTCACTTTTCAAAAGTACTTTAAAATTATATTTATAATAATTAATTTATAATTATATTTATGTAAGCATGTTTACATTTTCAGCAGTTCAGGTGATCATAGCCATGAGGTCACTGATTGTGTCTTTAAGCAATCATCTGTTTAGGTTTTTTTTAAAAATCTTAGCCAATTTGCAATATGCCTCTTTCAAAACATGCATTTCTATCTGTACTTCACTCTGCTAGCACCATTGCCCAGATTTATAAAAGCACAAATAGATTGACAGTCACATAACATGTGCACTATCAGAGACATTCTACAGAGTTGAATGAATCATGTTCAATCATAGAATAAGTGCAGAAGGAGGCCATTCGGCCCATCGAGTCTGCACCGACAACAATCCCACCCAGGCCCTATTCCTGCAACCCCGCATATTTATCCCGCTAATCCCTCTAACCTACCCATCCCGGGACACTAAGGGGCAATTTAACATGGCCAATCAACAGAGTTCAGAGAAATCAGTTGAAACCAAAGGCAGATTCCAGACACAAAACCACGTATGTTGTGAGTGGAAACATTGACGTGGACAAACATTCGCTGATTCTCCTTCGCAATAACACCTGTAATTAGGTAGGGTAATGGCAGAGAATGGTGGAAAATTTCATTGGTGGTCCCTCCCACCACCAAACTGCACAACTTGTGTTCTTCAACATCCCTCCCCAACCCCAAACCAACAAATTAACATATCAAAAAGTGTAAATTGTATAAAAGGACCAAAGTTATAGAACATAGAACATAGAACAGTACAGCACAGAACAGGCCCTTCGGCCCACGATGTTGTGCCGAGCTTTATCTGAAACCAAGATCAAGCTATCCCACTCCCTATCATCCTGGTGTGCTCCATGTGCCTATCCAATAACCGCTTAAATGTTCCTAAAGTGTCTGACTCCACTATCACTGCAGGCAGTCCATTCCACACCCCAACCACTCTCTGCGTAAAGAACCTACCTCTGATATCCTTCCTGTATCTCCCACCACGAACCCTATAGCTATGCCCCCTTGTAATAGCTCCATCCACCCGAGGAAAGAGTCTTTGAACGTTCACTCTATCTATCCCCTTCATCATTTTATAAACTTCGATTAAGTCTCCCCTCAGCCTCCTCCGCTCCAGAGAGAACAGCCCTAGCTCCCTCAACCTTTCCTCATAAGACCTACAGCATCCTGGTAAATCTCCTCTGCACTCTTTCCAGCGCTTCCACATCCTTCTTATAGTGAGGTGACCAGAACTGCACACAATATTCCAAATGTGGTCTCACCAAGGTCCTGTACAGTTGCAGCATAACCCCACGGCTCTTAAACTCCAACCCCCTGTTAATAAAAGCTAACACACTATAGGCCTTCTTCACAGCTCTATCCACTTGAGTGGCAACCTTTAGAGATCTGTGGATATGGACCCCAAGATCTCTCTGTTCCTCCACAGTCTTCAGAACCCTACCTTTGACCCTGTAATCCACATTTAAATTAGTCCTACCAAAATGAATCACCTCACATTTATCAGGGTTAAACTCCATTTGCCATTTTTCAGCCCAGCTTTGCATCCTATCTATGTCTCTTTGCAGCCTACAACAGCCCTCCACCTCATCCACTACTCCACCAATCTTGGTGTCATCAGCAAATATACTGATCCACCCTTCAGCCCCTTCCTCTAAGTCATTAATAAAAATCACAAAGAGCAGAGGACCAAGCACTGATCCCTGCGGCACTCCGCTAGCAACCTGCCTCCAATCCGAAAATTTTCCATCGACCACCACCCTCTGTCTTCGATCAGACAGCCAGTTACCTGTCCAATCGGCCAACTTTCCCTCTATCCCATACCTCCTCACTTTCATCATAAGCCGACCATGGGGGACCTTATCAAACGCCTTACTAAAATCCATGTATATGACATCAACTGCCCTACCTTCATCAACACACTTAGTTACCTCCTCAAAAAATTCTATCAAATTTGTGAGGCACGACTTGCCCTTCACGAGTCCGTGCTGACTATCCCGGATTAATCCGCATCTTTCTAAATGGTCGTAAATCCCATCTCTAAGGACCTTTTCCATCAATTTACCAACCACCGAAGTAAGACTAACCGGTCTATAATTACCAGGGTCATTTCTATTCCCTTTCTTAAACAGAGGAACAACATTCGCCATTCTCCAGTCTTCTGGCACCATCCCCGTGGACAGCGAGGACCCAAAGATCAAAGGCAAAGGCTCTGCAATCTCATCCCTTGCCTCCCAAAGAATCCTAGGATATATTTCATCAGGCCCAGGGGACTTATCGACCTTCAGTTTATTCAAAACTGCCAGGACATCCTCCCTCCGAACATCTATTTCCTCCAGCCTATTAGTCTGTAACACCTTCTCTTCCTCAAAAACATGGCCCCTCTCCTTGGTGAACACTGAAGAAAAGTATTCATTCATCACCTCTCCTATCTCTACTGACTCCATACACAAGTTCCCACTACTGTCCTTGACCGGCCCTAACCTCACCCTGGTCATTCTTTTATTCCTCACATAAGAGTAAAAAGCCTTGGGGTTTTCCTTGATCCAACCCGCCAAGGACTTCTCGTGTCCCCTCCTAGCTCTCCTAAGCCCCTTTTTCAGCTCACTCCTTGCTAACTTGTAACCCTCAATCGAGCCATCTGAACCTTGTTTCCTCATCCCTACATAAGCTTCCCTCTTCCTTTTCACAAGACATTCCACCTCTTTCGTGAACCATGGTTCCCTCACTCGGCCATTTCCTCCCTGCCTGACAGGGACATACCTATCAAGGACATCCAGTATTTGTTAATATTAATGTTAATGTTTATTATATTTTTTCTTAGCTATTGAAAATAACTATTTCAATAAAGTTTGCAACAAAAGGAAAGCAAATAGTCAAAAGGCAAATGATGTAGGCTATAAAATATTAAGATAAAAGCTTGAAGTGGATATTTTGATGTTTTATTTGATTTATCATAGGGGAGTCGGGGCAAGGAGAAACTAAAGAACTTTGGCAGGAGTAGAAGGTGAAGTGAATTATGTACAGCCTGTGGAAGGAATAGTTTGATGAACTTTCTCTCACTCCTTGCTTTACTGTGCTGACAATAAAATGAGAATGCAGATGTTTGCCAATGAACCACAAGGCAAAGAGCTAATCAGCTCAGGTCAAGCAATAAACCATGAGGACAAATTCAGGTAATTTATGGGCGAAATACTGTGGAATCTGAAACAAAAGCAGAAAATGCTGGAAAATCTCAGCAGGTCTGCCAGCATCTGTGGAAAGAGAACAGAGCCAACGTTTTGAGTCATGATTGCTCTGGTGAAGGATCACCCAGACTCGAAACGTTGGCTCTCTTCTCTCTCCACAGATGCTGTCAGACCTGCTGAGATTTTTCAGCATTTTCTGTTTTTGTTTCAGGTAGCTTATCTTTGAAAGCTGAGCCCAGACACTATGCTAGAGATCAAGCGCAGTTTGCACTCTCTGAGGCTGATATTTCTGCTGCTTTTGGATTGCAGTATTAGGACCAGGAAAGTGGCGCCAAAACTCCAGAATCAGGATTTGATCTGACCCCAGAATGCCCTGTAGCTTGAACTTGGCACCATATGGAATGTGATCTAAAACTGGGTTTAAAATGTGCTCAGGTTGTCTGTTGGGCATCCTGAGCATTTCATAAAGTGAGCACTAAATCCTTGAAATGTGACTCGTGGGCAAGTATGCACTCTTCTCTGTGCATCCATCGTCTGTGAAGCGTTTTAGGATTTATTTTCTGCATTAAAGGCACTATATAAATGTATCTAACTGCACTTGTCGCTCAGTTAATGGTCTCACTATAACTGTAGCTCAAATCATTTTCTAACACTGCTAATAATAGAGAATGAATAATGTATATTTTAATGACACTCGCAAAAACTAACATGCTAATAATAATGTCATGGATCATGACTCAAAGAGATTTTCTGGCCGTTATTATATTGCTGTTTATGGGTCTTTGCAGTGGGCAAATTGACTGCTCGGTTTCCTACACTACAGGACTTCAAAGATAATTATTTGGCTGGAAGTTGTGCTGACATGGTGAAAGGCTCAGTTACTGTAAAATTGAGACTTTCTTTTATGAGATAGCATTGCAAGGTACATGTCTTTTTTGGCAAATTCTCCTTTATTGACAAACATACAACTGCTTGTAATAAAAGCTGAAAATGCTGGATAAACTCAGCAGGGTCTGGCAGCATCTGAGAGAAATAGAGTTAACAGCTCTCTGGCAGAATCTTCCACTCCCACTGATGACGAATCCTCATTGCGGGTTTCCTGGCAGCCTTGGGGAGGGGCGATGGGGTGCATAGAATGGGAAACCCCATTGACAGCAGTGGGACTGGAAGATCCCACTGCCAGCCAATGGCTGGCCACCTCTGTGAAAGTTGCCGCAGGGGGCCACCTGGAAAATCCTGCCGAATGCTTCGGATCTTAAAGATCCTTCTACAAATCTGAGGTCCCTATCTGCTTCAAGAAAACCATCATCCCGGTACCAAAGAAAAGCTAGGCAGCATGCCTTAATGACAATCGTCCAGTGGCTCTGACATCCATCATTATGAAGTGCTTCGAAAGGTTAGTCATGGCACAAATCAATTGCAGCCTCCCAGACTGCCTGGATCCACTACAGTTCACCTATCGCCGCAGCAAGTCCACAGCAAATGCCATCTCCCCAGCCCTACACTCAACCCTGGAACACCTAGATAACAATGACGCCTATGTCAGACTCCTATTTATTGACTACAGCTCAGCCTTCGACACTATTATTCCCATGAAACTCATCTCCAAACTTCGTGGCCTGGGCCTTGGCTCCTCCCTCTGCGACTGGATCCTGAACTTCCTAACTCACAGACCACAATCAGTAATGACAGGCAACAACGCTTCCTCCACGATCATCCTCAACACTGGTGCCCCACAAGGCTGTGTTCTCAGCCCCTACTATACTTCTTATACACCTATGACTATGCGGCCAAATTCCCCACCAATTCGATTTTCAGGTTTGCCGATGACACCACTGTAGTGGGTCAGATCTCAAAAAAAGGACGAGACCGAGTACAGGAATGAGATAGAGAATCTGGTGAACTGGTGCGGCAACAATAATCTCTCCCTCAATGTCGACTAAAAGAAGGAGATTGTCATCGACTTCAGGAAGCGTAGTGGAGGACATGAGGCATCATGTCTCATCAATGGGGACAAAGCAGACAGTTTCAAGTTTCTAGGTGTCAGATCACCAACAATCTGTCCTGGTCTCTCCATGCCAACTCTATAGTTAAGAAAGCCCACCAACGCCTCTCCTTTCTCAGAAGACTAAGGAAATTTGGCATGTCCACTACAACTCTCACCTGGTTTTACAGATGCACCATAAACAGCATTCTTTCTGGTTGTATCACAGCTTGGTATAGATCCTGCTCTGTCCAAGACCTCAAGAAACTACAAACAATCGTGAACGAAGCCTCGTCCATCACTCAAACCAGCCTCCCACCCATTGACACTGTCTACACTTCCTGCTGCCTCAGAAAAGCAGCCAGCATAATTAAGGGCCCCACGCACCCTGGACATTCTCTCTTCCACTTTCTTCCATTGGGAAAAAATACAAAAGTCTGAATTCTTGTACCAACCAACTCAAAAACAGTTTCTTCCCTGCTGCCATCAGACTTTTGAATGGACCTACCTCATATTAAGTTGATCTTTCTCTACACCCTAGCTATGACACTATAGTTAAGAAAGCCCACCAACGCCTTTACTTTCTCAGAGGATTAAGGAAATTTGGCATGTCAGCTACGACTCTCACCAACTTTTATAGATGCACCATAGAAAGCATTCTTTCTGGTTGTATCACAGCTTGGTAAGGCTCCTGCTCTGCCCAAGACCGCAAGGAACTATAAAAGATCGTGAATGTAACCCAATCCATCATGCAAATCAGCCTCACATCCATTGACTCTGTCTACACTTCCCGCTGCCTTGGCAAAGCAGCCAGCATAATTAAGGACTCCATGCACCCGGGACATTCTCTCTTCCACCTTCTTCCGTCGGGAAAAAGTCTGAGGTCACGTACCAACCGACTCAAAAACAGCTTCTTCCCTGCTGCTGTTAGACTTTTGAATGGACTTACCTCGCATTAAGTTAATCTTTCTCTACACCCGAGCTATGACTGTAACACTACATTCTGCACTCTCTCCTTTCCTTCTCTATGAACGGTATGCTTTGTCTGTATAGTGTGCAAGAACCAATACTTTTCACTGTATGTGACAATAATAAATCAAAACGAATCAAATCAAAGGTTCCGTGGATGGATCATTTAGCTCCGAAACATTAACGCTGCTTCTCTCTCCGCAGATGCTGCCAGACCTGCTGAGTTTATCCAGCATCCTCTGTTTTTATTTCAGATTTCCAGCATCCGCAGTATTTTGCTTTTATTTGAGTACTTGTCTGCATTTTTCATTCAAAGCATGAATTTTGTAAAGTTTACCTGGTTTAATGTCACATGTCAGCTGAACTCCCAGGGCTGCTCCTCCCAGCTCTGTAGTTGAGTAGCTGAGGTCAGGAATCTCGCCAATGAACTGGGCTGCTCGATCAGGCATGTGGATGGGGCTGAACTGTCCCAGAACCTCTGCTCCCAATGCAATGGCGCCAAGAGGGCAGTGCTCACCGGCGCACTGCCCCCGGCCTCGGGGCTTCAGGCGGCTCCTCAGGGGCAGCCTGCACTCGATACCCTTGCACTCTTTCGTGTCGTTCGAGCTGGGGTGTCTGGGCGGGCAGCCGGCCCCCGGGCATTGCCCCCCGCTGCCAGCAGCTGGCACCCTGGCGCTCTCCTTCCTTCTCACGGCGTGGAGGATGGTGTTGGGATCGGCCGTGGACCTGGAAGCCGCCCCTCGGCCCCGAAAGGGCGTGCTAGCCCTGTCCTGGCTGCTGAGCCGGGTCGGTCTGCCTTGGCAGGGGGCTCCGGGGCACGGCCAGCTCCGCTCGGCAGTGTAGCAGTGAACCCCCCGGCAGATCTCAGCAGTGGAGCCAGCACCGCCTCTCAGTCTGAGCCACGTTAGGAGGAGCAGCAATGGCAATGCTGAAAGCTTCATGCTCTTGTCTTGGCAAATCTGAGAAAACACAAGAGAAACTGATATAACTTTTTTGTTTTAAAATGGACCAGATGCACACAACAGCCACCAGGTTTAATCATAACCCTCTCATTGTGCGTGGAGGGTATCTCTTCATTCACACAACTGACCTGGGAACCCAGATATCCAGATGAAGAATGGAAACCCTTCTTACCTCAAGCAATGGATGTGGTTGTCAGCTCCAGAGTAACAGATGCAGAGTTTCTTAGCCAGCATTTACTCAACCCACCACCCCCACCCCCCTCCCCCCCTCTGAGTCCCGGGATTGAATGTTCAAATGTGGCATTCCAGAAACTAATGAGGGCTCTTTTAACCTTTTAACAGCCGCAGCGGAGCACTTGGCAGGTATTGCTTTCTCTCAAGTTGCAAATGAAAACACCATTGTGTTTATCTAGCTCAGCACTTCTGGAAGTGCCCTGTCACCGGAACCCAGAGACAGGGGAGCTGTAAAGGATTGAGGGAATGTTGAATCCCCAGACTTTTAGGAATGAAGTGCCCTTTGAGGAGAAGTTAAGCTTTTGAACAATCAGTCTAGGGTTTCCAGTGACCGATCGCGGCATTAGTCGGGCTACCAGATAACACATTTTACAGTTCCATTGAATACAAATACATTCATCTGCTTTCCGATCCTTTAAAACAGTTTTGCATTTTCAGGGAGGTTTTTTTTTCCTCCTATCTTTCTTCCGATTAAACCACATGCGTCCTAACTTGTAAGTCATTTAACGCCGGACTAATGGAGCTCCCATGATATATCTCAGATCAAATCAGTAAAGTTTGCAATGGGGGATCTTTTCCGGCTTTAAGCCAGTTCAGGCGGCATAGTGGTTAGCACTGCTGCCTCACAGCGCCAGGTACCCGGGTTCGATTCTGTCACTGTCTGTGTGGAGTTTCACGTTCTCCCAGTGTCTGCATGGGTTTCCCCCGTTCTGGTTTCCTCCCACAGTCCGAAAGACGTGCTGGTTAGGTGCATTGGCCATGCTAAATTCTCCTTTGGTGTACCCGAACAGGTGCTGGAGTGTGGGGACTAGGGGATTTTCACAGTAACTTCATTGCAGTGTTAATGTAAGCCTACCTGTGACACTAATAAATAAACTTAAAAAAATTAAACTTCTGAACTAACATGGGAAAGGGTTCGAAATTAAGCTGGATTCCAACATGAATCTGGCCATTTCTTGTACTGACAATCTCCAACTATCAGGTCTGCTTGATGCTGGAAAATGGGTGGACAGAATCAAGTCGAGCAGTGATGTAATGGAGGAGCCAACAATGAAGTTTTGGGGAGTCCCTGTGTAAAATTTATGTTTGGGGCCCTTATATTCTAATGATAATTAATTGGGTTAATCTGCATAATGTGGTGTCTGATCTGCATCGGCGCCTGGGAAGCCAACTCTCTGGAGGGTTCTCCACCCAAAACATTAAATACCAATTCCAGCTTCCTTTGGTCTAACTCCTCAGAGTCGATTTCTAATTCTCCTGTAACTTTATGGTCTGATTTGTTTTGAGGAACATTCCTTCAATGAATGAGACCTCAATACTAAAACAAAAACAGAAAATGCTGGAAAATCTCAGCAGGTCTGACAGCATCTGTGGAAAGAGAATAGAGCTAACTTTTCCAGTCTGGATGAACCTTCATCAGAGCTCTGAATGCTTCCTGCCAACACGGGAAGGAAGGGAAGGGAAGGTCTTGGTGAGACCACACCTAAAGTATTGTGTACAGTTTTGGTCACCTTACTTACAGAGGGATATACTTGCATTGGAAAAAGTTCAAAGAAGATTCGTTTGGCTGATTCTTGGGATCATAGAATCATAGAATCCCTGCAGTGCCGAAGGAGGCCTTCGGTACATTTCCAGAATTTTTCTGTTCGTTTCAGATTTCCAACTTTCACAGATGTCCTTTTGCCTGTAATGCCTCTCAACTTACAGAGCCATTGCACCCGAAAGCAAATCCCGAGTGCAATCTTCATTTTCTATCATTTTGAGCCACAAAATCAGTCTTATGAACAGGCGTTGTTGATGCTCCTTCTGTCATTTCTCTACACTGCTACCATGCTGTGAGAGTTGTGAAACAGAGTCGATAATTATGTAGGCAAGAATGCCAGCCTTGCAAAGTGGCTGGTTAAAACTGCTTCTGTTTCCTAAATGAGTGCCGATTTGTAAATAGCTTTTGAAATAATCCATGTGCCTAAAAATAGGAGTGGCACAGTGGTTAGCACTGCTGCCTCACAGCACCAAGGACCCGGCTTGGGTCACTGTCTGTGCGGAGTCTGCACGTTCTCCCCGTGTCTGTGTGGGTTTCCTCCGGGTGCTCCAGTTTTCTCCCACAATCCGTAAGATGTGCTGGTTCGGTGCATTGGCCATGCTAAAATCTCCCTCGGTGTACCTGAACAGGCGCCGGAGTATGGCGACTGAGGGATTTTACAGTAACTTCATTGCAGTATAAATGTAAGTCTTCTTATGACACTAATAAATAAACTTTAAACTTAATCTTCAGTGAGTATAGGTAAACGTTTCCTCACAAGACAAGCATCTTCATTATCTTTGGCACAGTGGTTAGCATTGCTGCCTCACAACGCCAGGGACCTGGGCTCAATTCTGGCTTCGGGTGACTGTCTATGTGGAGCTTGTACGTTCCACCATGTCTGTGAGGGTTTCCTCCGGGTACTTTGGTTTCCCCACACACTCCAAAGGTGTGTGGGTTAGGTTGATTGGCCATGGTAAATTGCCCCTTACTGTCAGGGAGATTAGCAGAGTTAATACATGGGGTTACAGGGATTGGGCCTGGGTGGGATTGTTGACGGTGCAAGCTCGATGGGCCAAAATGTCCAAAAAAAAACAAGTTTAATGTTGTAAAATGTCCCAAAATGCTTCACAGGAATGTTATCAAACAAAACTCGATACAAGGCCACAGAGGAGACACTGGACAGGTAACCAAAAGCTTGATCAAAGCAGCAGGTTTTAAGAAGTGAAGGAGGTAAGGGTGTGTCTTCAGTTTTAGGAACCGAACCTCAGGAAAGATGTATGTGCTTTGGAAGGGGTAAGGCGCAGATTTACCAGTATTATGCCAGAACCTGAAGAGTTAAATTATAAGACCAAGTTGCATAAACTTGGCTTATATTTCCATGAGTTCAGAAAGTCTCGTGATGATCTATTCACGGTGTTTAAAATGTAAAGTGATTGAAAGAAGGGTAAGTAGAGCTAAGGTACAAACAGACATGATCTATTTGAATTATTGAACAGACAGAAGGAGCTGGATTCCTGTGCTTGAACAGCCCTAACGCTGCCACAGGGGGGTGTGAATGTTCAACATTATGTTTTCTATCTTTACCGCTACATCAGTGCTGAAGGTCAGGGGCATCAGTATGAAAACACTGAAATGGGACCGTCTGACGGATCAGAGTTTTCTATTCTTTATCCTGAGGACGTTACCAAAAGTTTTAGCTTGATAGGCCATCAAAAATGCTTTAAGAAGAGTATTGATTCGGAGCTCACCCACAAGAGTGGTTTTATGTACAAGAACTGAAACATGTGGTATAGAGGAGGGTCGGGAAAATCTCTGAAAAATGTAAAAGAAACCAACAGATAGGGAGTCAGGATTGTCACGATGGACACATTCAAAATGTGACAGGCTCCATAAGGAAGGGAATCCTGCCAAGGCTACAGGCCAGCTGCTAGATTGCAGATGGAGCAGGAAATCTGTGCTATGCCCAAGGCGGACATCAGGAAGGGAAAGCAGGTGCCACTGCAGGCATAGCTCCACTCACTTTCAAGAGCGCTCAAGGTTAAGTCTGTAAATCTCATAGCGTTAACCGCAACACCAAGGTATGCAAGTAAGACAGAAATCACTTACTCATACAATTCCGATATGGACTAATTTAACAAAGTCATCACCCTATTTCTCAGAGACAACTTTATTACAAGAGCACACCTAGGAATTTGACTTTGACGAGCCAAAATTCAGATGGAATTTTAAACTCTGGGATATGGGACAACATGTCAATTGATGGACTGGAATGGGAAAATCTGAAACAGGATGGAGCTCTGGAAGTGTGGATAATTACTGGCATGTACCACATTAATTATATAATCTACAGTTTGCTTATCAATCCATTCACTGATTTTGCACAAGCCTCTAACACTGAATGCAATATCTTAATAGACAAGTATGCTTATCCAGCCCTAGGGGGTGATCTTATGAAAGAATTCTAAGTCCAGGATGAGCGTGAAAACGGGAGAGTTTCTGATCCATTTTGTGGGCGAGTCCAAATCTGCGATCTTATGCACTCACTGCATGCAAAAACAGCTAAAAACGTTTCTCGCCTGTAGGGGGAGGAGGCGGGGCTTAAATCATCTGAACGCTGGCTGGGGGCTGCAGAAATGGGCACGAGGCTGATCTTGCCAGGTATCCGGTGCCGGTAAGATTGTGAGAGGTGAGAAATCAGGAGTGAACCTGATTTCATAGAATCATAAAATCCCTACAGTGCAGAAGGAGGCCATTCGACCCATCAAGTCTGCACTGACCACAATCCCACCCAGGCCCTATTTCCTTAACCCCACATATTTACCCAGCCAATCCCCTGACACTAAGGGTCAATTTAGCATGGTCAATCCACCTAACCCACACATCTTTGGACTACTTGAGGAAACCGGAGCATCCGGAGTAAACCCATGCAGACACTGGGGAAATGTGCAATCTCCACACAGACAGTGACCCGAGGCCAGAATTGAACCCGGTCCCTGGTGTTGTGAGACAGCAGTGCTAACCACTGTGCCATTTTACCGCCCTTCTTAAATCTTTTCTATGTAAAAATATTTAATTATTTTAGTGCTGCACCTGTTTTATTTGGTGAGAAGCACTCGAGGATAATAAAAAGTCTTGAAGTATTCAGTATCGAACTGTTCCTCTGTCTCAAACATCACACCTAATTGTGATGTTAGTGTACCTTTAAGAAAAGTTTCGTTTTTTTAAAATCACGATCTCTGGAGCTCTCACAGCTTCTGTGTTTCTCATTGTTGCCGAGCTGTCTACCAGATGTCCTTTTATTGCTTGTTAAGTGGCTTAAATGAAGGCCTCAGGTACCTACTGAGATCAGTTTTATGAGCCTGCATTGTTAGGAGGAAAGCTGGTTTGCAGGTCAGGTGACAGGAACTCATTCATTTTCAGTTCTGAGCTGCAGATTTTAGTTTTTAGAAGGGACAGCAAGCTGAAAAGAAGTGTTTCTCTCTCTCCCTGTTTTACTTTGGAAATTCTGCTGGTTATCTGAATACAAGGTCTTGCCTTCCTGGAGTAGAAAATCTGCTGTGGGTGGTTTGACCAGAGTCTCCCTGGGGTTCTGGGAAGCCGTTCTGACATCAAATTGTTCTGGGTGAGTCAAGAGGACTACTAGAACTTACAAGACTGAGAGTTTTCAATTCTCCAACCAAAGGACTCAATTCCAGTATCACGTGAACTTTAGTCTTTGCTATGTTGAACTTGTTTAAAGGGTTTTGTCTATGGAAGGATTTGGTTTGATGGGAATATCTTAGATATATCTGTTAAGGGTTATACAGTATTATGGTTGTTTTGTTTAAGTTTGTAATTGATAAAAGTTATCGTTAATTTTCTTTCCACACATGTTAACTATATTCTTAATTGAACTTTGTTTGATAAAAGTTCCCTTTTAAAAGTGGGTCATTTGAATCATATCTGAAGTAAAACATACCATGCTTATCCTAGCCAAATCCAAGATGCAAAACTTATGATCCAGGCAGGTTCCAGAAAACACTTTGGCGTTTCTGACCTGAACCATAACATAATAAACTTCAACATGATGGAAATGGGATGTGAAAGACAGGGTAGGGTGCCTGTTTGCTGACCGAACAGAGACCTGGAGAGAGATACAAAAGGATCCAGAGGGGCATTTTTTTCACACAGAGGATGATGAGTGTCTGGAACGAGCTGACAGAGATAGTAGTAAAGGGAGGTACAATTTTGTCTTTTAAAAAGCATTTAGATAGTTACATGGATAAGATGGGCATAGAGGAATATGGGCTAAACATGAGCAATTGGGACTAGCTTAATGATAAAGACTGGGTGGCATGGACAAGTTGGGCCGAAGGGCCTGTTTCCATGCTGTAAACCCCTATGACTCTATGCCCTGCACCCATCATCAGTCAAGTCTAATTAAATCGATGCTTTGAGACTATAAAATGCAGTCAGCTTTAGATCTTGGCATGGATTTTTTTCTTTTATTGTAAATTCTTAGTTTAACAGTGTAAACTATAACAAAAGAAAATTGCCTATTGGTGAAAAAAAAGTTTGATTAAGTCAATGACCAGAAACAATTGAGGTTTCATTAACAGTAGTCATTCTTCATGTCAATACTAACGTTCCGAAGGAATATTTTAATCTAATCCACTGGTTTGGAAGTGGTCGGGATTGAAATGACCACTTGTTTTACGCTCCACTCAGAGAAAGCCATGTAAAATAAAGGCGGGCGTGCTGTTGCAATTTATTTTTCACTGGGTGGATTAGTTTAAAATTATGCCATGGTGTAAGTCTAGTGTCTGGAATCTGACTTGACTACAGAGTGAAGCCAAGTGAGACGCCCTTCTCCATACTAAAGTACTTTTTGGAAGATCTACATTGGGGGAGGTGGTGGCACAGTGGTATTGTCACTGGACTGGGAGCCCGGGCTCGAATCCTACCACAGTGGGTGATGGAATTTTGAATTCAATAAAAAATGTGGAATTAAAAGTCTACTGATGACCATGAAATAATTATCGTTAAAAATCCATCTTGTTCACTGATGCCCTTTAGGGAAGGAAACCTGCAGTCCTTACCTGGTCTGGCCTATATGTGACTCCAGACACACAACAATGTGGTCAAATTCTAGCAAGCCACTGAGTTGTGTCAAGCCTCAGGCGAAGGGCAAGGTTGAGAAGGTGGGGCCTTCATGAATAACCCCAGCTGGTACGGGAATTGAACCAGCATGGTTGGCATCACTCTGCATCATTCACCATGTTGTGTACTCAAACAGGGGTTATGATAACTTCAACTACTTTAATCATTTTTGAAAGTGCAGAACAAAGGGTGGCTTTGAGCAACACTTGATCAAGTTGACAGCCATGTTTTAGGCAGCACGGTGGCACAGTGGCTCGCACTGCTGCCTCACAGTGCCAGGAGCCCGAGTTCGATTCCCGGTTTGGGTGACTGTGAGGAGTTTGCACATTCTCCCCATGTCTACATGGGTGTCCTCCAGATGCTCTGGTTTCCTCCCACTGTCCAAAGATGTGCGGGTTAGGTTGATTGGCCATGCTAAATTGCCCCTTAGTGTCAGGGGGTAAGTAGCGTAAATAGGTGGGGTCACGGGGATGGGGCCTGGGTGGGATTGTGATTGATGCAGACTCAATGGGCCAAATGGCCTCTTTTCTGCCCTGTAAGGATTCTATGAAAGCTGCTACAAAACCTACGAAAAGGAGTGAAACTGAATGAGCCACCTGGCATCGATTTAGACACCAGAAGCAACAATGACAAACCCATGTCCTGCCACACGGGCCCCTTAACTATTGTCCCTTGACATTCAATGTCATTATCATTGCTGAATCCCCCACTATCAACATCTACAAGGCACAAGACAGGATTGTAACAGAATGCTCTCCCCTGGCCTGGATGAGTGCAGCTCCCAACAGCATTCAAGGAACTTGGCACCATCCAGCCTGCTTGATTGGTATCCATTCCACTTTCACACTCCCCACTACTGACTCACAGTAGCAGCAGTGTGTACCATTTATAAGATGCACTGCAGGAATTCACCAAAGTTCCTTAGTGCCTTCCTAACCTATGACCACTAACATCTGGAAGGACAAGTGCAACAGACACATGGAAATGTCACCAGCTGGAAGTTCCCCTCCAAGTCACTCACCATCCTGAAATATATCACCACTTCTTCACCATCACTGGGTCAAAATCCTAGAACTCCCTCCGTAACAGTATGTACCTATCCCACATGGACTGCAGCAATTCAGAAAGAAAGATCACCACCATCTTCTCAAGAGCAATTTAGGATGGGCAATAAATGCTGGCCGAGCTAGCAACCCCCATATCCCTTGAATGAATGAAAAGAACATTTGGACACTATTGTCAGATGGGTCAGGGCATTTCAATTTAGCAATGGGATGCCTGCCAGACGTCCCTTAACTATGTAAATTAGGGAGATATTGCTTGTTGCAGGAACCCACTACAACGGTTATTCCCAATGAGCAGGATTACTCAGCGAGCCCCATTGCCACCAACAAAAGATTTAATAAAAAACTTTATAGGTGGAATTTTACAGGTTTGCCCTCAGTGGGCAGAGCGAGCCGGTTACATCACGCGGGAGCTGAGAAATCAGGATCACGCCCGAATTCCCGGCTCTCGCGATCTTATGAGAGCCAGATTTCCGGCACGGTCAGCCTCTAGCCGGAAACAGGCCAGAGGCTGAATAATTTATTTAAATTTATTATAATGATGATTTACATGTGTTTAGCGAGCCCGAGACGCAATCGTCCAGGCTCACTTGCCTTTATCGCCTCGCCGGGAGAGGTCGACTCCGGCGAGGGAAACACCTGCTCCCCACAAACGCGGATCAGGGGAGGGGACCCTGATCGGTCTGGGCAGTGGGGAGTGGTGGGGCGAGATGCCCATCTATTGTGGGGCTTGCAATCGGCTGTGGGCTCCTGTGATTGATGGGGGGAGAGCTGGTTGAGGCTGCCTGCAGCAGCAGAAGCCTGACAGCTCTCTTTCTGTCTGTCGGACCCCTGCATTTGCTACTGAGCATGTGCAGCATCAGAGGTCTGCACATGCACATTAGCTCCCTCTACAGGCTGGCTGGTGAATTAATCCAAGCCCACTGCCTACAGCAGCTAGAAAAAGTCTACACCATTCTTTCAATGACTAAGTGCATATGATTGGGCATGAAAACTCATTCAAAAAACTCTCCTATTTTCACGCTAGCTGGACACTTAGAATCAATCTCGTAAAATTCCGCCCAATGTATATCCAGGCATAGCAGGAGTGGAAGATTGTATTTGGTAGATTATGCCATGTTCCTTTTTTGTTCATTGGCTTAGCTGGTCATCAAAAGATAGAAACATCATTTTGCAGCATTTTTATACAAAAAGGCCTTTGGGTCACCACTGGTCAAAAAGAGAGGTAGAGAGAAAACAGGGAATTATAGACCAGTAAGGTTAACATCAGTAGTGGGGAAAGTTCTCGAATCCATTATCAAGGTCTTTATAGCAGAGCATTTAGAAAACAGTGGCAGGATCAGAGAGAGTCAGCATGGATTTATGAAGGGGAAATCATGCTTGACAAATCTGTTGGAATTCTTTGAAGATGTAACTAGTAGAGTTGACAAAGGGGAACCAATCGATGTGGTATACTTGGACTTTCAGAAAGCGTTTGACAAAGTCCCGCACAAGAGATTATTGTGCAAGATTAAAGCGCATGGGATTGGGGGAAATGTATTGAGATGGATAGAAAACTAGTTGGCAGAGAGGAAACAAAGAGTAGGAATTAATGGGTGCTTTTCAAATTGGCAGGCAGTAACTAGTGGGGTGCTACAGGATCGGTGCTGGGATCCCAGCTATTCATAATATATATTAATGATTTGAATGAGGGAACAAAATGTAACATCTCAAAGTTTGCAAATGATACCAAGTTGGGTGGGAGGGTGAACTGTGACAAGGATGCAGAGATCCTTCAGAATAATCTGGACAGGTTGAGTGAGTGGGCTAATCAATGGCAGATGCAGTATAATTTGGATAAGTATGAGGTTATTCACTTTGGAAGCAAAAACAAGGCGGCAGATTACTACCTGAAGGGTTGTAAATTGGGAGTGGGGAGTGTGCAGCGGGACCTGGGTGTCCTTGTGCAGCAGTCACTGAAGGGAAGCATGAAAGTGCAGCAGGTGGTAAAGAAGGCAAATAGTATGTTGGCCTTCAATGCGAGAGGTTTCGAGTACAGGAGCAAGGGTGTGTTGTTGCAATTATACAGGGCCTTGGTGAGGCCACACCTAGAGTATTGTGTGCAGTTTTGGTCTCCTTTTCTGAGGAAGGATGTTCTTGCTCTCGAGGGAGTGCAGCAAAGATTTACCAGGCTGATTCCAAGATGGCGGGACCGATGTATGAGGAGAGATTAGGATTGTTGGGTTAGGATTGTTTTCGCTGGAGTACAGATGAATGAAAGGGGATCTCATAAAGACTTACAAAATTCTAACAGGACGAGACAGGATAGATGCAGGGAGGATATTCCAATGGTGGGGGAGTCCAGAACCGGGGTCACAGTCTGGGGATTCAGGGTAGACCATTTAGGACGGAGGTGAGGAGACATTTCTTCACCCAAAGAGTGGTGAGCCTGTGGAATTCATTACCAAAGGAAGTAGTTGATGCCAAAACATTGAATGTATTCAAGAGGCAGCTGGATATAGCACTTGGGGCGAATGGGATCAAAGGTTATGGGGAAAAAGCAGGATTAGGCTATTGAGTTGGATGATCAGCCATGATTGCGATGAATGGTGGAGCAGGTTCGAGGGGCCAAATGGCCTCCTCCTGCTCCTATCTTCTATGTTTCTATGTCTTCTGGCATGGCTTTGGCAGGAAACTCCAGAGAAACAACTTAAATAGATTGAGGCGCCTTTGTCTCTTTATTACCCATTCTTCAAGTGTGAAACTTATCCCACCTGCTTCTCTTTCAAGCAGACCTTAAAATCGTGCTTCACAGCTTAAGTACAAAAAAGAACAGGTTCAGTTCCACAATATTTTGCAATTACAGAAATATATATACACATAAATACTGTTGAGTATATTTAATAGGTTTTTAGACGCTAAGGGAATTAAGGGAAGTGGGGATAGTGCAGGAACAAAGAACAAAGAACAAAGAACAATACAGCACAGGAACAGGCCCTTCGGCCCTCCAAGCCCGCGCCGCTCCCCGGTCCAGGATTGAATCCGGAATCCAGGATCCCCGCCCAATTTTCCAGCCTATCTACATCCTAATATCCTATCCACCGAGCTGTCCCTCACAGCTACGATGCTTTGTTCATCACAACCTATTAACTCACCCCCACCCCCCCATTCCAGACCATGTGATCTCCAGGGAGAGGCGAAAACCCAGAGTGAAAACCCCAGGGCCAATATGGGGAAAAAAAAATCTGGGAAATTCCTCTCCGACCCCCTGTGGCGATCGAAACGAATCCAGGAGATCACACTGGCCCTGATCAGAAAAATGCTTCCCAACCCTATTCATTTCCACTTCTGCTTTACGAACACCATCTGAATTCCCTGCCCCCGAGACAGGTTCCCAACTATCCGCAGTCTCGCTCTGTACTGGCACCAGCAAGATGATCATAGAATGAAGCCTTGAAACGAGAAACAAAGAACAATTAGCCCGCGCTGCTCCCTGGTCCAAACTAGACCACTCTTTTGTATCCCTCCATTCCCACTCCGTTCATATAGCTGTCTAGATAAGTCTTAAACGTTCCCAGTGTGTCCGCCTCCACCACCTTGCCCGGCAACACATTCCAGGCCCCCACGACCCTCTGTGTAAAATATGTCCTTCTGATATCTGTGTTAAACCTTCCCCCCTTCACCTTGAACCTATGACCCCTCGTGAACGTCACCACCGACCCAGGGAAAAGCTTCCCACCGTTCACCCTATCTATGCCTTTCATAATTTTATACACCTCTATTAAGTCTCCCCTCATCCTCCGTCTTTCCAAGGAGAACAACCCCAGTTTCCCCAATCTCTCCTCATAACCAAGCCCCTCCATACCAGGAAGGTAGAGTTGAAATAAAAGATCAGTCACAATCACACCGAATAGAGGAGCAGTCTGAAAGAGCCAAATGGCTGACTCAGGGGGTAGAAATTGGTATGCGCACTGGCCATTTTCCCAGCATAAAATGAGGATCAGAGCATACCCATTTAGCAGTGGGGCAGCCTGCTAGATTTGTGGGTCAGACTGCTTGGGCACCCCTTAAGATGTAAATTAAGCAGCTAACATCTGTTGAGAAGCCTCTCCTTGAGCAGGATTACTCAGACATCCCCATGCCCTCCAACAAAAGGCTCAATATAACTTAGCAGACACAGGAGTAGCAGGAATGCATCCCTTGTCCACATCTATCCATACTTTACCCCTGCAATCCCTAAACAGATATTTATTCAGCTCGTTTTGAAGGCACAGTAAGTAGTCTCACAACACCAGGTTAAAGTCCAACAGGTTTATTTGGTAGCATGAGCTTTCGGAGTGCCACTCCTCCATCAGGTGAGTGCAGGATTTGTTTCACAAAACAGGGTATATACAGACACAAACTCCATTACAAGATAATGGTTGGAATGTGAGTCTTAACAGGTTTTGAAGGCATCAACACAGATTGAATTTTAAAAATTTACACTCCTGACTCAGAGTTCACCCGGCCAGGAGCATTTATCAGACATTACTGTTTTCACTAGGAGTCATCTCCACATATCCACTGTTCCGTGAAAGCTCTTCTGTCTTCTTAACTGTGTGCTCCTAAATGTTTGCCCTGTGGCGTGGGAGGAGGAAATAAATGGGCGACTGCCCAACTATTTCCTGTGCTTCTGTCCATCTTTGTGTTTGCCAGTAGATGGCTCTGTAGCTCCAGACACCATGGATACTGACGTGCTAGCTACAGTTTCTGGCACATCTGAATTTGAGTCGGGATATCTGGGTGTTGTGGATGTGGTTTTGCAATGTTATCTCCATTGTCTGCGCCAGCATTTTCTATTCCACTGCTCTTGAGCAAGGTCAGAGATCTGTGCAGGCTCAGCCAATTGGCAGCAGTGTGGGATTCTCAACATGGTGGACAAAAGGACTGTGGTTTAAGGGAACCCAGGGCTCCAGTTATATCATTTGTTGGAAGCTATGCCCAAGCTTAGAGTCTCAGGCAACGAGAGACTGTGCTGCCAAGTGTCCTGAAGTGACCATATTCTCTATGGAGATTCAGTCAAATGGTCTTGCAGTACTGCGTGACTGTGGGTCACAGATGTTATCACAGAATGCAAAGGGTGACTCACTCTCAGATTCCGTGTACAGTTCTGAGCTACCACTTTGCATCTCTAGATTGGCATTGCCCATCGTGCTTCTTCAAGCCAGCATCTGAAGGAGCCGTTGAGCTGGATCTCTGATTAGCAGATTGGTTATCAGCTAATTCCATCCCCACTTGCTGTTTCTCGTTCATGCTTAGTTATTCACCAAACAGCCCATCAGCTGTTCTCCCCAAAGCAGATGAATCTGTGCAGATGCCAGCAGTGGTTGACACCGGGTGCTGTGAGGCGCTTCATTCAATGTGACCTTGAACTAGGTCACTTCCTTCTCTTCAGCATGTAGAATATATATAGTAATAGCAGCAATAAAAACCCCTTGAGTCAGCATGCCCGGCAAACCATTCTAATGCATTATGTCTTTGTGCTGCCCTCTATACCAGTATATGGCAGTGAATGAGAAATCTGGGAGAGAGAACAAGTTAAAAACAAAGGATGGTACTCACTTTCTTTTTTATTGGTTCTTGGGATGTGGGTAACACTCCAAGACTAGTATTTATTGTCTACTCCTAGTGCCCATGGGCATTGTGTAGGATTGTATAGGATTGAACCCACATGTAGGCCAGACCAAGTAGGGGCTCTGGTTTCCTCCCACAGTCCAAAGATGTGCAGGTTAGGTTGATTGGCCATGCTCAATTGCCCCTTAGTGTCAGGGAGATATGTGGGGTTATGGGGATAGGGCCAGGGTGGGATTGTTGTCGGTGCAGGCTTGTTAGGCCCAATGGCCTCCTTCTGCATTGTAGGGTTTCAATGAATCTATGAATTCCATGATTATCTGCTCCACAGCCTTTTAACTGTGTGCCTGAACAGTCTCCTGGGTCCAGAATGTATCCTCCTTCCTTTCCATCCTCCCTAGTAAACCCTCCTGTGCACTGTCAGAAACCCTGGGAACCAGGTCTCTCCTCTTTCATCTCTTTCCCAAGTAAGATTCAGCCCTCAAAGGACTGTCAGCACCCGCTCCAGCCACAATACCCCTCCTCTTTAAGAGGTACGGGCTAGTTTTAAGTAGTGTAAACAAGTTACAAATTTGGGTCCCCTGCTGATACTGGCAAAGACACTATGCTGTCTGCCTCACACCCAATTGGTGTAAGGTAATTGTCCATGTGATCCTCATGCATGTCTTCAGGAAATTGTCCAATTTATCCTCATCTCTTTAGATCAAATAGCAGCTATTTTCCCATCTGAAAGTTCATGCTAGGAAGTGGACCTTAGTGACTCCCCATCTGACTGTTTGGACAGGATTTCCTGGCTCCCCAGGGGGTGAAAATGAAAATTTGGAGGTGGGGATGGGGGTTAGTTTCCAGACACCATTCCCAGTGCTGATAATGTTCACCCGCGTGGAGATGGGGGTGGCAGGATAGGGATCCTGCTCTGTCCAAGACCGCAAAGACCTACAAAGGGTCATCAATGAAGCCCAGTCCATTACCAAGCCAACCTCCCATCCATTGACTCTGTCTACACTTCCCGCTGCCTCGGAAAGGCAGCCAGCATTATTAAGGACCCCATGCACCCCAGACATACTCTCTTCTGCCTTCTTCTATCGGGAAAATGATACAAACGTCTGAGGTCACGTCCCAACCGACTCAAGAACAGCTTCTTCACTGCTGCCATTAGTCTTTTGAATGGAACTACCTCGCTCTAAGCTGATATTTCTCTACATCCTAGCTATGACTGTAACACTACATTCTGCACCATCTCCTTTCCTTATCTATGAACGGTATGCTTTGTCTGTATAGCGTGCAAGGAACAATACTTTTCACTGTATGCTAATACATGTGACAATAATAAATCAAATTAAATCAAATCCCCATTGAGACCAAATAAATTAGTTAAAATGCTCATTAGAAACTTGTTGGGGGGAGGATGGAGTATTTAAAGGGGCACATGTGTTTCAGATCAGCTAAAGGGAAGTACAGGTTTAGGGAGAGAGTTATGGCTTCATCCTGGCACCATTAGCAAGTAGTATATGGTAAGAAGCCACCCTTGGCATTTTGCAGGTGGCAGGGAGAACAAGCACTCAGCACTTGAACATTGAATGGGGTCAGCATCATCCCTGGTACTGCGGCGGCAGAACAGCAGGAAAGGACTGTCAAGGAAATTTCAACAGTCGCCTGTCCAAAAGAAAGGCTGCAGCTGGCAATGGGGCCACAACCATCAGGTTTTGGATACTATGGCAGCAGGGGCTTTCATTGTATGCATGCTGGACATATGTGCCTGGGTTGTGAACCTGAGCTATGGCATCAGCAAGTTACCCTTGTCACCCAGTAGCCATCCTTTGGTGACTTGAATTGACTTGGCACAGCAGACTACAACAGAATGAAGTCATCATGACTGCTGCCAAGATACAGGGCATTGATTCGCAGCTGCCTATGGTCACATGCCAGCTGGATCTAGAGGGAGTGTGGACTGCTTTTTAGACCTGTTAAATGGCACAGTTGACACATGCCACCTCCAAAGTTGATGCATGTGCTGTCACTGGCACCTTGCACCATGGGCAAGTCTGCAAACTTTGCAAACTCTCATGCTCGCTCCCCAAATTTATCCCTGGCAAGCGAGAATGAAATGAAGTTATTTCCCTTTGAATAGAGTCTCAGTGGCTTTACTTATGCAATAGTGCTCTGTAAACAGCGAGATATATTTTTTAACATATATTAATGACATACAGGACACATTTGCAAAATTTGCAGATGACACAAAACTTGGAAGTATTGTGTACTGTGAGGAGGATAGTGTTAAACTTCAAAAGGACATAAAAAGGTTAGTGGAATGGACAGAAAAGCAACAAATCAAATTTAATGCAAGGAGTGTGAATTGGTTCATTTTAAAATGAAGAAGAGACTTATGCAATATAAAATAAAGGGTACAATTCTAAAAGAGATGCAGGGGCAAAGGGACCCGAGGGTACATATGTGCACAAATCATTGAAAGTGGAAAGGCAAGTTGAGACTGTGGGTAAAAAAGCAAATTCCTGGGTTTTTCAACTGAGGCCTGGAGTATAAAAGCAAAAGTTATGATAAACCTGTAAGAAACAGTGTCTCAACCTCAACTGGAGTATTGCTTCCAATTCTGGACAATACACTTTGGGAAGGATGTGACAGCGTTAGAAACAAGGCCGAAAAGACTCATGAGAATGGTTCCAGGGATGAGGAAATATCTCCAGCACCAGTCTGGAAGGAGCAAATGCATAAAAGGTCCTGGTCATGGTTATCTTTACAGTCACTGACAATGCAGTCCTGTACCTTCTCTGAAGTTGGAGTTCTGGCTGCAATAGGTGGCAGATTTCAGTCACGACCTCCTTAGTGAAGCATGGGTGTCTCAAATTTTAGGCATCACTGAGGTTCAGGTGGGAGAATTGCTCCTGGCCTCCAGATGTGAACATTTCTAACCCCCCTCCTCCCCCACTCCCACCCCCCTCTAGCAGCTTGTCCTGCTCTGCACAGCCTCTGCCCATTCTCCATCTGGGACGCCAACTGGTGCACCCATGTGTGAGCGCAACTGTTTTTTTTTCAGCAGCCTTGAAGTCAGCAAGATATACATCAGCATCTGTCACCCCTGTCCCAGTGGACCTTTGAAACTTGAAGCAACTATGGAAAGTACCAAAGACATGTGGAAGAGTAGCAACAGCCAGACAAAATCAATCAGAAGCTAACCTGTAAGTAGTTGATGATCCAATTGAACAGCATTGGTGGGTGTGTCCTTATATTGCTGCTTAACATACCTTCAACTGTGTAAGCTTAAGTGAAGGCATCATGTCATAGAATGTCATCGAATCCCTCCAATGCAGAAGGAGGGCATTCGGTCCATCAAGCCTGCACCGATCTTCCTACAGAGCATCTTACCCGTCCCCATAACCCCACACATTTACCCCGCTAATTCACCTAAACCTACACATCTTGGGACACTTGAGGGGCAATTTAGCATCGCCAATCCAGCTAACGTGCACATCTTTAGAGTGAAACACTAAGCTGTAAAATGGCATTGCTGGTGTTCAATCAGCATTAGACACAGACATTGTGATCTGCCTGTTCTGCACACTTCTGGCAGACACCCATTGTGCATCTGGCACACTATACATCAGAATGGGAACACATGCCATTTTGAAATTGGCCTTGTAGTCCCAAAATTTGGGTGCTTCCCAGCCCAATTTTTTCCCCAGGAGAATAAAAATCCATCAACAAGAAAGGAAAGAAAGTACATCTTCAAGAAACAAATTGACTTCATTAAAAATGAAGCAGTTGCAGTTAATATCATACCTCATCCAGTAGGTGGCATTTAAAGGTCTCTTGCCAATTTCAATAAAAGTTTGCTCTTAATATTTAGAAAGCTTCCGTTAGTACAGGAAGCATCCAGTCTCCAGTCAAACGTGATAGACACTTGGATTGTCTGAGCCACTGGATGTTGAATACAATAAAATTGATGCCCACTAAAGCAAATTTTCTATTGATTTGAAGCTCAGAAAACATTCAAAGGTGAGTTGTGATTAATTTTGAATAATACTTGTACATTTTTTTAAATAATCTTGGAGTCCATGCCACCGCATGTGTAAGTCAGATTTAACTCAGATTCCAAGCGATTGGAATAGCTTGTTCAGAATTTTATTATACTTCTAATGCAAATAACTCCAATAACGAAGGTTCATTGCTGAAAAACAATTGAAATGTATCATCTCGGAGAACTCATTCAGTTTCATGTTATGTTTAAAAATGCGTTGTCTTAATTGTCAGCAATTTCAATCATCTTGCAACCCAGGTGGGGGTGACAGTGTGAAATATTTCCTGCACTCTGTTCTGGTTTTATTTCACATGCTTTGAATTTTCTAATGGTTGTAATATTGTGTGAAAGATTTCAAAACCCCAACTCTTTTGGTGTAGCAGAAATACTTTGGTTATTGGTAAGTAATCAGATAAGACATTAAAAAAAAATCAACCTGACGATGTTGGAGACCATTCGATCACTGGAGTTAAATTGACATTTTCATGTTGGTGAGGTGCGGCAGCGTTGTTCTTGTTAGTGATAACACAGTGAGAGTTATTGGCAAAGGCAAAACTGGACTTTGATATTTCTCAAAACTATTAATTGCTCTTGAAACCGTGGAACCTCCTCGTCACTGGTGATTGGACGAATTTGAGCTATTTTGTTTCTGAAAGCCCATTTTAGCAAACTTCCTGTGCACTCCCTGTCAACATGTATGTTGACACACACACACTGTGCACTCTCTGTGAACATGTATGTTGACACACACACACTGTGCACTCTCTGTGAACATGTATGTTGACACACACACTGTGCACTCTCTGTGAACATGCATGTTGACACACACACTTACTGTGCACTCTCGGTGAACATGCATGTTGACACACATACTTACTGTGCACTCTCTGTGAACATGTATGTTGACACACACACTTACTGTGCACTCTCTGTGAACATGCATGTTGACACACACACACTGTGCACTCCCGGTCAGCATGCATGTTGACACACATTTACTGTGCACTCTCTGTGAACATGCATGTTTACACACACACTTACTGTGCACTCTCTGTGAACATACATGTTTACACACACACTTTCTGTGCACTCTGTGAACATGTATGTTGACACACACACTTAGCTGAATTTTCATCTACTTTTCTTTGTTTTGGGATACTGCGTAAATTACATTTTGGAAACCCACTGTACAGTTTTTTTCATACGGCACCTTTAGTGGAGTCAAGAGTGTTGGTTTAAAGCCTGCTGATTGAGGATCAAAGTAGTTTCTAATCATGCCTAGCATTCAGCATGGAGTGTGCCAGGAGTGCTGCCGCAGTGGTACAGCGGTTAGCACTGCTGCCACACAGTGCCAGGGACCTGGGTTCAATTCCAGCTTTGGGTGACTGACTGTGTGGAGTTTGCACATTCTCCCTATGTCTGTGTGGGTTTCCTCCGGGTGCTCCGGTTTCCTCTTAGGTGTGGGTTAGGTGGATTGTCCATGCTAAATTGTTCCTTAGTGTCCAAGAGTATATAGGTTAGGGGGATTAGTGGGGTAACTACATGGGGTTATGGAATAAGCCAGGGCAAGAGTCATGTAGACTCGATGGGCTGAATGGCCTTCTTCTGCACTGTAGGAATTCCATGATCTTGCAGGTTGAGGTTTTGAAGTTCTTATTATTAAGTTGTTCTCCCTTTCTACTCTGGCACACCCTTCCATTTTTGAGATGATGAGTCACCACTATCTGCAGAATCTCATGAATAGGGCCAATGCAGTGTAGACAATACTTAAAGACAACTTTTGAGGTAGCACAGGAAATTGTATAGAAAATGTGGACTAAGTTATAAAATCCAATGTGCAGGGATATGACTTAAAAAGCAACAAACACAAGAGAATCAAGAATGGTGCAACAGAGAGAAAGATGACGGTGTTGATAATCAACAAATTTCTTATGGGCTTCAAGTTTAAAAATTTTAACTCAGAGCAAAGTTGGTGGGCGGGGTGGATGTGGTGGAGTTGAAGCAAGTGCAGAATGTACTCTCTGCCCCAAGTTGCAGGCTGGGCTATTTTAACAGCCTGGTTGCGATTGAATGCCACCAGTCCAATTCCGGCCCAGAGCAGTAGGGAGAGAGTGCAGGGCATCTGCTGGCTGGGAAGATCAGGTTGCTTTTGCCCCTCCACAGCTTTGTAGTTAAGTGGTATGAAGGATCCCGTGGGAAATAAGTGAAGAAGTTACAACTTTCCTTGTGGTTTCCGGTGGAGGATATTTCTTCCTCTTGGTCCCATAAAGGAAAGTTTTACACTGACCATGGGTATCTTTTCCCTTCCTATGAGCTATCAACTCGCTTGAGCCTAGCAGGAAACTGAAGATTGCAGTCTCCCCACTTAGGCTCAAGTTAAAATGCAATCAGGATCCTCTTGGCATCATATATATTAGGTTCCCACAGATTTAAGCTTGCGTCTTGTCTGCCTGCGGAGCCCTGAAGGTGAAAATCTAAAAGGAACAGAAAATGTCAATTTCCGAGCAGATCATTATTAACTAATTACCTGCCCTGTTTTTGTAAATGGTGTAAGGTTAAAAATGATCCCTTTGTTTTTGTCCTTTTCTAACATAAAAATTAAAGCATCGTGATTACTTTGAATTTCACTCCTGTAAAATTTAAGCCTGCAGAATTCCTTACACTGAGATCTATAAATGACAGAATGTCTGTACAGCCAGAGAGATCATCAATGCTGCAATTGTTTACAGGCTGCTTCAGAGAAGTAATGTTTTCAGTGATGCTGGGTCAATTCAAAGGCATCAGAGATTTGAACTTACTCCAGTAGCATTACAGTGTTTCTAAGTTTGTTTATTTATCAGTGTCACAAGTGGGCTTACATTAGCACTGCAATAACGTTACTGTGAAAATCCCCTAATCGCCACACTCCGGCGCCTGTTCGGGTACACCAAGGGAGAATTTAGCATGGCCAATACACCGAACCAGCACATCTTTCAGACTGGGGGAAGAAACCAGAGCATCTGGAGAAAATCCACGCAGACACGGGGAGAATGCGCAAACTCCGCACGGTCACTCAAGCCAGGAATCGAACCAGGTCCCTGGCACTGTGAGGCAGCAGTGCTAACCACTGTGCCACCGTGCTGCCCCTGTGTGGACATTTAACATTTTAAGGGCAACATTAACCCATTTAAGATAAACAAACTGGTGCCTACTTAAATGGCAGACAGAGAAATGTCATACAAACATACCAAGTGCCCATATGGTAACATTGGCAACTGTAGTTTCGAGGACCTGAATTTGGGCACACCCAGAGTCGGTGCGGGCGGGAGCTTATGTGAAAGCTGCTCCTGCCCGTGATCACCTTGTTAATGCAATGTTACACTGGCAGGCCAATTAGCGGCCATCCAGCGTGGAATGAGTTAGAATATAGAACATAGAAAAACTACAGCACAAACAGGCCCTTCGGCCTCACAAGTTATGCCGAATACATCCATACCTTCTAGACCTACCTATAACCTTCCATCCTATTAAGTCCCATGTACTCATCCAGGAGTCTCTTAAAAGACCCTATTGAGTTTGCCTCCACCACCACTGACGGCAGCCGATTCCACTCGCCCACCACCCTCTGTGTGAAAAACATCCCCCGAACATTTCCCCTGTAGCTACCCCCCAGCACCTTAAACCTGTGTCCTCTTGTAGCAGCCATTTCCACCCTGGGAAAAAGCCTCTGGGAGTCCACCCGATCTATGCCTCTCAACATCTTATATACCTCTATTAGGTCTCCTCTCATCCTACGTCTCTCCAAGGAGAAAAGACCGAGCTCCCTCAGCCTATCCTCATAAGGCATGCCACTCAATCCAGGCAACATCCTTGTAAATCTCCTCTGCACCCTTTCAATCATCTCCACATCCTTCCTGTAATGAGGCGACCAGAACTGAGCACAGTACTCCAAATGGGGTCTGACGAGGGTCCTATACAGCTGCATCATTATCCCCGGACTCCTAAACTCAATCCCTCAATTGATAAAGGCCAGCAGACCATACGCCTTCTTAACCACCTCCTCCACCTGCGGGGCCGATTTTAGAGTCCAATGGACCCGGACCCCAAAGTCCTTCTGATCCTCTACAGTAATAAGAGTCTTTCCCTTAATATTGTACTCCTTCATCCCATTTGACCTGCCAAAATGGACCACTACGCGTTTATCTGGGTTGAAGTCCATCTGCCACTTCTCCGCTCAGTCTTGTATCCTATCTATGTCCCTCTGCAACTTCTGACATCCTTCCAGACTATCCACAACCCCACCAACCTTCGTGTCGTCGGCAAACTTACCAACCCATCCCTCCACTTCCTCATCCAGGTCATTTATGAAAATGACAAACAGCAAGGGTCCCAGAACAGATCCCTGGGGCACACCACTGGTGACCGACCTTCAATTAGAAAAAGACCCATCTATACCCACTCTCTGCCTCCTTTGGGCAAGCCAGTTCTGGATCCACAGAGCAGCAGCCCCTTGGATCCCATGCCCTCTCACTTTTTCTAGAAGCCTTGCATGGGGGACCTTATCGAACGCCTTGCTAAAATCCATATAAATCACATCTACCGCTTTCCCTTCGTCAATGTGTTTAGTCACATTTTCGAAGAACTCCACCAGGCTCGTAAGGCACGATCTGCCTGTGACAAAGCCGTGCTGAGTATTCTTGAGCATACTAAACCTCTCTAAATGTTCATAAATCCTGTCCCTCAGGATCTTCTCCATCAGCTTACCAACCACTAAGGTTAGACTCACCGGCCGGTAATTTCCTGGGCTATCCCTATTCCCCTTCTTGAAAATAGGAACCACATCCGCAATCCTCCAATCCTCCGGCACCTCTCCCGTCTCCATCGATGACACAAAGATCATCACCAGAGGCTCTGCAATCTCTTCCCTCACCTCCCACAGTAACCTGGGGTACATCCCATCTGGACCCGGCGACTTATCTATCTTGATGCCATTCAAAGATTCCAGCACAACCTCTTTCTTGAAGTCCACATACTCAATCTTTTCAGTCCACCGCAAGCCCACAGTACATCCACCCAGGTCCCTCTCCTCTGTGAAAACCGAGGCAAAATACTCATTAAGCACCTCTGCCATTTCTACTGGTTCCGTACAGACTTTCCCGCCTTCACCTTTTATAGGCCCTCATCCTTTTACTCTTCACATATTTATAGAACGCCTTAGGGTTCTCCTTAATCCTACCTGCCAAGGCCTTCTCGTGACCCCTTCTGGCTCTCCTCATTTCCTTCTTTAGTCCCTACAAGCCATATACTCATCTAGATCCCTATCTGTACCAAGTTCTCTGAACCTTTTGTACGCTTTCCTTTTCTTCGCGACTAGGTCCCGCACAGCTTTCGTGCACCACAGTTCCTTTAACCTACCAACACCTCCCTGTCTGCTCGGAACGTTGTCCTGTAGAACTCTAGACAGACATTCCTTGAAAAACTGCCACCTCTCTTCAGTACATTTCCCCGAGAATACCTCCTTCCAATTTACTCCTCTAATTTGCTGCCTTATGTCTTCATATTTCCCCTTTCTCCATATAAACGCTTTCCTCGCTTGCCTGATCCTCTCTTTTTCCAATGCAAGCATAAAGGAGATAGAGTTATGATCGCTATCCCCAAGATGCTCTCCCACTGAGAGATCTGACACCTGTCCAGATTCATTGGTCAGTATCAGATCAAGTACAGCCTCTCCTCTTGTAGGCTTGTCCACATGCTGTGTCAGGAAATCCTCCTGAACACACCTAACGAACTCCTCTCCATCCAATCCCCTTATCCTAGGGATATTCCAATCAATGTTTGGGAAATTAAAGTCTCCCACCACAACAACCCTGCCATTACTGCATCTCTCCAGGATCTGTTTCCCTATCTGCTCCTCCACCTCCCTGTTACTATTCTGCGGCCTATAGAAAACTCCCAGCAAAGTGATCGACCCCTTCCCACTCCGAACTTCCACCCACAGAGACTCTGTGAACAATCCCTCCACAGCAACCACCTTCTCTACAGCTGTGATACTCTCCCTGATCAGCAGTGCCACTCCACCCCCTCTCTTGCCTCCCTCCCTGTCCTTCCTGAAACATCTGAATCCCGGCACCTGGAGTATCCAGTCCTGTCCCTGAGACATCCAAGTCTCCGTAATGGCCACCACATCACACTTCTAGGCATCGATCCACGCTCTGAGCTCATCGCCTTTATTCACTATACTCCTGGCATTAAAGTAAACACATCTCAATCCTTTGGTCTGAGCTCTCCCCTTCTCTATCCCCCGTCCATCCTCCCTCTTGCACTATCTATAACTCTTCTCTGTTTGCGAGCTAACTTCCTCGCTCCCAGTCACCTCGTCTCGATCCCCTCCCCCCAACCTATCTAGCTTAAACTCTCCCCAGTAGCCTTAGCCAACCTTCCCGCCAGGATATTGGTCCCCCTGGTATTCAAGTGCCACCCGTTTTTTGTGCACAGTTCACCCCTGCCCCTAAAGAGGTCCCAATGATCCAGGAACCTGAATCCCTGCACCAGTCCCTCAGCCACACATTCATCCTCCACCTCACTCCATTCCTGCCCTCACCTTCCCGTGGCACAGGCAGCAATCCTGAGATTACTACCTTTGCTTTCCTCCTTCTCAGCTGTCTCCCTAATTCCCTATACTCTCTTTTCATGACCCCTTCCTCCTTCCTACCCACATCAGCGGTACCAATATGTTCTGTGAAAGGTTGAGCGTTGTCAGGGAGGGAGGAGGTCAGTCAGAGAGAAAAGGATGGGTACAGGCTGGCACTTCCAACATGCCCCCTCAGGGGTACAGCCACTGCAGAGCTGTCTGAGGAAGTTGCTGACTTGTAAACAAATGAATATCAGTGGGAAAACTATGCCGCATGTATCTGGGCCAGACAATCACACACAGTCCTCAGTCTCCAGGCACATGTGTTAATTTTATTTGAGCCCTAACTTTCATCCTGTTCTGAATTGAGGTTGCAGCTAAATATAAAGGCCGCCTTGCCAGTTGGCCTGCCCACCAACCGCAAAGGCAGACAAGCAATGTATAATTCCAGTCAATTGCTGCCTAATTAATTTGAATTGGCTTCTTAATGGTCAGCAGGCGCGTTTCTGACTTGCGATCGCACAGCCTAGGTTCAGATTTTGATCAGGGTGTCAGTGCAGTTTTAGAGGAGCTACTTGTTCTTGGTGTTTGGAGTCTTAGTGAATATTGTGATTTGACCACAAGGTGCATTGCTAGTTGTGAGAAGTTTGTTAAGCTGACTAATTGGGTCAAGCCTTTAGCATTTCTAAGTTATTCCAGCATCTTTAGAAATATTGGAGCATCTCTTTCCATTGTGCAAGGGTGTAAACAGGTGAGAGTGAGTTGGCAGCCCATTTGAAAGGTAATAAAAATCGAGAGGGGGGGGATGGAACAAACTTACTTTCAACTTTTTTAGACTATTGAGCAAAAGTTAAGATCTCCCCCATTTTGTGTTTCAGAGCAATGATTCTTACAATATCTTTTGATAGATAAAAATGGTTTACACCAGTGAACTCAATGTTACGTTTTGTTCAGTTTTCTTGTTCTGACAAACAGATGTTGATGTGACACTGTAGAAAATGTTGTTGACACCTAATTGCTTAAGCGTTATCCGCTTTCATCTCCTGGACCTGCTGATATTTACAGAATTGGCACAAGCGCCCTTGGACCAGAGAAAAGATGGATAAGGATCTTCATTTCTGGTGGATCTGGCTGGAAACTGGGTGCAAATAGGATTAAGCATAGTTGTGATTCTCACTTGGTAGAATAGCTTGTGAGCAAGGATCCAGCTTGAATTCAAAGGCGACTTTAATCAGCATCTTTACCTAACCTATCAGGTCAAACTGCCTCTGAAACTTTCTCCTGCCCTAACCCTGAACTCACATTGTCCTCTAGTTTCTCTCCTATCTCCCACAGTGCCCTTTCTGAGCTCATCTTGTCCATGAGACTCACATCCTGCTCTCTCCACCCCTTTCCTACCAATCTGCCCATCGCCCATCTTTGAAAACCATATGAAAACTTTGCAAATGTCAAACCTGAGATTCTGGTTGTTCCTCAAACTGATGGGCAGGCGGCACGGTGGCACAATGGTTAGCACTGCTGCCTCACAGCGCCAGGGACCCAGGTTCAATTCCGGCCTTGAGTCACTGTCTGTGTGGAGTTTGCACATTCTCCCCGTGTCTGCATGGGTTTCCTTCGGGTTGCTCCGGTTTCCTCCCACAGTCCAAAGATGTGCAGGTTAGGTTGATTGGCCATGGTAAATTGACCCTAGTGTTAGGGGGATTAGCAGGGTAAATGTGTGGGGTTACGGGAATAGGGCCTGGGCAGGATTGTGGTCGGTACAGACTCGATGGGCCGGTTGGCCTCCTTCTGTACTGTGGGGTTTTCTATGATTCTATGTTATCAGCAAGGAAACTGCATTAAAATAATTACTTAAAAAAAGCTTGAATTGCTGGACATTGTGGGGGACTTTAACCACTGCCACTGATCTCCACTTAACACTTACTATATTGAGCCAGATTCCCTCCATTTAACCCATCATCACAATTCTGCAGCTTCCATGTCTTCATGTGGGCCAGAAGAAGAAAAAATGGTAAATATGTAACATAGTTGGTTCTCCATTTAAACATCACTTCCCTGAAGCTCAACTCTTATAGAAATGTACTTCAACAGCAGCATAAACTTAAGTTGTCTATTGTCTCCTTATAAGCTGTAATGGTGTTTTCTTCAAAAAGTGACATAATATCAATACTCACCCCAATAGAACTATATAATCTAGCAATTGAATAAAGGAATGGGCTAAAATGAATCATAGAAACCCTACAGTGCAGAAAGAGGCCATTTGGCCCATCGAGTCTGCAACGACCACAATCCCACCCAGGCCCTACCCCCATACATTTTACCCGCTAATCCCTCTAACCTACACATCTCAGGACACTAAGGGGCAATTTTTTTTTAGCATTGATAAAATTGATAAAAGCTGAATGATAACTTCAAAAGAGTCTTCATTGCCTCAAAAAAAAACTGACAAGTCAGAAAAGTATCGAATGTAGACCTCCAACATAGAGTTGTACTCAAAGAGCAAACATTACATGGACCTGCCATAGCTTAAGCTGCAGATAAACCATTCTATTACTTCTATAGCAGCAAGGCAAATGCAAAAATTCTGAAGATGCCCCCTCATTTCTTGTGGAGAGAGTTTGGGCATCTGAGTTGGAGCATGCAATTGCAACTCCTGGCAATTTGTTTATAAATTGTTCACACAGTTGTCCCAGTGGCACTCCCCTTCTCATCAGGTCCAGTGGTAAATCGCAAATAATCTTTTCTCAACCCTTCACTACATCATTGCAACTCATGCTTGGACTTAGTGGGAGTATTGTCAATGAGGATCTGTCATTCTGGATCAGTCTAATTAAGTGGCGGCGGCGGCGGGGGGGGATGTTACTTTCCTGCTTTGCTGAAAATTACAAACAGCAAGTCACACTGACTTCATTACTTAAAAATATGTACTTAATCTATGAAGCATATCCATATTTTGCAAATTCATGAATTTTACCACCAACATTGTAAACCCGGGCCGAAATTCTCCCGTCTCACCCACATGGGAATCATAGCGAATGAGAGAGAATTCGGTGAACCATTCAAAGGTCCGTTGAGCTCAGGTGAGAATCCTGCCCCATAGCACCAAATTATAATTAGATTTATTCAGAATGACTGATCCCCCATTGTTTGGTTCAAAGTATAAGATATTTTTCATTTTATTTGTCCATTTCTCTGAAAACCTTGGTTTTAAGATGAGTGGTGCTTAATTTAGGATGGTGCTTTTTTAAAAATGTATTTAAGGTGGCACAGTGGTAAGCACTGCTGCTTCACAGTGTCAGGAACCTAGGTTCGATTCCCAACTTCCACTGTCTGTGCAGAGTTTGCATGTCCTTCCTGTGTCTGCGTAGGTTTCCTTCGGATGCTCCAGTTTCCTCCCACAGTCCGAAAGACGCATGGGTTAGGTGCATTGGCCGTGCTAAATTCTCCCTCAATGTACCTGAACAGGTGCCGGAGTGTGGCGACTAGGGGATTTTCACAGTAACTTCATTGCAGTGTTAATATAAGCCTACTTGTGACTAATAAATAAATAAATAGATGGTTTGTCTTTTATTTTTGATCCCAAATGAACTGAGAAGAACCTGCCACGTGTTAGTTGTGTTGACTTTGATTTAGAATGATCCTAATTGTGGTCATCAAGTTGCAGACCTTGCAGTGAATTCCCCTCCACATCTTGAACGGTTTGCAAGGTCTGTTGCTTCACACAGTTGAACTTCCTCATTATGTGGGCTTAGAATGGGGGAGAAATGTTGGGGATCCACTTTCACCCCTGTGCCCGAGAATAATCTGGTGGGCAGAATCACCTGCCTACGGAATGCGCCCAATTGATTCAATGCAATGAAACGTGGGCAAGTTTGTCAACACACTGGCAATCTACTCTGCCGGGTTACCACCAGTCAGCCAAGCTGAAAACTTACCACCTGACTCCATGTGACTGAAGATAATAGAAATAGAATTCAATAAAATTAAGAATCGACCAATGACCGTGAAACCATTGTCGATTGTCAGAAAAACCCATCTGGTTCACTAATGTCCTTTAGGAAAGGAAATCTGCCGTGCCTATCTGGTCTGGCCTACATGTGATTCCAGCAATGTGGTTGACTCTCAACTGCCCTCGGGATGGGCAATAAATGATGGCCAGCCAGCGACATCCATATCCCATGAACGAATAAAAAGCTACCTGAACCAAAGCAGCTCTAGATAGCCTGAGAAGGAATAAAGATCATTTCCTCATAACTAAATACAAAATAATTGCATCTTTATTGTTAGCTTTGTTTTTATCAATGTTAATTGAAATGTAATATTTTTGGAGTTTAGCTGTGATTCTTCGAGTAAGAAGCAGAAAGGAACTAAAATAGGGAGCAACTATAATAGTGACTTATAATTGGCCTTCAGTTTGTTCAGGGTTTTGCATTCCTGGCCCTTTGATTTTCTGCATCTGATCTCCCAATTCACATTTTCTTTACAGACTTACATCACCATGAGTTATAGCCAAATATTGCAAAGATTATTCTGTCATCCACTTTTCCTGTTATTCCTGAACTTCAAAATTATTTTGATTTTGCTAACAGCAGCACATGGATCTGATTGCCCATTTTCTTTAACCTCAGGAATGTGGGAGTTCCTTGCAACTGCACTGAACTTTGTTCCTTATACATATGGTTAATATTATCCCTTGCCCCCGATATGGGAAGGTTCTATGAAGCTAACTATCTGGATGAGTGAGAAAACAGTTCGTACTAGTATTGCTAACAATTCATTACATCTCTGTCAAGCTCTGTCCAAGGATAGTTCTGCAGTTGCTGACATTAGAATAACAGTTACAGTGGAATCACAATTATTATGCAAGCTGAGGCTAAGAAACCTTCAACCACTATACATATACTCTCAAATATTCTGCTAAGCTCTTTCATCATAGCTAATGAACTCTGAACTATGAACTGTGGTGGGCACAATGGTAAGGTAGTGATTTGCATTTTTCCAATGATATTTGAGATTTAATTTGATCCAGTGACGGCAATTTTGAAGAAGTTCCACAAGAACTTGGCTTGTGCTATAAGTAACTTAACAGCATCTGTTGCTGCTCTTGACAGCAAAGCAGAAACACTCGCCAACTTTGTTACTTGAAGAGTCTAAAACACTCTTAAAAAGGAAGGATGAAGCGTTTCAGATTTTATTTTGAATGAACACTGAAGTATAACTTTGTGTTTTCTAAAATTTTAGATTAAGGGTATGAGTGAGAGGTTGGGGAGGGAAAGGGAATAGGAGGAGTTGTGATTTGATAATGTGTTTCCCCAAAATTCCTTTTCCTATGGCTTCTGTGAGAAGAGAATCACAGAATCACAGATTACTAAAGTGCAGAAGATGCCCTTCGGCTCATCGAGTCTGCACCAATGCATGAAATGCCCTGACCTGCCCATCTAATAATAGAGGCGTCCACAAAAGTAAAAGCCAACTTTGAAGACAAAATAATTGAGGAATCTGACTCTTACCTCAACTCTGAGTGGAGCCAAGTTTGGTTTGAAGTGTCCCACTTGAACCGAAACAAGATGAATATCAGCACTTTTAGAGTTGAACCTTCGCAAAAGAAAGGCAGGAAAGGAGAGTTTAAATTGCTCACTAGCACAGAGTGAAATATTCACAGTCAAGAAGGAAATATTTAATAGTGCAGAAATTACAATTTTGTTTTCAATACAATGTTGCAGGAAAGCTAAAGAACAAATAGACTATCGACCAAAACTGAATGTTAGGTTTAATTCAGTAGCATCTAAAAGATCCATCAGATTGACACAAAATAAAATATGCCACTATTCCACTCTGCATTTGACTTCCCTTCAGGTAACCACATCCACTGCAACAGATGGTGAATCTATATTTCACATTGCATTTCCGAAAACCATTTATGCCTAGCAGTCTTCAGATCTTCAATTTAAATACCATAACAAAGTGCACTACAGAACGAGACAATTTAACCCATTGAGCAGAATTTTCATGGGGTCCATGGAGGCTGGTCTGGAGGTGTGAGGCGGGTGGCTGAAAACAAGAGAGAAATCCCACTGGGCCAGTTCAGCAGGATTTTGCAGAAGTGGATGGATAATGACAGGATCAGTTACCAAGCCAACTACTGTTGTGGCCTGTTAACCCCTTTGAGGGTTTAGTTAAAGGCACAATCCTGATGACATCTGATTTTCCCTCCAGCCTATGAGGTATTCATCAAGCCTGGAGGCCGTAAGTGAAATGGTGATGGATTCTCAATGGAAGATCTGGTGGAAATCAGAGCCAGAGGCCGTATTCAATGGGAAGGTGCCACGCTAATATGGGGTCGTAATCATGGGCAGTGCCCATTCCTGTGAAGGACTCTCTGCCCTGATGGCTGTCTGATGGCATTAACTCTTTTGATCCTTCTAATAGCCCCCTTTTGTAGCTGACAACAGGAAATGGAAACATCTTTATCAGGTTTATTATTGATAGCACTGATGCACCATCAATCAAGCAAAGACTAGTTTGTATGCAAGAACAAATAGGCTTTTATTAGCAAAAGACTTGGAGCACACCCCTGCCGATGAACTGGTCCAGACTGAGGCAGGGGGGTGGGGAGCAGTCGCCTTTATACCTGGACCAGGCTGGGGGAGGAGTCCCGGGCAGGGCCAGCAGGGACGTGTGCAGGCATGTCACACACACAGGCAATAAGCTAACAGTGGTTTACCACAAGCACACTGTGTTTTGAAGCTAAATATATTAACTTGACAGTGTATGTGATCCCTGTGAAGGTTAACAGAAACCTGGATAGCATTCCAATTTGCAGTCAAAAGCAAGCAGTTGTACATGAACAGGTCTGCTCATTTTCTATACTTGATTTCTCTATGCTATATTTTTATTGGGTTTCCACAAAGTAGAGGGCAATACACTCAGGAACCAAGAATAACATTTAAGCTAGAAGTTTCGATACTCTTTGTCCTCAACTAATAAATGAAAGCACAATGTTAGATCGGGTTTTTACTTTTTTATATTTTCACAGTATGTGGGCATTGCTGGACAGGACAGCATTTGCTGACCATCCCTACTTGCCCTTGAGAAGGTGGTGCTAAGCCCATCTGGTGTAGGTACACCAAAGTGCTGTTAGGAACAGAGTTCCAGTCTTTTGAACCCATGACAGTGAAGGATCAGGATTATAGCTCCAAGTCAGGATGGTGTGTGACTTGCAGTGAACCTACAGATTATGGTGTTTCCATTTACTTGCTGCTCATGCCCTAGATGGTAGAAGTCACAGGTTTGGAAAGTGATGCTGATGAGCTTTAGTGAGTTTTTTACACCAGTGCATCTTGCGTTTGGTACACACTGCTATGCATTGCTGGTGGAACGGGTGAATGTTTAAGGTAAAAGCAAAATACTAGGGATGCTGGAATCTGAAACAAAAACAGAAAAATGCTGGAAAATCACAGCAGGTCTGACAGCATCTGTGGAGAGAGAGTAGAGCCAATGTTTCAAGTCTAGATGACCCTTCGTCAGAGCTGAGAGAATCAGTAGAGATTTATACTATGAGGATAGGGAGGGGTGGTGGAATTAGACAAAGGGAATGTAAATGAGCCTGCAGAAGGCTGAGAAGGTGTTGAAAGTGTCCATTAAGTGATCAGAATGCGTGAATGGCAAAACAAATGTACAGCTTGGTAAAGGACTGCCTGAGGAATGTGACAGTTGGCCTGAAGAAGGGAAGGTTGGAAAGAAGGAGTGATTAAAATGGAGAATGAGATGAAATGAAATGAAATAAAATAATTGGAAATGGGGTGGAGGGGAGAGTTCATGCTCTGAAGTGGTTGAACTCAATGTTCAGTCCGGAAAGCTGTAAAGTGCCCAATCGGAAGATGAGGTGCTGTTCCTCCAGTGTGTGTTGGGGTTCACTAGAACATTGCAAAAGGCCAAGGACGGACGTGAGCAGGAGAGCAGAGTGCTGTGTTGAAGTGGTAAGCAACAGGAAGGTCTGGGTCCTGCTTGCGGATGGACTGAAGGTGTTCTGCAAAGCGGTCATCCAGCCTGCGTTTAGCCTCTCCAATGTAGAGTAGACTGCATTGGGAGCAGCGAATGCAATATACCAAATTGAAGGAGGTGCATGTGAAGCACTGCTTAACCTGAAAGTGGTGTTTAGGACCTTGGACAGTGAGCAGGGAGGAGGTAAAGGGGCAAGTGTTGCACCTTCTATGATTGCATGGGAAGGTGCCGTGGGCAGGGTATGAGGTGTTGGGCGTGATGGAGGAGTAGACCAGGGTGTCCCTGTGAAATGCAGAAAGGGGAGTGGGGTGGTGAGGGGAAGATGTGTTGAATAGTGGCTTCATGCTGGAGTTGGCGGAAATGGCAGAGGATGATCCTTTGAATGCGGAGGCTGGTGTGGTGAAAAGTGAGGACAAAGGGGACCCTATCCTGGTTCTGGGAGGGAGGGGAAGGGGTGGAAGCAGTGGCCCAGGGGATGGGTTGGACGTAGTTGAGAGTCCTGTCAACCACAGTGGGTGGAAAACCATGATTGAGGAAGAAGGAAGACATATTGGCAGCGCTAGTTTGGAAAGTGGCATCATCAGAACACATGCGGTGGAGGCGAAGGAACTGAGAGCGTGGGTTGGAATCCTTACAGGATGTGGAGTGTGAAGAGCTGTAGTCAAGGTAGCTGTGGGCGTCAGTGGGTTTTGTATTGGTACTAATGGACAGTTTATCACCGGAAATAGAGAAAGAGAGGTCAAGGAAAGGAAGAGAGGTAATGGAGATGCACCATGTGAAGGTGATAGAGGGGTGGAAATTAAAAGCAAAATGTATAAGGTGCTGGATGGTGAGCTGATCAAGCTGGCTATATTGCCCTGGATGGTGTCAAGCTTCTTGGGTGTTGTTGGGGGCTATCTCATCCAGGCAAATGGTGATTATTCTATCACACTCTTGACTTCTGCCTTATAGATGGTGGACAGTAGGTGAGTTACTCGCCACAGCATTCCCAGTTCTGACCTGCTAATGTAGCCACATTATTTATATGTCTGGTCCAGTTCAGTTTCTAGCCAATGACAACCCCCAAGATGTTGATAGTGGAAGATTAAATTATGGTAATTCCATTGAATGTCAAGGGCAGATGGTTACATTCTCTCTTGTTGGAGATGGCAATTGCCTGGCACTTTTGTGGCACAAATGTTACTTGCCATTTATCAGCTTATCCTCTCCCACTATACTTTGAACTTTCAGTCAATATTTTTCAAAACTGGGCACACACAGATGATTAAAATGGCCACTGCAATCCATGAGACCTTGACATTTTGAGTTTCGGACAGTCCTAAGTCTTAAGCGAATACCTAAATATGAACATTCACACCTATCCGGGGAACTCACACATCACTTTGTTTAAGGATGGATCAACATAAAAGACAAATGGTAACATCGAAACCCAATATGTGTAAGACAGATGTGAATGGATCCTATCAAACTGCCATCATGTTATGATAGTTTCTGTCTTCCAAACCAGGCTGGGTGAATCCAAAGTTGTCAAGCGACCATGCAGAATTATTGCAATCAACATTCACACCACTTGTTGTTTGGGAAAACGGCTTTGAATTTCTGGGAGACACATGATGATAGAACCATTTTGTTGTCGGCTTCTAAAACCAGCAAGAAGCAGCTTGCAGACAAAGGGTTCCGCTGAAGCCATCAAATTAGTTGCAAGTCACCTGCAGTCAAGATAATAAATAGCAATACTTTGGAAGTGGGAGATCCTACCAGAGAGAAAAATTCCCCAACTTATTTCAGTTAAACTTCACTTGTGAAGTAACCTCACAGAAATTCAGAAACCTCACAGCCTTCTGAGAATCATTCAATTTACAAGACCTACACTTCAACTTTAAAGCATCCATTGCATCTAAGAAACAATAGGCCTGCCACACAAGAGACTGAGATTATAATAAGCTGTAACAGTATATTACCTTCATCTTTATCTAATCTTTGTGTGTGAGTGTACGTGAGAGATAACTGAATGAAACATTGCATTAAATTCAGTGTAAATGCCTGATAACAAAAAACCCTATCAAAAGGATGCTGCTGAGAATATTTTAATTGGGACACTCACTCTGAGGCTAGGAAAACACTCACCTCTTACATGCAAGCATACTGATCACAGGCAGTAAAAAGAAACACATAAATGTGATCCATGACAGGCCAAGTCTAAATATTGTGCACATCTCGCTGCATATAGACATGGACTGCTGTCATATTTCGAGGAGTCACGGATGCTGCTGAACATTGTGCAATCATCAGCGAACATCCTCACCTTACGAAGGAGGGAAGGTGATTGATGAAGCAACTGAAGATGGTTGAGTCTAGGACACTATCCTGACAAACTCCTGCAGCAACGTCCTGGGACTTAGATAACTGGCCTTCAACAATAACTGTTTTCTCTTGTGCTAGGTATGATTCCAACCAGCAGAGGGTTTCCCCTCAGATTCCCATTGACTTCAGTTTTGCCCAGGCTCCTTTATGTCACATTTAATCAAATGCTGCCTTGAACTCAAGGGCAATCACTCTCATCTCACCTCTTAAGTTCAGTTCTTTCGTCTGTATTTGGACTAGGATCAGTGGATGGGTGGCCCTGGTGGAACCCAAATTGAATATCAGTTATTGCTGGCATAGGCAGATTATTGCTGTGTAAGTGCCACTTGATAGCATTGTTGATGATACCTTCTATCTTGATAATTGAGAGTAGGCTAATGGGTCAGGTTGGTTTTATTCTGCTTTTTGTGGACAGGACATAATTGGGCAATTTTCCTTACCATCAGTGTTGTAGTGGAACAGTTTGGTTAGGAGTGCAACTAATTCTGGAGCACAAGCCTTCAGTACTACTGCCAAGATGTTATCAGGGCCCATAACATTTGGAGAATTCAATGCCTTCAGCCATTTCTGACTATCACTTGAAGCGAATCAAATTGGCTGAATTTATGGTATTTGTGATGCTGGGGACTTCCAGAGGAGGCTGAGGTGGATCATCCACTTGGCATTTCTGACTGAAGATTGTTGCATATGTTTCAGCCTTGTCTTTTGCACTGATGTGCTGGGCTTCCTCATCATAGATTATGTGGATATTTGTGAAGCCTTTTCCTCAGTTTACTTGTTTAATTGTCCATCACCACTCACAGTTGGATGTGAAAAAACTGCTTCTATGATCTGATATGTTGGTTGTGAGACCACTTAGCTTGGTGCTTGGCATGCAAGTATTAGTTTATTTTATTTTATTTAGCTTATTTATTTATTAGTGTCACAACTAGGCTTACATTAACACTGCAATGAAGTTACTGTGAAAATCACCTAGTCGCCGCACTCCGGCACCTGTTCGGGTACACTGAGGGAGAATTTAGCATGGCCATAAGATCATAAGAACTAGAAGCAGGATTAGGCCATCCAGCCCCTCGAGCCTGCTCCGCCATTCAATAAGATCATGGCTGATCTTTTCGTGGACTCAGCTCCACTTACCCGCCCGCTCACCATAACCCTTAATTCCTTTACTGTTCGAAAATCTATCTATCTTTGCCTTAAAAACATTCAATGAGGTAGCCTCAACTGCTTCACTGGGCAGGGAATTCCACAGATTCACAACCCTTTGTGTGAAGAAGTTCCTCCTCAACTCAGTCCTAAATCTGCTCCCCATTATTTTGAGGCCATGCCCCCTAGTTCTAGTTTCATCTGCCAGTGGAAACAACTTCCCTGCTTCTATCTTATCTATTCCCTTCATAATTTTATATATTTCTAAAAGATCTCCCCACATTCTTCTGAATTCCAATGAGTATAGTCCCAGTCTACTCAGTCTCTCCTCATAAGCCAACCCTTTCAACTCTGGAATCAACCTAGTGAATCTCCTCTGCACCCCCGCCAGTATCAGTATATCTTTTCTCAAGTAAGGAGACTAAAACTGTACACAGTATTCCAGGTGTGGCCTTATCAGCACCTTATACAGCTGCAACATAACTTCCCTGTTTTTAAACTCCATCCCTCGAGCAATGAAGGACAAAATTCCATTTGCCTTAATGACCTGCTGCACCGGCAAACCAACTTTTTGCGATTCATGCACAAGGACACCCAGGTCCCTCTGCACAGCAGCATGCTGCAATTTTTTACCATTTAAATAATAGTCCATTTTGCTGTTATTCCGACCAAAATAGATGACCTCACATTTACCAACATTGTACTCCATCTGCCAGACCCTCGCCCACTGACTTAGACTATGTATATCCCTTTGTAGACTTTCAATGTCCTCTGCACACTTTGCTCTGCCACTTATCTTAGTGTTATTTGTAAATTCTGACACATTACACTTGGTCCCCAACTCCAAGTTATCTATGTAAATTGTAAGCAATTGCGGTCCCAACACTGATTCCTGAGGCACACCACTAGTTACCGATCGCCAACCAGAAAAACATCCATTAACCCCCAGTCTTTGCTTTCTCTTAGTTAACTAATCCTCTATCCATGCTAATACATTACCCGTAACACTGTGCATCTTTACCCTGTGCAGCAGCCTTTGGTGCGGCACCTTGTCAAATGCCTTCTGGAAATCCAGATACACCACATCCACAGGTTCCCCATTGTCCACCGCATGTAACGTTCTCAAAGAATTCCACCAAATCGCCCTTCATGAACCCACACTGCGTCTTCCCAGTGGGACAATTTATATCTAGATGTCTCGCTATTTCTTCCTTGATGATAGATCTAAGCATTTTCCCTGCTACAGAGGTTACGCTAACTGGCCTGTAGTTACCCCGTGCACCTAACTAGCATGTTTTTCGGACTACGGGAGGAAACCGGAGCACCCAGAGGAAACACACGTAGACACGGAGAGAATGTGCAAACTCCGCATAGACAGTGACCCAAGCCAGGAATCGAACCTGGTGCTGTGAGGTCACAGTGCTAACGACTGTGCCACCATGTCACCTGTGATGTACCTTCACCAGGTTAGCGGCTCATTTTTAGATATATCTAGTGATTGTCCTGACATGTCCTCCTGCACTCTTCATTGAATCAGAGTTAATCCCTTAGTTTGATGATAATATTAGAGTGAGGGAGAGAGTAGGCATGAGATTACAGATTGTGGTTAAATACAGTTCCGCTGATGATGGGCCACAGTGCCACATAGATCTGTTCTGAATCTACTATGCCATTTAGCACAGTGGTAGTGCCACACAACACAATGAAGAATATCCTCAGTAAGAAGACAGGACATCAACTTCACAAGGATTCACTCCTGGTCACTTGTACCAATTATCAAATGTTCCATTGTTAATGGCAGGTACTCCCAGAAGAACAGCGGGAAAGTTTTAGGGATGTCCTGAAAGCATCCTTGAATAGATCAAACGTTTCTGCCAACTCATAGGATTCCCTGGCTCGTGACCAACCACCATGGAGAAGGTTCATTCAGGAAAATACCAAACACATCTAGAAACTTAGTTAGGAAATCACATAAATGATGACAGTTTGGACATTAGCCAGGACCTCTGTATTACTGGTCCAGTGATATTACCACCATGGCACCATCTCCACAGGGAAATGTACTTAATCCTCTACTAACAGGAATATGTTTATAGTAATTTGCCACCAGGTGATTTTAGTTTGGAAAATGCTTGAACTGGAGCTGCGTGGGGTGTAGGACAAAAGGGAAACTCCAATGGGAATCTAAGCATCAGGCCATTATAACACCTGGACCTTATTTGAACAAAGCAAGTCAGACTCTTGCCCAGAACTAGTGTGAGTAATGTCAGGATGGAATGGTAGAAGAAAGAATTTGGAGTGGAACTCCGAAGACACAGGGGACCCAGGGAAATATTTGCTAGCATCAATTTAACACTGAGAAGGGGAGGTTAGCAATCAATGCTAGAACTGGGGGGGCAAGGCTGTGGTGAACCATAGTTGGTTACCACTATGAGTGCTGAGCCATGGATGGTCAGCACTATGGGGGTTTGTAGATATGATTACTGTAGTGACTGTTGGTGTTAGGGTTGGGCTGTTCTACCTGTTGATATTGTTCTGTGGTACACTCCAGTTGGCTCCGCCTACCAGGGGAAGTATAAAGGTCACTGCACTGCCTGGAGACCCTTTAGTCTGGGATTGTATTGTATATAGTGTGCTCCATTCTTGTCAGTAATAAAAGCCTTTATTTCCCGGGTACAATCTAGCCTCCCGAGTGATTTAATCGCGCAACAATTTTATTACTGACAAAATTTTGAAAACCATGGAGCAAATGTTGAAACCCGATCGGCTTACTTTAGATCCACGTGCGGCAGGAACGTCGAACGCTTTCGACCATTGGTTAAAGTGTTTTCAAGACTACATCGATGCCTCAACAGCCATTCAAAACGACGCCGATAGACTGCGGGTCCTCCACGCGAGGGTAAGCGACACCGTATACTTAGCAATCCGCGATGCCCAAGACTACAAAGGGGCCATCGAACTACTTAAGAAACGGTACAACAAACCGCCAAACGAGATCCATGCTCGACACCTTCTAGCCACTCGACGGCGGCAGCCCGGCGAAACGACAGAACAGTACCTGTGTGAACTCCAGCAGCTAGCCAGAGCCTGCAACTGCAAGCCAGTGTCAGCGGCCCAGTATACGAACGACTTGATCCGCGATGCGTTCGTGGCGGGAATCGGCTCATCGAACATTCGCCTCCGGCTGCTAGAGCAAGGTAATCTAGACCTCGCTAAGACAGTAGAATTGGCTGATGCTATGGAGACGGCCTCCAGAAGCCTAGAAACGTACCCCACCGACCACGTGGGAACATCGTGGCAAGTACAGCCACCGACTCTACTTTATTCAGCGGCTCCGAAAAACTGCGCAATTGTGTTCCCAACCTCGGACCTGACGACGGCGGCAGCTCCAGGAGGCCCGCGGTGTTACTTCTGTGGATTGGCGAAACACCCTCGGCAGCGATGTCCAGCTAGAACGGTATTGTGCTCCGCGTGCGGAAAGAAAGGGCATTATGCCAAAGTCTGGAGGACCAAACCACCCTCCAAACATAGCAGTGCGGCGTGTGATTCTCCTGAGCCTGTCTCCTTGTCTCCAGCGTCTTCGAGGTCTTCCACCACGTGCGATTCCAGAGTGCCGCCATTCCTGACGACGGAGACACAAGACACGTGCGACCTGCAGGGGCCGCCACTTTTAGCGCCACCGACCACGTGCGATCCATGGGCGCAGCCATATTGGTCGGCACCGACCGCGGACGACCAGCAGGGGTCATCATCATCAACCATCTCAGCTGCCTGCAGTGGCACCCAAGACCCAACGGTGGCGTCAATCATCCTGGACCAGGCCAAGCCTCACAGACTCGACAAGTCCATGATGGACATAGAGGTAAATGGACGCCAAATTCATTGTTTGTTTGACAGTGGGAGCACGGAGAGCTTCATTCATCCTGACACTGTGAAACGGTGCGGTCTCCGAGTACGGACTGTCAGACAGACAATTTCGATGGCGTCGAGGTCCCGGTCTGTTACCGTGCTAGGGAGCTGCGTGGTCAACCTGACGGTGCGGGGCACAGTTTACGAGAACTTCAGGCTCCTTGTGTTACCGCACCTTTGCGCTCCGATGCTCCTGGATCTAGACTTTATGGTCCACCTGAGGAGTGTAACCCTGCAGTATGATGGGCCACTCCCTCCACTTTCAGTGGGAGCACAGCAGCCTCCAAATTGCCCAGCGCGCTCCACGTGTAGCCTCTCGACACTCAGAATCACCCCACCATCTTTATTCGAGAATCTAGTGCCAGGCTGCAAGCCCATCGCAACCAAGAGCAGGCGTTACAGCGCTGAGGATCAGATCTTTATTCGATCTGAAGTTCAGCGGCTCCTCAGGGAAGGGATCATCCAACCTAGCTCTAGTCCATGGAGAGCGCAGGTAGTGGTGGTTAAAACTGGAAACAAACCCCGGATGGTCATAGACTATAGTCAGACCATTAATAGATACACGCAGCTGGATGCGTATCCTCTCCCGCGCATATCTGACATGGTCAACCAGATTGCGCAGTACCGGGTGTTCTCCACCATTGACTTGAAGTCAGCTTACCACCAGCTCCCCATTCGCCCAGAGGACCGAAAATACACGGCCTTTGAGGCGGATGGTCGTCTTTGTCACTTTTTAAGGGTTCCCTTTGGCGTCACGAATGGGGTCTCGGTCTTCCAACGTGCAATGGATCGAATGGTGGACCAAAACGGGCTGCGGGCTACCTTCCCGTACCTGGATAACATCACGATCTGCGGCCATGACCAGCAGGACCACAATGCCAACCTCCTTAGATTTTTACGCACTGCGTCTCGCCTGAATCTGACCTACAACAGGGAGAAGTGCGTATTTCGCAAGCGCCGTTTAGCAATTCTCGGATACGTGATGGAAAACGGGGTTCTTGGCCCTGATCCAGACCGTATGCGTCCCCTCCTGGAACTTCCCCTGCCCACTAGCATCAAAGCACTGAGAAGATGCTTAGGCTTCTTCTCATACTATGCACAGTGGGTTCCCAATTATGCGGACAAAGCCCGTCCGCTCATCAAGTCTACCTCCTTTCCCCTAGCAACAGAGGCTCGCTTAGCCTTTGAAGGGATAAAAGCCGACATCGCGAAAGCCACGATGCACGCTATCGATGAGTCCATCCCCTTCCAGGTGGAGAGTGATGCATCTGATTTCGCCCTGGCCGCCACACTTAACCAGGCGGGCAGGCCCGTCGCCCTTTTCTCTTGCACCCTCCAAGGCCCCGAAATTCGACACTCTGCGGTGGAAAAGGAGGCCCAGGCCATTGTGGAGGCCGTTCGGTATTGGTGCCATTACTTGGCGGGAAAACGATTCACCCTGCTCACGGACCAGCGGTCCGTGGCGTTCATGTTCAACAACACGTTACGGGGTAAGATCAAAAATGATAAAATCTTGAGGTGGAGAATCGAACTCTCCACCTACAATTATGATATCATGTACCATCCAGGGAAGCACAATGAGCCCTCAGATGCCCTGTCGCGTGGAACATGTGCAAGTGTGCAGGAGGATCGATTACAGGCCCTCCACAATGATCTCTGCCATCCGGGGGTCACTCGGCTCTTCCATTTCGTAAAGGCCCGGAATCTACCCTACTCAGTGGAGGATGTCAGGTCCATCACCCGAAGCTGCCAGGTATGTGCTGAATGCAAATCGCACTTCTACCGACCTGACAGGGCACACCTCATTAAAGCCACTCGCCCTTTTGAAAGACTGAGTGTGGACTTCAAGGGCCCCCTTCCTTCGACAGATCGGAACGTGTACTTCCTCAATGTGATTGACAAGTACTCACGATTCCCTTTTGTCATTCCCTGTTCTGATACGACCACTGCCACGGTCATCAAAGCATTACGGGATCTTTTCACCCTGTTCGGTTACCCCAGCTATATCCACAGTGATAGGGGCTCGTCATTCATGAGTGACGACTTGAGGCAATACCTGCTCTCAAAAGGGATTGCCTCAAGTAGAACTACAAGTTACAACCCTAGGGGTAACGGACAGGTTGAACGAGAAAATGCTACAGTCTGGAAGGCTGTCTTACTGGCGTTGAGGTCTAAATGTCTTCCAGTCTCCCGTTGGCAAGAGGTACTCTCTGATGCGCTCCATTCTATCCGCTCACTCCTGTGTACGGCAACCAACGCTACTCCACATGAGAGGATGTTTTCCTTCCCTAGGAAGTCTTCCTCTGGGACCTCATTACCATCTTGGTTGACGCACTCAGGGCCTGTCCTCCTGTGGCGGCATGTTAGGACCCGCAAGTCCGACCCTTTGGTTGAACAGGTCCATCTCCTCCACGCCAACCCTCAATATGCCTACGTGGCATACCCTGACGGGCGAGAGGACACGGTCTCTATTAGAGATCTGGCGCCAGCAGGGGACTTGGAAACCCCAGTCGCTTCCACACCCCTAGTTAGGGACCCCCTGACCCTTATCTCCCCTCCTGACACGGCGCGGGCAGTATCGGGACCACCACTTAATCCTCTTACTCCCGTGTACAGCTTGCCTGAGTCCAGGAGACTGTCACCACCTCGAGGCGTGCTCGAGTCCAGCAGATTGTCGCCACCTCATGGTCCACCTGTCCATGAGGAACTGGAGGAGTCACTGGACACCGCCTTGGAGAGAAGGTCACCACGGTTACCAGAACCGGCGTTACCGCCAGTGTTGAGGAGGTCGCAGAGACGGTGCGGTCCTCCAATACGACTGAACTTGTGAAAATATGAACAGTTGTTCTGTTTTTGTTTGCCCCACCGGCCTTTGTTTTAAAGGAGGGGTGAATGTGGTGAACCATAGTTGGTTACCACTATGAGTGCTGAGCCATGGATGGTCAGCACTATGGGGGTTTGTAGATATGATTACTGTAGTGACTGTTGGTGTTAGGGTTGGGCTGTTCTACCTGTTGATATTGTTCTGTGGTACACTCCAGTTGGCTCCGCCTACCAGGGGAAGTATGAAGGTTACTGCACTGCCTGGAGACCCTTTAGTCTGGGATTGTATTGTATATAGTGTGCTCCATTCTTGTCAGTAATAAAAGCCTTTATTTCCCGGGTACAATCTAGCCTCCCGAGTGATTTAATCGCGCATCAAAGGCCACAACTGGGAAACCCAAAGACTGGAGGTCTCCCCGGGCCCCACAAAGATTTCACCTAGAAAGTTACACTTCAATTCTTCAGGCCATTTTGTGACTGCCTATACTGGTTTGGCTGTTGGGTTTGGCCTCAATGCAGGGCTGCCAAACCTACTGCGGCACCAATGATGTCACTAGGCTCGCCAATGGCAAACATACCCCTGCCTTCCAGTGCCCGGCAGGACTTCTGAGTTTGTTCTCAACTAAGTTGTTTGGGAGACGGAGGTGTGGGATTAGGGTCAGGAACGGATGCTTCGCTATTCTCCCTCCACGATGTTAACCTTTGCCTGCACCCTTCCTGTACCATTTTCGCCAGGCAGAGGGTTAAAATCTATCTCATTATGTCTGATATGTCCGCTCGAGAGTCCTGTGGTCACTGTGGTGGGACATGATAGGGAAGATTTATATGGAAAAATCATTAATATTTTTATATGGATCACAATGTGAGCAGGACTTTGTCATAAATGCCACGCAGAGGAAATCTTTCTGCTAATCGCAGAGAAAGGCAGCAACCAAAATATAATAGAAAAAGTCGTTGCAGTAATAATTCATTAATGGTGAGGTTCCTTTGAAAAATAAATAAAGAGGACAATGATGTAACCTTGGTAGGCGGATTTTGAGGAAATAGCATGAGTTGAAGCAATCGGTTCCTCTTTATCAGAACAACTGAAAAAAGTTGATAATTCTTAAGCAAACATGTCAAATTTACAAGCTGTACTGCATTTTATATTCCTTTCTACCTTGCTGTGTTAACCACTGAACAAAGGGAGTCAGCACTGACACAATGATCAAATGTGCATTAAATATGCTTTATGATAAGTAGACAAGGATTTTTAAAGGACTGAGATCATTGAGGGCTAAGTGAGGATTTACCCCAATTTTGATCAGTTAGTTTTCTAGGTGATTCTCCCAAAAAAATTCTAAGTGCTGAATTCGCATAAAACTAGAGTAAATCCCGCTGGTGTTTTCAGCAGGATTTTCAAAATGAATCTCCCACACTCCGTGCATCACAGAGAGCGTGAATCATATTGAAAATCTGTGGGCAGGACCTATTTCGATTGGAGAAGCCGACAGCATAGTGCTGAGCGAGCCACTGTACATGCAGCAATCTGTAATAGCGGAGATCACCGCGTGCACAGTAGCCCCGCACTGCTGGCCTCCCGATCGCTGGCCAGCCCCACGACCTTGCGATGCTGCCCCACCAATTCCCCCCTACCCATGACCGCTGGCCTTCCAGACATCTCCAGGCCAGCCTGAACCCCCCCTCCCCCTGGCCTGCCTCGATCTCCCGACTCCCGCCCTTGCAGGGCACCCCACACCCCCCCCCCCCCCCCCCCCCACCCCACTCCCGAAGGCCAGTCCCGGCGCTGGCCTCCCTCCCTCTGTTACCGATCCTGATCTTGAAACATATAAGATGATTAGAGGTTTAGATAGGGTGGATAGTGATAGCCTTTTTCCTCTGATGGAGAAATCCAGCACGAGGGGGCATGGCTTTAAATTGAGGGGGGGTAGTTATAGAACCGATGTCAGGGGTAGGTTCTTTACCCAGAGGGTGGTGAGGGATTGGAATGCCCTGCCAGCATCAGTAGTAAATGCGCCTAGTTTGGGGGCGTTTAAGAGATCCGTAGATAGGTTCATGGACGAAAAGAAATTGGTTTAGGTTGGAGGGTCACAGTTTTTTTTTAACTGGTCGGTGCAACATCGTGGGCCGAAGGGCCTGTTCTGCGCTGTAATGTTCTATGTTCTATGTTCTATGTTCTATGACTGCAGAGCAGCAGTGAGAGCCCCCGCCCCCTCTGGTCCCACCCTCTTGGCACTGCCGAATGTCTGGTGGGCAGTGCCAAGGTGCCCCCGGGCATTGCCATGTTGCCCCTTGGGCTCTGCCGGGGGGGGCAGGCTGGCACTGCCAAGCTGGCAATACCCAGGGGGCACCGTCCCTTACCCCAAACCTCCTGGGGGGGCCTCCATGGCCTCCCATCACTCCAGTGGAGTCGGGCCGCCAGCTCCCTGCTAATGGGGAGCTGTTGTAAACCCCACTGGAGTGAAATACTCCAGGCGTGGGGGGACGCAAGCGGGCCTGGGCCCGCTAATTGCATTCAAATGCTCCTTTAAATATTTTAAACAGTTCCATATCGATTTCTGACGTGGAGCTAACAACACCAGAAATCTGGCAGCCGTAGGCGGGCAGAGGGCATGGCGCCCAGCGGAAGGTCCGCCACATGGCCTCCGCTTATGTCTCCCGGCCCACTGCTCCAGCAGCGCAGCAGGCTGGGAGAATCGCCGCCAAGTAATTTTGTACTGTGCTTGCAGCATGAAGCCGAGATAGACGTGTGGGGATTCTCTGGCCTCCATGCAACGTACTTCATGGTGGTGCACCAATCGACGGCAGCAGGGTCTTTTGGTCCTGCCGCTGTCAGTGGGATTTACCATTGACCGCACCCCACAGAGCCACGAGGGGATGCACCATCGGTGGGACCAGAAGATCCTGCCGGCATAAACAACCGGTGAATTCTGGCTAAAACCTCGGATTGGAGATAGAGTAACAATATCAGAGGACAGGAATCACAGAATCTCACAGCACAGCAGGAGGCCATTCAGCCCAATGGGCCATTGCTGTCTCATTGACAGAGTTTTCCATTTATACCTATTCCACTGCTCTTTCCTCATAGCCCTGCATATTCTTTTTCAACTATATATCCAATACCTCGTTGAAAATTACTGCCTCCACCCACTTCTCTCAGGCTTTACACTGCAGGTTATAACAACTTGCTGCATCAAATTACTCTCCTCATCTAACTTCAGCTCCTTTTGTCAATTCTTTTAAATCTTGGGCGGGATTTTCTGGCCACGCTCGTCCAAAGACCAGAAAATCCCACCCGAGGTCAATGGGCCTTTACATGGTCTGCTCTCCTACCCACCCTCCCCCCCCCCCCCCCCCCCCCCCCCCACCACCCCCCCGCCACCCCCCACGGGCCCACTACAATTCCCATGGTGCTGGGATGGGAAAATTCCACCCCTTGTGTCATGTTCCCTGTCTACTCCATCAAAAACTCCATATCATTTGAACACCTCTCTTCAATCTCCCCGGAAAAAATTCTGTTCTAGGAAGAACAATCCAAACCTATCTAGCCTCGGCACATAACTCTCATCCCTTAACACTGGTTTAATTCCGGTAAAGCGCCACTTCACCCTCTCCGAGACCTCGTTCTTTCATTATTGTTCCTTTGCCCTTCAAATGCCAATGGGTCTTCTGTGCGTTTCCACCATTTTCTGTCCATATTTATTTTTCACTTAAGCTGTGGAAAGAAGTGATATGGGCAATCTCTGCTTTCCTACCATGCAATCCATAAAAAAGAAAAACCTTTTGGATGTATGGATCGGCAAAATTAGCAAAGAGGAACCGTGCACATGCATGAAACATGATGAAATATGTGGTGAGATCAGTGTAGATGAACATACTTCCTCCATATCATCATGGCCCCTCATCTGCTGGGGTTCAAGACTCTCAATATCTTGAAGCATTTCTCTTACCAGCTGTTGTGCTGCAAGTTCAAACTTTAGCCCATTAAGTGTGGCTGATGTCGATACGAGAGCTAGTAAGGGAATTAGTATAATCACTAGTGACCTGAGCTTCAAGGCTTGATTGTTGTTCTAATTTACCCAACCGTAAAGAAGATGATGTGCCCAGTAAACCGTTGGAGTCTGGCAACCATGTATAAGAAGCTGGTAGTGTGCTAGTAAAAGATTACACTGAATGTTCTCTTCTCAATGTGTGGTTAGGTTTCACCACGCCCAAGCGTTAAAGATGGTGAAATAAGTCACAAAGATATGTATATGTATAAATAAGTAAAGATGAACACACGTTTGTACCGGTTGCATTATGGCATTAGCTAAATCCTACAGGGCTAAATTTCCACTCTGTGTTCGAGTTATCCCCAGCATATCCCCAGCAGGGGTGGCACAGTGGTTAGCACTGCTGCCTCACAGTGCCAGGGACTTGGGTCACTGTCTGCATGGAGTCTGCCCATGTCTGTGTGGGTTTCCTCCAAGTGCTCCAGTTTCCTCCCACAGTCCGAAATACGTGCTGGTTAGGTGCATTGACCCGAACAGGCGCCGGAATGTGGTGACTAGGGGAATTTCACAGTAACTTCATTGCAGTGTTAATGTAAGCCTACTTGTGACTAATAAACTTTAATGAGATGCATTGAAGAAGTTCTGAAGAAGAGTCACAGGAGCTTGAAACTTTAACTCTGTTTCTCTCTTTACAGATGCTGTCAGACCAAACAGCATTTTCTGTTATTTCAGAGTTCCAGCATCCGCAGTATTTTTCTTTTATGTAAGAGATACATTATGTGTATTCATTGTATGAGTACTAACGCAACTATTGCTAACTACTGCAGGTACTATTAAAATTACTCCTGGGTGGAAGGAAATCTAAGACATATTAAGTCACTGCCCTTGCCCTTTGTGTTGCTTAGTTATTAAAATCTTCTTCCCAAACTCTTAAGACTTTGGGAATGCTTTGTACCCCCCACCACCCCCCCCCCCACCCCCCACCCCCGCCATTCTAAATTCTAAAGTGCAATGCCAGCTACCCAATGGAAAACAATACTGTAATTGTATAAAAATGTAAGTGTTCATATTGTAGGTCAATGGTTATGGTAATTGTTTAGCAACCTGAAGTTCAGGACATGAAATTATGTTTAATAAATATGCTAATTTTGAAGTCAGCCCCAGAAAAATTAAGAAGAAAGCTGCTTTATTGTTAGAAAACCCCAGTTGGCTCACTAATACCCTCCAAGGAAGAAAACTCATCACCTTCGCATGGTCTGACCTACTTGTGGTCCTTACCTCCCACTATTTGTAGTTGACTCAAAACCCTGAGAACACCAAGGGATTGGTGGATTGATGATAAATTGCGGCTTGTCAATCTCACCCAGATCCCAAGAAAGGAACAAAAATACAAGTAAAATAAGTCAAGACATATGGAAATCTGATGACTAATTGCAGGCATCTGGTGACCTCAAGGCTCTCCTGGGATCCCCTTGTGCACTTCCTAGGGTCTTGGCTCCAATTTGAAAACTAATAGCCTGGAGTTTGTGTTTTCATTCATGTCAAAGCCATCTGCTACGTTGCTGTGATACAGCTTATCTGCACAAGAGAAGGCAAAATTTATTGAGTCATACCAGAAAATTCTGCCAAAACATTCACTTTGCAATGTATCCTGTTGGCAGCATCAGCAGATTACTAAAAAGCTGGTCAAAAACTGTTACATAGTAAATGTGCAGTTGGCATGACATAATTCAATTTTACTTTTCAGTCCAATTCTACATGTGCAGGCGTAAGATCACCAACTTTGGTGGTACATTTTCCAGAAAATCTCTTGCTTCCAATCACTCTTATCCCACACTTGTTCCCTCGATTGGTAGCCTAACACATCTATCCTCATGGTGTTCCAGCCTTCTATTCATATTAAAAGGTGAACAGACATGTTAATTACCCAATTCAATGCTTTGTGACTGTCAGCCGTACGTCTCCAATATCAACATCTGCAATAAGCAAAAAAGGTATTTAAAGAAATTGAAATAAAACATCCAATTTGTTTCCTCTCTTGCTGCTCACAGCAGTAAAGTTTATTTATTAGTCACAAGTAAGGCTTATATTAACACTGCAATGAAGTTACTGTGAAATTCACCTTGTCGCCATACTCTGGTGCCTGCTCAGGTCAATACACCTAAGCAGCATGTCTTTCAGACTGTGGGAGGAAACCGGAGCACCCGGAGGAAACCCACGCAGACATGGGGAGAATGTGCAAACTCCACACAGACAGTGACCCGAGCCAGGAATCAAACACGGGTCCCTGGCGCCGTGAGGCAGCAATGCTAGTCATCGTGACAGGTGTTCTTTAATTTCTGGTGACTCCAAAACCATTTGGGAGAGTGAGCAACCCTAGAAGATGAGCATTAGCAACATTTGCTGACTTTTCAAAAGAGATCTTTGAATAGAGTCCCTACAGTGCAGAAGGAGGCATTTTGGCCCATCGAGTCTGCACCGACTCTTACCCAGCCTTTCCCCATACACCACGGACATATCCTGCAAATCTACGTATTTTGGAACACTAAGGGGCAATTTAGCATGGCCAATCAACCTAACCTGCACATCTTTAGACTGTGGGAGGAAACCGGAGCACCCAGAGGAAACCCACGCAGATACGGAGGGAATGTGGAAACTCCACACAAATGACCCAAGGCCAGAATTGAACCCAGGTCCTTGACGCTGTGAGGTTGCAGTGCTAACCACTGTGCCACCATGCCGCCCAATCTCTGAATGGTGTTCAAGAATGGAAATACTGGCTGATTTCCCTTTGTCCTTTTGCCCAGATTCCCCTAATGCCGTACAGATCACCACCCATCAGTGGAACCTTCTTGTTCTTTATGGTTCAAACCATTCTCCCATGTTACATTTAACACTTCACCCGCCATTTGAATGCACCAGACTGGAGTTGGCCTCAAAGCCCCTGAAATTCTTTTCAATACAAATTGGCATTGCATATGAGTTGGAAGTCAGAGCCATTTTGACTAAGATATAGGCCAGCGTATTTTGTAAATCCAATTGTTTCTAAGGACCGAATGAAAACAGGCATTTTTGACAAACAACACCGCAATGGAATCCTTGCTCAAAGATATGATAGAAAAGTATTTGGAAACTGAGATTATAGTATAGAATAGTTTGAATTAATCTCAAAAGGAAAGTGTAATGATGCACATTCACAGTCGTCATTAGAAACACAGAAAGTATTTATTAATAAATACCTTCGGTGGCACAGTGGTTAGCACTGCTGCCTCACAGTGCCAGGGACCTGGATTCGATTCCCAGTTTGGGTCACTGTGTGGTGTCTGCACATTCTCCCCATGTATGTGTGGGTTTCCTCCAGGAACTCCAGTTTCCTCCCACAATCCAAAGATGTGCAGGTTAGGGGGATTGGCCATGCTAAATGCTAAATTGACCCTTAGTGTCAGGGGGACAAGCCAGGGTAAATGCATGGGGTTATGGGGATAGGGCCTGGGTGGGCTTGTGGTTGGTGCAGATTCGATGGGCTGAATGGCCTCCTTCTGCACTATAGGATTCTATGAATAAGCAAAACTGTGCAGAGGCCAGCAGCCGCACGGCTGCCCCAGAGCAACCCACACAGCTACTCCTAGTCCTTTACATGTCTTCTGCTCAAGAAAGGACTCCACCTCCTGGAGTGATTACCCACTCTAGTCCCAATTGGTTCCCCAAGTCAGGTAACCTTCTTCTGCTGTGTTGCCCTTAAAGGGACAATCACCACAGGAAGGTCATGCTTGATAAACCTCATTGAACATGAAGAGTACATAAGAGTAATGCAGTAGATCTTCCATTCTCTGGATCATTGGAGATCAAACATAACCCCGAAGATGCACTTTAGGAGACTGCAGAAGTCCCAATGCATTGACTCCATGGGAATTGCCTGCGAAGTTTGAACTTCTGATGGGCAATTCCCCTGTTCACCGAAACCTTCCAAAACGTCTCCAACTCTGAGTTAAGAGTCAGTGACTTCAGACAGTTCTAACGTAGTTAGCCAGGAAATATTAGACCGAGAATCCTCGCCTGACTCCTGATTGCTGCTCTTCAGAAGATTGAGGTCTTCATATTTGGATTTTCCAAAAGTCTTCAATAAATTGCTTGGAAGATTTTCCTAAGTGAAATCAGAATATATGGAGTGAGGGGACAAGTAGCAGCAAGCAGATCACGTTGGCTGCAAAGCAGAAAACATGGATTAAAAGTGGTTACTAAGACTAGTAAAAAATGGGAAATGGTAAGCCATAAGGAATTGTGCTAGGACCACTGTTGTTCACCATTTACATAAATGATTTGAGCCCGAAGACAGAATCATAGAACCATAGAGCGCAGAAGAGGCCTTCCTGCCCATTGAGTCCACGCCGGCACATTAGAAACACCTGAACTCCCACTTAATCCCATCTGCCAGCACTTGGCCCATAGCCCTGAATGTTATGATGTGCCAAGTGCTCATCCAGTTACTTTTTAAAGGACGTGAGGCAACCCGCCCCCACCACCCTCCCAGGCAGCACATTCCGGACAATCGCCAGCCTCTGGGTAAAAATATTTTCCTCACATCCCCCCTAACTTTACAAATATTGACTGGAAAAGCTATAGTTCGAGTACTTTAGAGGGGTCAGTTTTTGTCCAATGTGTGCAGGAAGGCTTCCTGACACAGTATGTAGATAGGCCAACAAGAGGCGAGGCCACATTGGATTTGGTACTGGGTAATGAACCAGGCCAGGTGTTAGATTTGGAGGTAGGTGAGCACTTTGGTGATAGTGACCACAATTCGATTACGTTTACCTTAGCAATGAAAGGGATAGGTATATACCGAAGGGCAAGAGTTATAGCTGGGGGAAAGGAAATTATGATGCGATTAGGTGAGATTTAGGTGGCATAGGTTGGGGAAGGAAACTGCAGGGGATGGGCACAATTGTAATGTGGAGCTTGTTCAAGGAACAGCTACTACGCGTCCTCGATGAATATGTACCTGTCAGGCAGGGAGGAAGCAGTCGTGTGAGGGAACCGTGGTTTACTAAAGGGGTTGAATCTCTTGTGAAGAGGAAGAAGGAGACTTATGTAAAGGTGAGACATGAAGGCTCAGTTAGGGAGCTTGAAAGTTACAAGTTAGCCAGGAAGGACCTAAAGAAAGAGTTAAGAAGAGCCAGGAGGGGACATGAGAAGTCTTTGGCAGGTAGGATCAAGGAAAACCCTAAAGCTTTCTATAAGTATGTCAGGAGTAAAAGAATGACGAGGGTAAGATTAGGGCCAGTCAAGGACAGTAGTGGGAAGTTGTGCGTGGAGTCTGAAGAGATAGGAGAGGCACTAAATGAATATTTTTCGTCGGTATTCACACAGGAGAGGGACAGTGTTGTCGAGGGGAGTACTGAGATGCAGGCTGTTGGACTGGATGGGATTGAGGTTCATAAGGAGGAGGTGTTAGCAATTCTGGAAAGGGTAAAAATAGATAAGTCCCCTGGGCCGGATGGGATTTATCCTAGGATTCTCTGGGAGGCTAGAGAGGAGATTGCAGAGCCTTTGGCTTTGATCTTTGTGTCATCATTGTCTACAGGAACAGTGCCAGAAGACTGGAGGATAGCAAATGTTGTCCCCTTGTTCAAGAAGGGGAGAAGGGACAATCCTGGTAATTATAGACCGATGAGCTTTACTTCTGTTGTGGGCAAAGTTTTGGAAAGGATTATAAGAGATAGGATTTATAATCATCTAGAAAGGAATAATTTGATTAGGGATAGTCAGCACGGTTTTGTGAAGGGTAGGTCGTGCTTCACAAACCTTATTGAGTTCTTTGAGAAGGTGACCAAAGAGGTGGATGAGGGTAAAGTGGTTGATGTGGTGTATATGGATTTCAGCAAAGCGTTTGATAAGGCTCCCCATGGTAAGCTATTGCAGAAAATACGGATGCATGGGATTGAGGGTAATTTTGTGGTTTGGATCAGGAATTGGCTAGCTGTAAGAAAACAGAGGGTGGTGGTTGATGGGAAATGTTCATCCTGGAGTTCAGTTGCTAGTGGTGTACCACAAGGATCTGTTTTGGGGCCACTGCTGTTTGTCATTTTTATAAATGACCTGGATGAGGGCGAAGAAGGATGGATTAGTAAATTTGCGGATGACACTAAAGTTGGTGGAGTTGTAGACAGTGCGGAGGGAAGTGGCAGGTTACAGAGGGACATAGATAAGCTGCAGAGCTGGGCTGAGAGGTGGCAAATGGAGTTTAATGCGGAAAAGTGTGAGGTGATCCACTTTGGAAGGAGTACTGGGCTAATGGTAAGATACTTGGTAGTGTGGATGAACAGAGGGATCTGGGTGTCCATGTGCATAGATCCCTGAAAGTTGGCACCCAGGTTGATAGGGTTGTTAAGAAGGCATACGGTGTGTTAGCTTTTATTGGTAGAGGGATTGAGTTTCGGAGCCATGAGGTCATGCTGCAACTGTACAAAACTCTGGTGCGGCCGCACTTGGAGTATTGCGTACAATTCTGGTCGCCGCATTATAGGAAAGATGTGGAAGCGTTGGAAAGGGTGCAGAGGAGATTTACCAGGATGTTGCCTGGTATGGTGGGAAGGTCGTATGAGGAAAGGCTGAGGGACTTAAGGTTGTTTTCATTAGAGAGAAGAAGGTTAAGAGGTGACTTAATAGAGGCATACAAGATGATCAGAGGATTAGATAGGGTGGATAGTGAGAGCCTTTTTCCTCAGGCGGTGATGGCTAACACGAGGGGACATGGCTTTAAATTGCGGGGTGATAGATATAGGACAGATGTCAGAGGTAGGTTCTTTACTCAGAGAGTAGTAAGGGCGTGGAATGCCCTGCCTGCAGCAGTAGTGGACTCATCAATATTAAGAGCATTCAAGTGGTTATTGGATAAACATATGGATGATATTGGAATAGTGTAGATTCGAGGGGCTTTGGATTGGTTTCACTGGTCGGTGCAACATCGAGGGCCGAAGGGCCTGTACTGTGCTGTAATGTTCTATGTTCTAAGCCTCCTGCCCCTCACCTTGAACCCATGTCCCCTCATGACTGACCCTTCAACTAAGGGGAATAGCTGCTCCTTATCCACTTCGTCCATGTCTCTCATAATCTTGTACACCTCGATCAGGTCGCCCCTCAGTCTTCCTTGCTCCAGCAAAAACAACCCAAGCCTATCCAACCTCTCTTCATAACTTAAATGTTCCATTCTAGGCAGCATCCTGGTGAATCTTCTCTGCATCCCCTCCAGTGCAATCACATCTTTCCTATAATATGGCAACCAGAACTGCATACAGTACTCTAGCTATGGCCTCACCAAAGTTTTATACAACTCCAACATGACTTCTCTGCTTTTGTAATCTATGTCTCAATTGATAAAGGCATGTGTCCCATATGCCTTTTTCGCCATCCTACTAACATGCCCTTTTGCTTTCAGAGATCTGTGGACAAACGTGCTTGTTCGCCGTGTCCTACCATTCATTGAATACTTTCTTGTCAAATTACTCCTTCCAAAATGTATCACCTCACACTTTTCAAGTATAGGATTAGCTACCCCTGGCTACAGTTAGTGTCAGAGCCACATAGAGTCATATAGAGTTATATAGGTTTGTCTACTCCTGGTTTTAATTAAATTCCATCGACCACTCATCTGCCCATTTGACCATTCCGTCTGTATCTTCTTGTTGCCCAAGACTCTCCACCTCACTGTTAACCATCCGTCCAATCTTTGTGTTATCCACAAATGTACTAATCCTATCCCCCACATAGTCATCAATGTCATTTATATAAATGACAAATATTAGGGGGCTCAACACAGATCCCTGTGGTACGCCTCTGGACACTGGATTCCAGTCATTAAAGCAGCCTTCTGTCATCACCCTCTGTTCTGGATTCTCCCACCATCAGGAACATTCTTTCTGAATCTACCGTCTCTAACCCTATTAGAATTTTATAAGTTTCTATGAGATCCCCTCTCACTCCTCTAAGCTCCAATGAATACAAGCCTAACTGACTTAGTCTCTCCTTATATGATAGTCCTACCATTCCAGGAATCAGCCCGGTAAACTTTTGCTGTACTCCCTCTATAGCAAAAACACCCTTCCTCAGATAAGGTCACCAAAACTGCACAAAATACACCAGACATGGCCTCACCAATGCTTTCTTGGGATTTTAAAGCTTCCCACGGAACAATGTCGGGAAGCTATTTAGCATGCATTAGTACATCATGCGTGCTGATTAAAAGGCCACCTCGCCAGAATTAAGTTTCCCTACTAGCGGGAAATCAGAACATTCACTTTTGCGATCCTCAACAGATTGAATGTAAGGAGTCATACTGTGAAGTACATGTATAGGATTAGCTACCCCTGACTACAGTTAGTGTCAGAGCCACATAGAGTCATACAGAGTTATATAGGTTTGTCTACTCCTGGTTTTAGTTAGTGTCAGAGCCACATAGAGTCATACAGAGTTATATAGGATTGTCTACCCCTGGTTATAGTGGCGAGCACTTATATACCTTCGGCACTTCTTCCATGACTTTGAGATTGGTACATGCTGCTTTCACCTTCTTGAAGACCGCTCATAACTTCAATTATGTCGGGTGCCGGCAGCACGAGCTGTGTAAAGGCTGGAAGTGAAGGGATAGGATGGTAGGATGGGTGGAGGCTGGACCTGGGAGACAGACTAAGGGTGGAAAGGGAGGGAGGTTGTCTGGGTGCTCTTAAATAATGGCACTCAGACCTCCGAAACAATGAAGCACCATCGGGCAAGGCAATGTCCTGCCCACCCCCACAACGAGATTTGCCATATTCTGCATGTTTGTATAAGTAATGAGTTAAATGGCACAAGATCGTGCATGTTCAGCCGTCCTGCCACCTCCCAGCGGGAATCATTTGCACTCTCTGCCTGCCAACAAACTTAGACTTCAGACAGAAGATTCAGCCATATATTAAATTCATATAAAACCTTGTTAAAGTGAGCATCTCTGGTGCCCATCTTATTAAAGGGTATAGAAAAACCAGAGAATGTGTATAAAGAGGATTTAATGGAATGACATCGGAACAGAGAAGTTATATCAGGAAAAATTAAACAGGCAGGGAATCATTTCACTCGCAAAGTGAAAACGGATAACCTGACCTTTAAGAAGGGTTTGAAGTGTCGGTGTAGAGAAAATATTTCCTCTTGTGGAAGAGACCAGAACTAGGGCCCATATATATATATAAGATAACCACTAATAAATTGAAAAGAAATTTCAGAAGAGACTTAGTCAGCCAAAGAGTGGTTAGGGTGTGGAACACATGACCATCATGTACGAGTGGCATGGTGGCACAATGGTTAGCACTGCTGCCTCACAGCGCCAGGGACCCAGGTTCAATTCCAGCCTCAGGTCACTGTCTACGTGGAGTTTGCATGTTCCCCCTGTGTCAGCATGGGTTTCCTCCGGGTGCTCCGGTTTCTTCCCACATTCCAAAGGCGTGCTGGTTCGATACATTGGCCATGCTAAATTCCCCCTCAGTGTACCTGAACAGGCACTGGAGTGTGGCGACTAGGGGATCACCACAGTAATTTTGCAGTAACATTGTAGTGTTGATGTAAGCCTACTTGTGACTAATAAATAAACTTTATCAGAAGAAGGTGAGGTGAAAGACATAGTTAGACATAAGGGAAGTTAAATAACTAATGACACTAAATCAATGCAAAACCCTGGAAGTCTGCCCCTAACATGACAGTGAGTGTGCTTAATGTGGACTGCAGTGTTTCAAGAAGGCAACTCATCACCACCTTCTCAAGGGCAAATAGGGATGGGTAACGCATGCTGGCCTGGTCAGTGATGCCCACATCCTATGAAAGATGACATTTTAAAAAACCATGAGGTAAAAAAGGAATAGAGAGTTATGTTGATGCAGTTTGATGAAGAAGGGTGGGAAAAGGCTTGCATGGAACATAACCACCGCCAAATGACCTGTTACAGTGCTGTAAATGCTGTGCCATTGTGTAATGTAATTTCAGGGAATTTTGCTGAGCTGTTTCGTCTTGTGAAAGTGTCACGGCACTTCCCATCACTGGGCCTCATTTCTCCCATGAACCAGAAATTGCAGTCTTGTGGTTTTCTCTCCTTGCAGAAGCCATGCGCCATTGCACGTTAGACACATTTTTTGATAGACACATGAATGGGAGACGAACAGAGGGAAAGAAACCACAATAAGTAGTGGGTCTAAATAAGTTTTATGAATCAGCATAGGCTTAGTGGGCCGAAGGGCGCATTCCTGTGCTGTACTGTTCTAATCTGTTCTTTTTCATTCTGGATTCAGACAATCCTAGGTCACGTGTTCCTTTATTTTATCTCCGAGCCACTCCATAGGATGGTATCAACAACAAAGTACACTCAATACACAAAGCTAATTCATCTTCTATCTACCTGCACAGTGATAATAGCAAAGGAGCTGTAGAAGATCACCTTTAGCATCAACTGCCCCAATGATAAATTATTTCAATAATAAGTGTTTCAAGATAGAGTGCTGTAATGAGTGTTAAGATGGCTGTGGAGATGGTGAGCCATTGAGGCTACAGGTTTAAGTATGGATACGGGTTTGGATAATGGATTTGGGACAGGTCAGAATGTAGGTCGGAATCATGGATGTCAGCATTGGACATGGTTTAGATATGAATCTAAGTATAGGTATAAATGCTGGGTCTTTTATTTCAAAGATTTTTTCCAATGGTCCAAGGAGATGATGTTTCAACCATATAGATGCTTTATGTACACACATGGATAGTGAAAAAGTCACTACTATACTACTTATACTATTCCTACAAGCTTTTAGCGATGAGAAAAGTGGTTCTTTCACAGTTATTTATGCTTCTGAGCATCTAAAACAGGACAGAATAATCACAAGCTGTCCCCAGACTCTCAGAAAAGTCAACGATTGAAGGGAAATTAAACATCCTGCTTTCTAGTGAATGGAAATTCAGTCTTGCTGGAATACGTTTATAAGTACAACACACTTCACTGGATTTTGGTGAAGTGCCTAATGCAGCTGTTCAGTTTCCCTTCCAAAAAAAACCATGTTTAGCTATGCTTCAAAAGCTTAGAACAGTTGGGTGATTGTTACGTTATAACTCAGTGCCTCAGTATGGTGATTTCCTGTGTTGACTGGAAGGACACATTGACCAACAGTTAGTACCACGGGGTTAATGATTGCAGGCTTGCGCTCTCTTGTCAAGCTCTAATAACGGTAATAAAAAAACAGACTGGTGGGCATATTTCACCCAGGTTTCTGCTGCTTTCCTTTACTATTTCCCAAAGCACTCTCAAATGTGTTCACTCAAGAGCATCGGTGGAGCTGTCATATTTCTGACCATAGTTTTTCAGCCTCCCTTGGACTCAAGGTTTGTGCCGGAGGACTGGGAAATTGCAAGCATTACACCCTTCTTCAAAAAAAGGGTGTGATGATAAACCCGGCTGCTACAGGCCAGTCAGTTTAACTTTGGTGGTGGGGAGCCATCCAGAAATGATAATTGGGGACAAAATTAATAGTTATATGGACAAATGCAGGCTAGTCAAGGAAAGCCAGCAATGGGTCTCTTCAGGGATTTGATCATAAGGAAGATTTACAACTCATGAGGGTAAAGAATCTTAGGGTTTATTTGTTATTTATTAATGTCACAAGTCGGCTTACATTAACACTGCAATGAAGTTACTTGAAAATCCCCTAGTCGCCACACCCCGGCACCTGTTCGGGTACACTGAGGGAGAATTTAGCATGGCCAATGCGCCAACCAGCACATCTTCCGGACTGTGGGAGGAAACCGGAGCACCCGGAGGAAACCCACGCAGACGCGGGGAGAACATGCAGACTCCACACAGACAGTGACCCAAGCCGGGAATCGAACCCGAGTCCCCGGCACTGTGGAGCAGCAGTGCTAACCACTGTGCCATCATGTCACCCCATGGTGGCAGGAGTAGAAAACATTTCCATTTTGTGGGCTGCACGGTGGCACAGTGTTTAGCACTGCTGCCTCACAGCGCCAGGGACCTGGGTCCGATTCCCAGGTTGGGTCACTGTCTGTGTGGAGTTTGCACGTTCTCCCCTTGTCTGCGTGGGTTTCCTCCGGGTGCTCCGGTTTCCTCTGACAGTCCAAAGATGTGCGGGTCAGGTTGATTTGCCATGCTAAAATTCACCCTTGTGTAAATACATGGGGTTGTGAGGATGGAGGCTGGGTGGGATTTTGGTCTGTGCCGGCTCGATGGGCCGATGGCCTCCTTCTGCATTGTAGGGATTCTATGAACAACAATGGGGAGTAGGTACAGAGGAGATGTCAGGGGTAAGTTTTTCACTCAGAGGGTGGTGGGTGAGTGGAATCGGCTGCCGTCAGTGGTGGTGGAGGCAAACTCGATAGAGTCTTTTAAGAGACTTCTGGATGAGTACATGGGACTTAATAGGATTGAGGGTTATAGGTAAGCCTATATATAAGCCTAGGTAGGTAGGGACATGACCGGCGCAACCTGTGGGCTGAAGGGCCTGTTTGTGCTGTATTTTTTCTATGTTCTATGTAACTAGTGCCAGATTCAAGTAGGTGCAGTTTTAGGTGTGCCTCAAAAAATCATCTTAACCCCAGGAAAATGCTCCTTATGAACTTCCCCAAATCAACCACAAAGCTCCCTTCCTTCGAGCAGTATTATCTGTTTTCAAACAAATTGATAATGATCTTTGTTAACGTCAGAGAGAGAGAATATCCTCTGTGCATTAGGTGTTGCAAAATTTGAAACCGGTCCTCTTTAAAAGTGTTCATGATTTTGCCACTTCTTGTGCTTTAGTTTTGCTTTCTCACTTTAATGGTAGGTTTATTTTCCATGCACATGCATTTCACCCATGCACAGTACAGGTTGCTTTAAAATTCTCCTGCCTTTCATTTATCCTGACAATTTATCTTTCAAACATTTCAAAACATTTGAATGCTGTAACTTAAGTTCAGAGTTAGTGTCAGTTAACAGGACAAGTTATTCATACAATTGACTGATATTTCCAAAGCTAAGATAATTAAATGCAGGGATTCCATTTCAACTCTCTCCCCGCACCTAGTGGTGCACTAAGGCAGACTTTCGTCTGTTTCCGCAGCTAGTAATTCCCGGAACAGGTCGCCAGTCTGTCACCAGAAGCTTATAGCTTGAGGGGTGCCACTCCACATCAAGCTTGGCTGACCAGGAGTCCCTCCCACTCTTACCCCATCCACTGGGGTAAATTGCAGGTGGACACACTCGACCAGTTTGATCACGGTATGAGTGCAGCTTCCTTGACCATCAAGCCCTGGGGTGGGATTCGAACCAGGAGATTCACAGCTCAGAAGCAGAGAGGCTACGCACTGTGCCATATAACCCCCTAAATGCAGGGCTGCTCGGCACTACCACCCTGGCTGGCAACTGGTAAAATATTGTAAAAGTAGACTTGGGAGCAGGGGTACGCCATTCAACACCTCAAACCTGTCCAACTAGAATCATGGCTGACCCGACACTTCACAACCAATAGCAGCTTGGTTTCATCAGGATCCAAATTAGAGATTTAATTTTCCATTTTAATCAGGACAGATGACAAGTGGAACAATGTTTGACGAATACTTTACAGTTATCTGGCTATATTTTAGAGCATCCATTGCCTTCATTTGTTTAGAGATAAGTTGGAAGAAAATGATATGAAAGGGCTGAATTTTATCAAGAGGTTGTCCTTCTCGCCAGGGCCGCAAGTGGGAGATCTGACCTCGGGCCTTGGGTCACCAGGGGGTCATTTTACCAGCAGTAGCCAATTAAGAGGCAGCCACTGGGACTGTCATCCAATTGACCACCTAGAGCTACACGGCCAATCAGAGGGCCAGCAGCTTGACAGCCTCAGCAGCTTCACTAGTAGTCACTGCTGGGGTTGCAGGATAGGGATGAGGGAGAGGATGCCTCCATACCAAGGAGCCCTGGAAGAGAAGGGTAGTTTGGTTCAGTGCCAAGGCCAGGCAGGTAAGTACAAGTGATGGGATCGGGGGTGATGGGTTGGAATGGGGGGGTTGGCGGGTGGGGTGTGTGGAGATGGGAACGTTGTGTTGGGGGAGGGAAAGGTGGGGGGCATGGGCACCATAGTCACTGAGGTGGCATTGCTGGGGAAGCTCTGTTGGCAATGTAGCAGCCCCAAAGGAAGCCCCTACTCTCCCAGGAACCCATTGGGAGGTCACCAGAGAATTTCCACATTCAGTGAGAGTCCCTCCCAGCAACCATAAATAACCAGCAGGAGCAAGAATTGGCACTTAATTGCCACAATTGGCCACCCAGTGGGAGGTGGTCCTGCTGCTGAGGTCCCTTTGCTAGTCATATGCCATGGCAATAGGAAGACATCAAGGTCCCTGTAATAAGTCTTCGGAGGCAGAAGTCCCTTCACCAAAATCCCTTTATTTACAATTCCAACAGCAGTACACTGGGTACTAATAGTTAGCAGTCGACCTTCGGGGGTGCCAGAGGAACTGATATTCCTGGTTAAATACAAGGGAAAGACTCTCTGATTGGCCCATCAATTGACTCCTTAATCAGGGAGTTCATATTCCAATAGGCCAACCTCAATGGCCTGAGTGAAATTTAAAGTGAAAACTAGAAGTGGGCAGCAAAGGAGTCTGGGAAGGGTTTTTATTTTAACTTTAAAAGTCAGTTACCTGGGAGGTTCCCCCTCATTGATCCACTGGAGCAAGCTGAGAGGGGTGATTGAAGGCAGCAGTGCTGGTGAGAGATTAATTGGATTAATTGAATTGTTTATTTATTTAATTAGTCAGCTAGTGTGTGTATTTGTTTGGCCTTTACTTCAACAGCGGTTTTTCAAGTTTAAAGTGAAAACTAGAAGTGGGCAGCAAAGGAGTCTGGGAAGGGTTTTTATTTTAACTTTAAAAGTCAGTTACCTGGGAGGTTCCCCCTCATTGATCCACTGGAGCAAGCTGAGAGGGGTGATTGAAGGCAGCAGTGCTGGTGAGAGATTAATTGGATTAATTGAATTGTTTATTTATTTAATTAGTCAGCTAGTGTGTGTATTTTTTTGGCCTTTACTTTAACAGCAGTTTTTCAAGTTTAAAGTGAAAACTAGAAGTGGGCAGCAAAGGAGTCTGGGAAGGGTTTTTATTTTAACTTTAAAAGTCAGTTACCTGGGAGGTTCCCCCTCATTGATCCACTGGAGCAAGCTGAGAGGGGCAATTGAAGGCAGCAGTGCTGGTGAGAGATTAATTGGATTAATTGAATTGTTTATTTATTTAATTAGTCAGCTAGTGTGTGTATTTTTTTGGCCTTTACTTTAACAGCAGTTTTTCAAGTTTAAAGTGAAAACTAGAAGTGGGCAGCAAAGGAGTCTGGGAAGGGTTTTTTAAGCGCGTGAAGTATAAAAGGTAGGCTGCAGTATACAGCGGGCAGCATCGGGAGCGGGCAGTGGAGTGTGTGGGAAGCAGAGTGTGAGCTATAAGACTTTGGCTCACAGGGCTTAGGCTGAAAGGGCGAGCAGGGGTGAGTTGAATTCATTTTTGCACTTTCTACCTGGTACTGGCAAGGTATCTAGAGGGGATGGGTGTGCAGGCAGTGCAATGTTCCTCTTGCACTATGTTTGAGGTGAGGGACGACGACAGTGTCCCTACTGATTACACCTGTGGGAAGTGCACCCATCTGCAGCTCCTCCAAAACTGTGTTAGGGAACTGGATCTGGAGTTGGATGAACTTAGGATCATCAGGGACGCAGAGATGGCCATAGACACAAGCTTTAGGAATACAGTTACTCCGAGGATTGAAAACAGATGGGTGACGGTGAGAGGGGCTGGGAGGAAGCAGTCCGTGCAGGGATCCCCGGTGGTCGTTCCCCTTAGCAACAAGTATTCCGCTTTGGATACGGTTGAGGGGGATGACATACCAGTGGGGAGCCGCAGTGAGAGGATCTCCAGCACTGTGTCCGTCTCTGTGGCTCGGGAGGGAAAGGGGGAGAGCGGGAGGGCGATAGTTATTGGGGACTCGTTAGTTAGAGGGATAGATAGGAGGTTCTGTGGCAGCAAAAGAGACTCACGGATGGTATGTTGCCTACCGGATGCCAAGGTCCGTGATGTCTCAGACCATGTTTTCCAGATTCTGAAGGGGGAGGGGAAACAGTCACAAGTCGTGGTGCACATTGGTACCAATGACATAGGTAAGAGAAGGGACGGGGATTTAAAGCAGGAATTTCTGGAGCTGGGCTGGAAGCTGAGAGCCAAGACGAAACATGTGGTCATCTCTGGTACGTTGCCGGTACCACGTGATAGCGAGTTGAGGAACAGGGAGAGAGTGCAGTTAAATATGTGGTTGCAGGGATGGTGTAGGAGGGAGGGTTTCAGATACGTGGATAATTGGAACACGTTCTGGGGAAGGTGGGACCTGTACAGACAGGACGGGGTGCACCTGAACCAGAGGGGCACCAATATCCTCGGAGGGAAATTTGTTACGGCTCTTCAGGGGGGTTTAAACTAATTTGTCAGGGGAGTGGGAAAGGGAGTTGTAGTCCAGAAGTCAGTGAGGGTGGTGAGGTATTGGGGAAGGTATCAGGGTCAAGGGTGGGTACTGGTAGACAGGAAGGTGGGTCGAAGTGTGTCTACTTCAATGCAAGGAGCATCCGGAACAAGGTAGATGAACTTGGGGCGTGGATTGGTACTTGGGACTACGATGTTGTGGCCATTACGGAGACGTGGGTAGAACAAGGACAGGAATGGTTGTTGGACGTTCCGGGGTATAGATGTTTCACTAAGTGTAGGGAAGCTGGTAAAAGAGATGGAGGAGTGACATTGTTAATCAAGGATAGTTTAACGGCTGCGGAAAGGCACTTCGTGGGGGATCTGCACACTGAGGTAATATGGGCTGAAGTTAGAAATAGGAAAGGAGCGGTCACGTTGCTAGGAGTTTACTATAGGCCCCCAAATAGTAATAGAGATGTGGAGGAAGAAATTGCTAAGCAGATTATGGATATGTGTGGGGGTCACAGGGTAGTTGTCATGGGGGACTTTAACTTTCCAAATATTGATTGGAACCTTTGTAGGTCAAATAGTTTGGATGGGGCAGTTTTTGTGCAGTGTGTGCAGGAGGGTTTCCTGACACAATATGTGGATGGGCCGACTAGAGGTGAGGCCACATTGGATTTGGTACTGGGAAATGAACCGGGCCAAGTGTTAGATTTGGTTGTGGGAGAGCAATTTGGAGATAGTGACCACAATTCGGTGTCTTTTGTAATTGCAATGGAGAGGGATAGGGCCGTACGGCAGGGCAAGGTTTACAATTGGGGGAGGGGTAATTATGATGCGATTAGGCAAGAATTAGGGGGCATAAGTTGGGAACAGAAACTGTCAGAGAAAGGAACTAATGAAAAGTGGAACTTTTTCAAGGAACAAATACTGGATGTCCTTGATAGGTATGTTCCTGTCAGGCAGGGAGGAAATGGCCGAGTGAGGGAACCATGGTTCAGAAAAGAGGTGGAATGTCTTGTGAAAAGGAAGAGGGAAGCTTATGTAGGGATGAGGAAACAAGGTTCAGATGGCTCGATTGAGGGTTACAAGTTAGCAAGGAATGAGCTGAAAAAGGGGCTTAGGAGAGCTAGGAGGGGACACGAGAAGTCCTTGGCGGGTCGGATCAAGGAAAACCCCAAGGCTTTTTACTCTTATGTGAGGAATAAAAGAATGACCAGGGTGAGGTTAGGGCCGGTCAAGGACAGTAGGGGGAACTTGTGTATGGAGTCAGTAGAGATAGGCGAGGTGATGAATGAATACTTTTCTTCAGTGTTCACCAAGGAGAGGGGCCATGTTTTTGAGGAAGAGAAGGTGTTACAGGCTAATAGGCTGGAGGAAATAGATGTTTGGAGGGAGGATGTCTTGGCAGTTTTGAATAAACTGAAGGTCGATAAGTCCCCTGGGCCTGATGAAATGTATCCTAGGATTCTGTGGGAGGCAAGGGATGAGATTGCAGAGCCTTTGCCTTTGATCTTTGGGTCCTCGCTGTCCACGGGGATGGTGCCAGAGGACTGGAGAATGGCGAATGTTGTTCCTCTGTTTAAGAAAGGGAATAGAAATGACCCTGGTAATTATAGACCGGTTAGTCTTACTTCGATGGTTGGTAAATTGATGGAAAGGGTCCTTAGGGATGGGATTTACGACCATTTAGAAAGATGCGGATTAATCCGAGATAGTCAGCACGGATTCGTGAAGGGCAAGTCGTGCCTCACAAATTTGATAGAATTTTTTGAGGAGGTAACTAAGTGTGTTGATGAAGGTAGGGCAGTTGATGTCATATACATGGATTTTAGTAAGGCGTTTGATAAGGTCCCCCATGGTCGGCTTATGATGAAAGTGAGGAGGTGTGGGATAGAGGGAAAGTTGGCCGATTGGATAGGTAACTGGCTGTCTGACCGAAGACAGAGGGTGGTGGTCGATGGAAAATTTTCGGATTGGAGGCAGGTTGCTAGCGGTGTGCCGCAGGGATCAGTGCTTGGTCCTCTGCTCTTTGTGATTTTTATTAATGACTTAGAGGAGGGGGCTGAAGGGTGGATCAGTAAATTTGCTGATGACACCAAGATTGGTGGAGTAGTGGATGAGGTGGAGGGCTGTTGTAGGCTGCAAAGAGACATAGATAGGATGCAAAGCTGGGCTGAAAAATGGCAAATGGAGTTTAACCCTGATAAATGTGAGGTGATTCATTTTGGTAGGACAAATTTAAATGTGGATTACAGGGTCAAAGGTAGGGTTCTGAAGACTGTGGAGGAACAGAGAGATCTTGGGGTCCATATCCACAGATCTCTAAAGGTTGCCACTCAAGTGGATAGAGCTGTGAAGAAGGCCTATAGTGTGTTAGCTTTTATTAACAGGGGGTTGGAGTTTAAGAGCCGTGGGGTTATGCTGCAACTGTACAGGACCTTGGTGAGACCACATTTGGAATATTGTGTGCAGTTCTGGTCACCTCACTATAAGAAGGATGTGGAAGCGCTGGAAAGAGTGCAGAGGAGATTTACCAGGATGCTGCCTGGTTTGGAGGGTAGGTCATATGAGGAAAGGTTGAGGGAGCTAGGGCTGTTCTCTCTGGAGCGGAGGAGGCTGAGGGGAGACTTAATAGAGGTGTATAAAATGATGAAGGGGATAGATAGAGTGAACGTTCAAAGACTATTTCCTCGGGTGGATGGAGCTATTACAAGGGGGCATAACTATAGGGTTCGTGGTGGGAGATACAGGACGGATATCAGAGGTAGGTTCTTTACGCAGAGAGTGGTTGGGGTGTGGAATGGACTGCCTGCAGTGATAGTGGAGTCAGACACTTTAGAAACATTTAAGCGGTTATTGGATAGGCACATGGAGCACACCAGGATGATAGGGAGTGGGATAGCTTGATCTTGGTTTCAGATAAAGCTCGGCACAACATCGTGGGCCGAAGGGCCTGTTCTGTGCTGTACTGTTCTATGTTCTATTACAGTCCCCTCATAGAAACATAGAAACTAGGAGCAGGAATAGGCCATTCGGCCCTTCACGCCTGTTCCACCATTCAATATGATCATGGCTGATCTTCCCAACACCTTCCTCTGCCATATTACCAACCCTCCCATCTCATGGCCCATCTCCATGAGGTTGATAAATATCCAGCCAAAGTTTCTGGTTGCAACACTTGGTTCCATAGCACCAGAATTTCTGCTACAACTGGTGCCATTTCAGTCCAAAATAACGTCGCCAGCTATGTTTCTGGCGCTGCGTGTGACAGCCCCTGGTAAGGACATTCCTATGGACACACAGAGGATGCATCAAAAGTACACAGAGTTGGCACATCATAACGTCAGTCGACATATAACACTGATTTGACACCGCTTGTCCCATTTTTGACCTGAAATCACCAGCTAATGCCCTCTGTTAACCTGACACAACTGAACAAGCTTTCAGTAACAGGAAGGATCCACCCACCAGCCCTCACCCCACATCACTGGTGCTATCTAATGGAATCATCAACTATTTCAGGTCAATTGCTGATTGATTCCCATTAGCTGTTGCTTAGTAAGTAGAGGTGTTCGGTGGTTTGCACATTATTTAAAGTCGGTGAGGTATACAGCCATAGAGGTGGCAAATGCTGAATGGCTTGTTTTTGACGCCAAGAGCTCTGCTAAGATCACTTGCTTCCAGGATGCCACAGTTTCTACGACCCACACTATAGTAGGGATAATGACCAGAGGTGACACAGAGAAGGACAAGCTCCTGGAAGGTGGAGGAGGGTGAGAAAGGTGGCCATACTTGCCCAGGGATTTTAGGGGGCAATTACTCTCTCATTTCAACCTCGGTGAGAAACTCTGGGCGGAACTTTCCCATCCCGCCCGCCACGGGAATCGTAGTGGGCGGGACACGGACCATGCAATGCTCCGTTGATCTTGGGTGAGATTTTCCAGCCTTGGGGTGAGCGTGGCTGGAAAATCACGCCCTCTGTGTCAGGTGTCTCCATTTCACCAAGGAGGTGTCCGCAAAAATCTGTAACCTGTTCCAGCCATACCTGCAGCCTCAGAGCAGGTCTCAGAGGATACCACTGCCAGTCAATGTGAAGGTGACAGTGGCCATAAACTGGATGATACTTTCAACATCACCCAGTTTGTCATTGACCGTGATGTCAGGGAGAACACTAAGGCTCTGTAATCAAAAAGAGCAAAATACATTTCATTGTCAAACAGAAGTAGGTGGCTTCACAGAACAAACATTCCAAACCACTATATAGAATCATAGAATCCTACAGTGCAGAAGGAGGCCATTCAGCCCATTGAGTCTGCACCGACCACAATCCCATCCAGGCTCTATCCCCATAACCCCATGCATTTACCCTAGCTAGGCCCCCTAACACTAAAGGGCAATTTAGCATGGCCAATCCAGCTACCCGCACATCTTTGGACAGTAGAAGGAAACCGGAGCACCCAGAGGAAACCCACGCAGACACAGGGAGAACGTGAAGACTCCGCAGAAGCCAGGAATCGAACCTGGGTCCCTGGTGCTGTGAGGCAGCAGTGCTAACCACTGTGCCACAATCATCTGATACAATTCCAAACAAAACTCAACGAATCACCTTTGAACATTGCCTTGGAACATGTCTTCCATGTCCCTTTTCCTGTCCTACTGCTCTCACACAGTGCTTCCTCAGTTTGGCTGGTGGAAGGCTGCTGAGTTTCACTGAGGGAGGCAGCAGATGATCTGGTGGGTTGACTTCAAGAAGCTCTGGCTATAGAAGGCTTCAAGCGCACTGCCTCTTCATGGGGGTTGTGGTACTCTGAGGTGCCTGACAGACGGGCAACAACAAGGGCACTGGCAGAATGGCATTGGCGGTAGCACAAATGCTGTCATCCTGAGGGAGAGGTTCATGGTCCATGGAGCACTGCCACTTTCCCAGGGTGATGCCTCAGCAATCCTCATGATTCATTTAAGGACAGATCGCAGGACTGCTGTGAGACACTGAAAGCCCCTTTGAACACTGGTATTTGCAACTATGCAATCGGAGCTTTCATGGCAACAAACAGGTCACATGATTTCAATCTTCCACGGGCATATAAATAGTAAAGGGTGGTACAAAGAGGAGTAGGGCCGATTAGGGACCTAAAAAGGAATTTACGTGTGAAGGCAGGGGGAATGGCTGAGGTATTATATGAATACTTTACATCCATCTTTACCAAGGCGGTAGATGCTACCCTGGACATGGTGAGGAAACTCTATCCCTAGAAGAGTTCAAAATCGCTAAGGAGGAAGCTGTCGAATAAACTGTTGGTATTGGGTGGCATGGTGGCGCAGTGGTTTGCACTGCTGCCTCACAGCGCCGGGGACCCAGGTTCAACTCCAGCCTCGGGTCACTGTCTGTGTGGAGCTTGCACTTTCTCCCCGTGTCTGCGTGGGTTTCTCCGGGTGCTCCGGTTTCCTCCCACACGCCAAAGATGTGCGGGTTAGGTTGATTGGCCATGCTAAATTGACCCTAGTGTCAGGGGGATTAATAGGGTAAATGAGAGTTACAGGAATAGGGTCTGGGTGGGATTGTGGTCAGTACAGATTTGATGGGCCAAATGGCCTCCTACTGTACTGTAGAGATTCTATGATTCTATTGAGCGTTGACAAGGGATTGATACCGAATGAGATACACCCAAGGATATTGAAGAAAGAGGGAATGGAAATTCCAGGGGTGCTGGCTGTAATCTTTCAATCTTCTCTAGACTTAGGGGAGGTGCCAGAGGACTGGAGAATTGCAAATTCTCCAGTCAGTTTAACATCAGCAGTGGGCAAGTTTCTAGAAACAATCTTTCAGGATAAAATTAGAAGTCACATGGAAAAATGTGGGTTGATTAAGAAGAGCCAGCATGAATTTCTAAACGTGAAACCGTGTTTAATTAACGTGCTGGGGTTTTTTGCAGACCTGACAGAGAGGGTCTCTCGTTTTTGGCCAGAACAGATATGATGGGCTGAATGGCCTCTTTCCATACCACAACTTTTCTATGGTTCAGTGGTTCTATGAAGATAATGCTGTTGATGTGGTGTACCTGGATTTCAGAAGGCATTCGATACAGTGCCACACAACAGATTAGTGAGAAAGGTTATAGCTCATGTAATAAAAGGGACAGTAGCAAGGTGGATACAAAATTGGCTGAATAATAGGAAGCGGGGAATAACAGTTAGTGGGTTGGAGGAAGGTTTGTAGTGGTGTTCCCCAGGGGTCAGTATTGGGACCCTTGTTTTTCCTAATACAAAGTCATGATCTAGATCTTGGTGTATAGGGGACAATTTCAAATATTGCGGATGACACAGAACCTATTTTAAACTGTGAAGAGGACAGTGTGAAACTTCAAGGGAATGGAGACAAGTTGGTGGAGCGGACAGACAGGTGGCAGATGCAGTTCAATGCAGAGAAGTGTGAGGAGATGCAGTTTGGTAGGAGGAACATTGACAGATAATATAAAATAAGGGGTAAAATTCTGAACAGGTGCAGGGCAGAGGTCCCTGGGTGTATATGTGAACAGGTCATTGAAGGTGGCGGGATAGTTGGAGAGAGCAGTTAATAAAGCATATAGTATTCTGAGCTTTATTAAAAAGGGATTAAATACAAAAGCAAGAAGGTTATGCTGCACTTATACAAGATAGTAATTAGATCTCAGCTGAAATATTGTGTACAGTTCTGAGTTCTGCATTATAGGGAGTATATGAACGCATTGGAGAGAGTGCAGAAGAGGTTTACAAGAATGGCTCCAGGGATGAGAAGCTTCCGTTATGAGGATAGATTGGAGAGGTTAGTTGGGGCTGTTGTTCTTGGAGAGATGGCTAAGAGTAGATTTGATCGAGATGTTCAAAATCATGAGAGGCCTGGGCTGAGTAGATAGGGAGAAGCTGTTCCCAAACGTAAAATGATCAAGAGATAAAGGGCACAGATTTAAAGTTATTTGCAAAAGAAGCAAATATGATGTGAGAAAAAACTTTTTCACACAATGGGTGCCTCGGATCTGGAATGCATTGCCTGGAGGCAGGTTCAATCGAGGCATTCAAAGAAGAAAGAACAAAGAACAGTACAGCACAAGAAACAGGCCCTTCGGCCCTCCAAGCCTGTGCCGCTCCTTGGTCCAACTAGACCATTCGTTTGTATCCCTCCATTCCCAGGCTGCTCATGTGACTATCCAGGTAAGTCTTAAACGATGCCAGCGTGTCTGCCTCCACCACCCTACTTGGCAGCGCATTCCAGGCCCCCACCACTCTCTGTGTAAAAAACATCCCTCTGATATCTGAGTTATACCTTGCCCCTCTCACCTTGAGCCCGTGACCCCTCGTGATCGTCACCTCCAACCTGGGAAAAAGCTTCCCACTGTTCACCCTATCTATACCCTTCGTAATTTTGTACACCTCTATTAGGTCCCCCCTCATTCTCCGTCTTTCCAGGGAGAACAAGCCCAGTTTACCCAATCTCTCCTCATAGCTAAGACCCTCCATACCAGGTAACATCCTGGTAAATCTTCTCTGCACTCTCTGTAAAGCCTCCACATCCTTCTGGTAGTGCGGCGACCAGAACTGGACGCAGTACTCCAAATGTGGCCTAACCAGCGTTCTATACAGCTGCAACATCAGACTCCAGCTTTTATACTCTATACCCCGTCCTATAAAGGCAAGCATACCATATGCCTTCTTCACCACCTTCTCCACCTGTGCTGTCACCTTCAAGGATTTGTGGACTTGCACACCAAGGTCCCTCTGTGTTTCTATACTCTTGATGGCTCTGCCATTTATTGTATAACTCCCCCCTACATTAGTTCTTCCAAAATACATCACTTCGCATTTATCTGGATTAAATTCCATCTGCCATTTCTCCGCCCAATTTTCCAGCCTAGCTATATCCTGCTGTATTGTCCGACAATGTTCATCGCTATCCACAAGTCCAGCCATCTTCGTGTCATCCGCAAACTTGCTGATAACACCAGTTACACCTTCTTCCAAATCATTTATATATATCACAAATAGCAGAGGTCCCAGTACAGAGCCCTGCGGAACACCACTGGTCACAGACCTCCAGCCGGAAAAAGACCCTTCGACTGCTACCCTCTGTCTCCTGTGGCCAAGCCAGTTTTCTACCCATCTAGCCACCTCTCCTTGTATCCCATGAGCCTTAACCTTCTTAACCAACCTGCCATGAGGGACTTTGTCAAATGCCTTACTGAAATCCATATAGACGACATCCACGGCCCTTCCTTCGTCAACCGTTTTTGTCACTTCCTCAAAAAACTCCACCAAATTTGTATGGCACGACCTCCCTCTTACAAAACCATGCTGTCTGTCACTAATGAGATTGTTCCGTTCTAAATGCGCATACATCCTGTCTCTAAGGATCCTCTCCAACAACTTCCCTACCACGGACGCCAAGCACACTGGCCTATAATTACCCGGGTTATCCCTGCTACCCTTCTTAAATAAAGGTACCACATTCGCTATCCTCCAATCCTCAGGGACCTCACCTGTGTCCAATGAAGAGACAAAGATTTCCGTCAGAGGCCCAGCAATTACATCTCTTGTCTCCCTGAGCAGTCTAGGATAGATGCCATCAGGCCCTGGGGATTTGTCGGCTTTAATGTTACCTAAAAAACCTAACACTTCCTCCCTTGTGATGGAGATTCTCTCTAACGGGTCAACACCTCCCTCTCATACACTCCCAGTCAACAAGTCCCTCTCCTTTGTGAATACCGATGCAAAGTATTCATTTAGGATCTCCCCTATTCCCTTGGGTTCTCAGCATAATTCCCCTCCTTTGTCCCTGAGAGGTCCGACTTTTTCCCTGACAACTCTTTTGTTCCTAACATATGAATAGAATGCCTTAGGATTCTCCTTAATCCTGTCTGCCAAGAACATTTCGTGACCTCTTTTTGCCCTTCTAACTCCCCGTTTGAGTTCTTTCCTACTCTCTCTGTATTCCTCCAGAGCTCCATCTGTTTTCAGTTGCCTGGACCTAACATACGCCTCTCTTTTCTTTTTGATCAGATCCTCAATTTCCCTGGTTATCCACGGCTCTCGAATCCTACCTTTCCTATCCTTCCTTTTTACAGGCACATCCTGTAGCCTTATCAGCTGTTCCTTAAAAGACTCCCACGTGCCAGACGTGGACTTACCCCCGAACAGCCTCTCCCAATCAACGGCCACCAATTCCTGCCTAATCCGGCTATAGTTAGCCTTCCCCCAATTTAGCACCCTACCCTTAGGACAACACTCGTCCTTGTCCATTACTATCCTAAAGTTCATAGAAATCATAGAAACCCTACAGTGCAGAAGGAGGCCATTCGGCCCATCGAGTCTGCACCGACCACAATCCCACCCAGGCCCTACCCCCACATATTTTACCCGCTAATCCCTCTAACCTACGCATCCCAGGACTCTAAGGGGCAATTTTTTAAAACCTGGCCAATCAACCTAACCCGCACATCTTTGGACTGTGGGAGGAAACCGGAGCACCCGGAGGAAACCCACGCAGACATGAGGAGAATGTGCAAACTCCACACAGACAGTGACCCGAGCCGGGAATCGAACCCGGGACCCTGGAGCTGTGAAGCAGCAGTGCTAACCACTGTGCTACCGTGCCGCCCCAGAGTTAACAGAGTTGTGGTCACTATTTGCCACATGTTCCCCTACCGAAACTTTGACGACCTGACCGGGCTCATTTCCCAGAACTAGATCCAGTATAGCCCCCTCTCTGGTTGGGCTATCTACATACTGTTCCAAAGAACCTTCCAGTACGCATTTTACAAATTCCTCCCCGTCCAGACCCCCAGCCCTAAGCACTTTCCAGTCTATACCAGGGAAACTGAAGTCTCCCACTACAACAACCCTATTTTTTCTGCACATATCCAGAATCTCCTGACATATCCATCCCTCCACTTCCCGTGGGCTGTTGGGTGGCCTGTAGTATACCCCCAGCATAGTGATTGCACCTTTCCTGTTTCTGAGCTCCACCCACAGCGACTCATTACATGATCCCTCTAAATTGTCCACCCTCTGCGCCACTGTAATATGCTCCTTAACTAATACCGCTACTCCCCCACCTTTTTTAGCCCCTCCTCTGTCTCGCCTAAAACACTTATACCCCGGAATATTCAGCTGCCAGTCCTGTCCTTCTTTTAACCATGTCTCTGTCACTTCAGCCACATCCAAATTCCGCGTAAGCATTAAGGTCCTAGGTTCGTCTGTCTTACCCGTTACGCTCCTCACATTGAAGCAGATGCACTCCAGACCTCCAGGCCCACTCAGGTCATCCTGCTCCAGAATGCTCTTCTTCTTAGCTAGCCTTGCCCTGGCCCCCAGCTCGACCCCAGCCTCAGTACTTACTGACCTACTGTTTTGATCCCCACCCCCCTGCCACACTAGTTTAAACCCTGCCGAAACACTCTAGCAAAACTCCCAGCCAGCATTCAAGAGGGCATTAGATGATTACTTGAATAGAAACCGAGTGCAGGGATATGGGGAAAAGGCAGGGATACGGCACTAGGTCATAACGCTCATTTGGAAAGCTGGTGCAGACATGATGGGCCAAATGGCCTCCTTCTGCACCGTAACAATTCTGTAATTGATTCAGTCTGAGCTTCCAATCCAGCAGTCAGACATTGGGTGAACTCCTCTTGTGCTGCAATGGAAGCTGAGAGATCGGCCAGGAAACGATGTGATGAAGGGTCATCCAGACTCAAAACGTTGGCTCTGTTCTCTCTCCACAGATATTGTCAGTCCTGCTGAGATTTTCCACCATTTTCTGTTTTTGTTTGTTATGAATGTCAGGTACGTGTCTCAGTGGATAAAGATTGCTCATTGGTCACTGATGGAAGTCTGGTGCATTGAGCAGTGTACTAGGCGAACAGGGCAATTGGTGGGATGTGGCATCTGAAGACGTATTCACTGACCTTGACCACTCATTGAATGTATTACAGCACTGGGTTCAGGGCCTTGGTGCTAGATTCCTAACGTTGGTCACCACCTGACTTCTGAGAGTTTGTCTAGGGGGCATCCTGTGGACCTATGACAGCTCTCCTCCTCTGTACCTTCTCTACCAAGTCCTTTAGCACAGCAACAGAATGTCTGAAAGCATTGTCTCTGACCAAAGTTTGGAGTTCTTCTTGCTCACATTTTCTTTTGCTCTCAGTTCCAGCACCCAATCCACCCAGAATGCTCTTGCCATTGAAGAGATGCAGACTGGTTTTAAGTAATGCAGGCTCGTTTTAACTGATGTCAACCTTTCACGCTTTTGTCAGCATGTAGCCACTCACTAGCACTGGTTGTGTGCTTCAATCATTTAAAGGGTTCAGCAGCACTAAGTTTCTTTTATTCATTCAAGGGATATGAGCTTTGCTGGCTAAATCAGTATTCATTATCCGTCCCTAACCATCCTTAAAAAGCTGGTGGCGAGCTGCCTTCTTGAACCACTGCAGTCTGCGTGGTGTATGTACACCCACAGTGCTGTTAGGAAGGGAGTTCCAGGATTTTAACCCAGCGACAGTGAAGGAACGGCAATATATTTTCAAGTCAGAATGGTGAGTGGATTGGAGGGGAACTTCCAGGTGGTGGTGTTCCCATGTATTTGCTGCCCTTGTCCTTCTAAATATAGTGGGCGTGGGTTTGAAAGGTGCTGTCTAAGGAACAATGGTGAGTTCCTGCAGTGCATCTTGTAGATAATACACACTGCTGCTACTGTACATTGGTGGTGGAGAGTGTGGATGTTTGTGGATGGGATGCCAATCAAGTGGGCTGCTTTGTCCTGGATGGTGTCAAGTTTCTTGAGTGTTGTTGGAGCTGTACCCTTCCAGACAAGGGAAGGGTATTCCATCACTCTCCTGACTTGTGCCTTGTAGATGGTGGATAGGTTGAGGGGAGTCAGAAGTTAAGTTATTGCTGCAGAATTCCCAGCCTCTGACCTGCTCCTGTAGCCACAGTATGTATATGGCTAGTCCAGTTCAGTTGGGTCCAAAAAAAGCATGGAGCACAGCAAGTAACATTCGTGCCACACAACTGCCAGGCAATGGCCATCTTCAACAAAAGAGGACCTCACCATCGCCCTTGACATTCAATGGCATTGCCATTGCCGAAACATTATCAACATAATGGGGGTTATCATTGACCAGAAACTGAACTGGACGAGCCACCTAAATACTGTGGCTACAAGAGGAGGTCGGGGCTAGGAATCCTGCAGCAACTAACTCATTTCCTGACTCCCCAAAGCCTGGCCACCATCCACAAGGCACAAGTCAGGAGTGCAATAGAATACTCTCCCCTTGCCTGGATGAGTGCGGCTCCAACAGCACTGAAAAACCTGACACCGTCCAGCACAAAGCATCCCGCTTGATTGCTATCCCTTCCACAAACATTCAATCCCTCCACCACTGATGAACAGTGGCAGCTGTGTGTACCATCTACAAGATGCACTGCAGGAACTCAACAAGGTTCCTTAGGCAGCACCAGACCCCAAGACCACTGCCATCTAGCAGGACAAGGGCAACAGATGCCTGGGAACATCACCTGGAGGTTCCCCTCCTAACCACTCACCGTCCTGACTTGGAAACATATCATTGTCGCTGGGTCAAAATCATGGTAGCACAGTTAGTGGTTAGCACTGCTACCTCACAGCACTAGGGACCCAGGTTCGATTCCCAGCTTGGGTCACTGTCTGTGCGGAGTCTGCACATTCTCCCCATGTCTGCATGGGTTTCCTCTGGGTGCCCTGTTTTCCTTCCACAGTCTGAAAGACGTGCTGGTTAGCTGCATTGGCCATGCTAAAGTCTTCCTCAGTGTACCCGAACAGGCGCCGGAGTGTGGCGGCTAGAGGATTTTCACAGTAACTTCATTGCAGCGTTAATGTAAGTCTACTTGTGACACTAATACTTAAACTTAAAACCCTGGAGCTCCCTTCCTGTGGGTGTACCTACACCTCAAGGACTGCAGCAGTTCAAGACGGCAGCTCACCACAACCTTCTAAAGTGTTACTAGGGCTGGGCAATAAATGCTAGCCTAACCAGCGATGCCCTCATCTCATAAATGAGTCCAAAATAAAAATAACCTGGGTGTTCCAGTCACAACATCTTATTTTCTACTATAAAAAGAGCGACAAGTTATAGCAACATAGTGCCCCAAAGGCAGTAACATGTCACAAGGCGCTTCAATATTAACTTTGGAAAAGGAGAAGTGAATCTTTGAAAGACGCTGGTCATAGAAACCAATGGGAAATGAAAGAAAAGATGGAAAACATTGAAGGGCAGAGGAAGTTGCAAAAAAAAGTTGCAAGCAGAATTTGATCTAAAAGATAAGAAAAGCTTCTTGAATTCAAAGCAAATATTATTGTTTTTGACTCTGTAAGCATGAGAGGTGATGGTGGGGTGGGGGGGCGGGGGTGCTGCAGATGTTAATCTTGCTTCTTTATGCCCATATGTCAGTGCTTCCTGTCAGAGCCGTACCATTGCTTTATCTCACACTGAAATCACATGTTTCATTTTTGTGGTGTCCCACTTCCTAGCTTTAACCGTTTGCGAAAAGAGTGCATTGGACCAAGGCACGTATGGCAACTTCCACCCCTTATTAACCTAGTTTAGTATTCTTATTCCAAGTGCACTGATTAAAAACAAAGCATCAATAAAACATATTTTACTGTTGCATTTCTGTTCCTATTTCCAGAAAGTCAATTGATGAAGCTTGTTGATGTGGACCGGAGAGAAAGGGGTTGGATTCCATTTTGTCCAAATCATACAATTCAGGCTAGAAATCAACAATCAACTATGGGCACTCCCTTAACAACCACAAGCTTACAGAGCAATAATAGCAAAACCAGAAAAGCGCTGGTGTTTTTTTTATAAACGCTGGCCTGTTATTCTTCCATCCATTTAGCACATTTGACTTTGCAAAGTACACAGCCCTGTCTCAGCACCCTGATAGTGAGTGGATAATCTTTCCACTTTTTCGAGGCAATCTGGTTGAGGACCATGTCCACCGTTATCAGGAACATGGAAGACTACCCAGCGACCTCTGCCATCCAGTGATCTGAATGTCTTAAATAAACCTTGCATATGTGTCACCGCCGTTTCTTTTCCCTCATGCTCTTGTAGTTAGGTGTTTTTTTATCACACGAGCAAATTGCATTTTAAAACATAGAAAAATAGAAACTAGAAGCAGGAGTAGGCCATTTGGCTCTTCCAACCGACTCCGCCATTCATTTTGATCATGGCTGATCATCGAATTCAATATCCTGATCCTCCCTTCCTCCCATATCCCTTGATCCTTTCAGCCCCAAGAGCAATATCTAATTTCTTCTTGAAATCAGACAACGTTTTGGTAATAACTACATTCTGTGGTAATGAATTCCACACATTCACCACCCTCTGGGTGAAGAAATTTCTCCTCACCTCAGTTCTAAAATGTTTACCCCTTATCCTCAAGCTATGACCCCTAGTTCTGGACTCCCCCACTTTTGGGAACATTCTTTCTGAATCTACCCTGTCTAACCCTGTTAGAGTTTTATAACTTTCTATGAGACCCCCTCTTACTCTTCTAAAATCCAATGAATATAATCCTAACCGACTTACTCTCTCCTCATGTGACAGACCTGCCATCCCAGGAATCAGCCTGGTAAACCTTCGCAGTACTTCCTCTATAGCAAGGACATCCTTCCTAAGATAAGGACATCAAAACTGCTCATAATAATCCAGGTGTGGCCTCACCAATTCCCTATACAATTGCAGCAAAACATACTTATCCTTATACTCAAATCCCCTCACTATGAAGGCTACTGTGCAAAGGGACCTGGGGGTCTTTGTGCATGAAACGCAAAAACCCAGTCTGCAGGTGCAACAGGTGATCAAGAAGGCAAATGGGATGTTGGCGTATATCGCAACGGGGATAGAATATAAAAGCAGAGATGTCTTGCTGCATCTGTACAGGGCATTGGTGAGGCCGCAGCTGGAATACTGTGTGCAGTATTGGTCCCCTTATTTGCGGAAGGATATATTGGCATTGGAGGGAGTGCAGAGAAGGTTCACCAGGTTGATACCAGAGATGAGGGGTGTTGATTATGAGGAGAGATTGAGCAGATTGGGTTTGTATTCGTTGGAATTTAGAAGGCTGAGGGGGGATCTTATAGAGACCTATAAGATAATGAAGGGGCTGGATAGGGTAGAGATGGAGAGATTCTTTCCACTTAGAAAGGAAACTGGAACTAGAGGGCACAGCCTCAAAATAAAGGGGGGTCAGTTTAGGACAGAGTTGAGGAGGAACTTCTTCTCTCAGAGGGTGGTGAACCTCTGGAATTCTCTGCCCACTGAAGTGGTGGCGGCTACCTCGTTGAATATGTTTAAATCACGGATAGATGGATTCCTGATCGGTAAGGGAATTAGGGGTTATAGGGATCAGGCGGGTAAGTGGAACTGATCCACTTCCGATCAGCCATGATCTTATTGAATGGCGGGGCAGGCTCGAGGGGCTAGATGGCCTACTCCTGCTCCTATTTCTTATGTTCTTATGTTAACATACCATTTGCCTTCTTTACTGCCTGCTGTACCTGCGCGCTTACTCTCCTAAAAGGGAGGCACGGTGGCACAGTGGTTATCATTGCTGCCTCACAGCACCAGGGACCTGGGTTTAATTCCAGCCTCGAGTGACTGTCTGTGTGGAGTTTGCACATTCCCCCTGTGTCTACGTGGATATCATCTAGGTGCTCCGGTTTCCTCTCATACTCCAAAGATGTGTGGGTTACATGGATTGGCCATGCTAAATTGTCCCTTACTATCAGGGGGATTAGCAGGGTTGAGGTTACAGGCATAAAGTCTGGGTGGGATTGTTGTCGATGCAGACTCGATGAGTTGAATGATCTCCTTCTGCACTGTAAGGATTCTATGATTCTATGAAATACTCAATAGAGACTGAAAACAAAATAAACTCAAATGCAAACCATGATTGTTCCGGAAACTGATGTATAAAGAGATTAATCCCCTTGACACCAATGTTATGGAGCACATAAAAGTGCTGCAATGAAAACACGCCTTTGGAACAAAAAAAAATACAAACGTACCCTGAGCGTGTTCTGGAAAAATTAGTGTATGAAGTGCATTCACACCTATCATTCTTACACTGTGCAGCCTGGTCGTAAAAAGTCTTTTAAACTGTCACACCCTTATGTTTGGCAGGAATGAAATACTGTGTGTAACTTACACACTGAATTTTAGGAACTTGTAAAACGGCTCACAATGGTTCCTCATTTTTATCACAATTAATTAATGTTCTGTCTGCCTCACAAATAATAATCTCACATTCAACCTTCAGTTCTGATGCTAATGCTCTGCTTTCCAAGATTCCATTTCTGCAGCTTGCTTTGTCTGCCTTTGTATATTTCCAGTGAAAGCCAGGTCATAGATAAGTAAGGACATCTGATAGACATGACTAACAGCTACTCCTTATCTTTGGTAATGAGTTGCACTCATAACCCTGTCTCATGTTGTAATGTTTTATATTTTACAATTGTTGTCCAGAGGCAGTTTAACAGCAGATATTTCTCTCTTTGCTTTTCTAATTGTTTCTAAGAACAAGGGGGCAAAGGACAACATTCCTTGCTCAGGGTGTCAAAGGAGTCATTTTTGTCCACAAGTAGGATTTGACTTAAAATGTCCGCAACCAAGCAATGATCAGCTTCCCGATGAATCATACTGAGTCCCTCCAGTATAAGGGACACTCCTTTAGGATTTTCATTCAAACACAGAAAGGAGATTTTGCCCTACAAATTTTAAAGATGAGGAACAGGAACGTAACCATCAAATATGCCAGAAGTGCGCCACCTAGTGTTAAAGACATATCAAAGACAGGGCTGAAGACCTCTGAACATACAACCAGAGTTTCACCACTAATAAGAATTATAGAATCCCTACAGTGCTGGAGGAGGCCATTCGGCCCATCAGGACATTTTCTGTCCTGCCATTCAATCCATTCCAGTTCCTACTTTTGCATTTTAATGCAATCTATATCTATCAAAAGCTGTAAATATAAATCGTGAAACTCCTTAACCTCTTCGGTATAATTTCCTCCCACAAGTGACAAGCTTTACCAATCCAAACCTGGTGTCACCTAACCACCACTTCTCAACTATTATTCTTGTCAACCTGATTGGTATTCGACATTGTGGTCCTTCATTGCTCACCTAAATGTGTCAGTGAAAACGAAATCATAGAAATCCTACAGTGCAGAAGGAGGCCATTCGGCCCATCAAGTCTGCACCGACCACAATCCCACCCAGGCCCTACCCCCCACATATTTACCCGCTAATCTACACATCTCAGGGGCAATTTTAACCTGGCCAATCAACCTAACCCGCACATCTTTGGACTGTGGGAGGAAACCGGAGCACCCAGAGGAAACCCACGCAAACATGAGGAGAATGTGTAAACTCCACACAGACAGTGACCCGAGCCAGGAATCGAACCCAGGACCCTGGAGCTGTGAAGCAGCAGTGCTAACCACTGTGCTACCGTGCCGCCATGCAAGGAATGATCACAAACACACATAAACAAGGAGCATGGAATGAGTGGAACTGTGTTTATTTACTTTTTGAGGGTGGAAAACGAGTCTCGTTGCAATTGAGTGAGATTTGACAGCTCTGTTTACTTGTTACTCGAGTGAAAGGGTTCAAAATGGAGACCGATCGCTGCAGGTCGTGGGAAGCAGTCACCGACTGGGTGTAAAGTTGAAGTTGCCTAAACATGTACAACGTTCGATCAAAATCATTTCCTAACAGGTGGCCCTGACACCCATTAACTATCACCACCCCCACCAACAATAATCCCAGGCCTACCCCCACTACAGCATTCATTTTAAGTTGAAGCCCTGCATCTGGTCTGAAAGCTGTGTTTTTGGTGCAGTGGCTGTTTCTGAGCCAGCTGTTTCAGTCGGGGTGAGAAGTAAACACGCTCAGACTTTGCATAGTGACAGCCAATGGGCAGAGGAGGCCTGCCTTGTCTCTTATGCTGTTCCACTGGAGGAGGCAAATTAAAGAGTACTTTAGTTCAAAGTTACACAAAGGCCCCAGTTTTACATTGGAGTGGGGTGGTGGGATGATGAACATACAAACATACGAATTAGAAGCAGGAGTAGGCCATTCGACCCCCCACTCAATAAGACCACGGTTGATCTGGTTGAGGCCCCGACTCCACAATCTGCCTAGCCCCAATAGACTCCCTTGTTAGTCAAAAATCTATCGACCTCTGTCTTTAAAATATGCATTGACCCTGCCTCTGTCGTTCTCCGGGAAGAGAGTTCCACAGATTCACGACCTTCTGCGTGAAAACAATTCTTCTCACATCTGTCTTCTGTGGGCCACACGGTGGCACAGTGGTTAGCACTGCTGCCTCACGGTGCCAGGGACCCAGGTTTGATTCCCGGTTTGGGTTACTGTCTGTACGGAGTTTGCACATTCTCCCCATGTCTGTGTGGGTTTCCTCCGGGTGCTCCAGTTTTCTCCCACAGTCTGAAAGACGTGCTGGTTAGGTGCATTGGCCGTGCTAAATTCTGCCTCAGTGTACCTGAACAAGCGCCGGAGTGTGGCAACTAGGGGATTTTCACAGTAACTTCATTGCAGTGTTAATGTAAGCCTACTTGTGACACTAATAAATAAACTTTGAACATTAAAAACTTCATGAGACACCCCTTATTTTCAACTGGGTCCCCCTGTTTTAGTTTCTCCTGCAAGGGGAAACATCCTTTCAGCATCCACCCTGTCACCCAGGACCCTAAAGCTTCAATAACATCACTTCTCAATCCTCTTACCTCCCATGGATACAGGCCTACCCTGTTCAAACTTTCCTCATAAGATAACTCCACTTCCCCCAACCAGGGTATCAGTCGAGTGGACCTTTTCTGAACTCTTTCTATCGCACTTATATCCTTTCTTAATAAAATAGACACAATACTTCAGATCAAAACTAGGGTGGAATTTTCCAAAGATAGTTGCAAAGGCCAGAATTATCTAACCTTGCCTGTAGCTGGGATTCTCCAGTCCCGCTGCAGTAAATGGAGATTTGGCTGACCAATGGCAGTGGTTAGCGGGACGTGCAAGACTCGAGAATTCCTGCCGAAGTGTCGGGTTCTGACTGAAAACCGACATGTTTCTCCTCAGGGACAGACAGGTTTTCTCTCCAGATCTTCTGACACTTTGTCAACAAAAACAGGGGGTCGGGAGGGCCATGTTTTGCGCTATCATTCCAAAGGGGAAAAGCCTAAAGACGCTGGCAGGGCAGATTCCACAGAGATCAGGCTGTCATTTTTAAAGGATGCCCCAATCTCAAATTGAAGTTAAAGACCCCCCACTTTCATCATCGCTGACATTGGGGCATCAGAGCCCCAGCCCCTCCCACTTAGGCAGCATGGTGGCACAGTGGTTAGCACAGCCCCAGGGACCCGGGTTCAATTCCAACCTCGGGTGACGGTCTGTGTGGCGCTTGCACGTTCCCCCGTGTCTGCGTGGGTTTTCTCCAAGTGCTCCAGTTTCCTCCCAAGTGCAAAGATGTGCGAATTAGGTTGATTGGCCTTGCTAAATTGTCCCTTTGTGTCAGGGGGATTATCAGGGTAAATAGGTGGGGTTACGGGGATAGGGCCTGGGTGCAGACTCAATGGGCCTGATGGCCTCCTTCTGCACTGCAGGGATTCTATGATTCCCCCGGGCAATGCAAGCACCCTCCCCCTTTTCCCATGATGGAGGTATCCTCCTCCCCCCCCCCCACAATGCAGGTGCTCCCCCCTCACCCCTTCTCCACACCATCCCATCCCACCGCCCCCCCCCCCCCCCCCCCACATGGGATTCCCTAGAGGCCCCACCCCAGCTCCCTGGCACCCTAGCAGTGCCAATCTGGCAGTGCCACACTGCTGAGCTCTTTCCCTCACCAGCCAGGGATTTCCTTCTGCACTGTAGGGATTCTATGATTTTATAAATCCAACCTTGCCAATTATCTGGCTTGACAATCAGTCTACTCTCAGTCATCAACTAAATGATAGGAAGTATCATCAACAATGCTGTCACTTACACGGCAATTACATACTTACTGATGCTCAGTTTGGGTTCCACCAGGGCCATTCAGCTCCTGAACTCGTTACAGCTTTAGCCCAAACATGGACAAGAGAACTGAACTCAAGAGGTGAGGTGGGAATGATTGCCTTTGACGTCAAACCAGCATTTGGAAGGAGCATCTAAGGTGTTTACCAGGCCACAAGAAACCTTAAACAAATTTATGAAACTTGATAAGGATATTTAAAACAGGGAAGTGTAAAGTGAAACCTATTGGAAGAAAAATTAGGAGAAACAATATAAACTGGATTTTGCAATTTTAAAGAAGGTGGGACCTGTGGGTTAATAAGCCAAACTTTAAAGGTAACAAGTCAAGTTAATAAAGCTCTTAAGAAAATAGATGGGGTGCTTGGCTTTATCAAATAGAGAAATCAAATACTAAACCTTCAGAGATGTTGGTTAGGCCTCAGCTAGAGTACTGTGCTTAATCCCGGAAGATCGCCAAACTCTTCAAGAGGGTGCAGAGGAGATTTACAAGAATGGTACCAGGGATGAGGAACTTTTGTTATGTGGAGAGACTAGGGAAACTGGGATTATTCTCCTCAGAGTAGAGAATGTTAAGAAGAGACTCGTGTGATTAAAATGATGAGATTTTAAAAGTAAACAGGGAGAAACTCTTTCAATTGGCAGGAAGGTCAGTACCAGAGGAAATAGATTTACGCTATTTGGTTAAAATGTTTTGGGAGAATCCTAGAAGAAGCTTTTGTATGGCGAGTTGTTTTGATTGGGAATGCCTTGTCTGAGTGGGTGGTGAAAACAGAATCAACAGCAACACTTAAATCGGGAATTTGAGATATACTTGAAAATAAGACATGTTCAGGGCTATGGGAATAAAGCAGTGGAGTGGGACTAAGTAGAAAACTCTTTAAAGAGCCAGCACAAGCTTGATGGTTCGAATGGCCTCCTCCGTTTCTGTATAATTCTGATACTTTCTGGCTCTCTTCTGGACTTTAGGCAGAATTTTACAGGCACTTCCGCCAACGGGATTTTCCTGTCCTGCCGAAGTCAATGGACTATTGAATGGCTCGGCACATTTTCCGGGCCCGCCCCTACCAAGACAGGGCCATAAAATTCCGGCATCTGTCATTAGATTTCCCGGCATCAAGAGTTGACATTGATGCTGCAGGTTCAAGTGCTGTTGGGGTCTCAGTGTTGTTACCAGGCCTTTGCTTGCTTCAACAATCGGAAACAATGGGAAGATTCTCTGGCCTCCTCTCAGCGTTTTCCTCGATGGCGGGAGGCTGCGGCCATTCACTGGCGGCAGGTTTCTCCGGTCCCGCTGCTGTCAATGGGAATTCCCATTGAAGCCCCCCCCAGCCAACAGGAAACCCATGGCAGGCAGTGCACCGCCGGCAGGACCAGAGAATCCTGCCAGCGTGAACGGCCAGAGAATTCCAGCCACTGATTTTTAAAATTTTTAATTTCTTAAAGTCAATGTGCAGAGCGGACAGAACAAGGCCTTAATCCATCTCCTTGCTGGCACCAAAACCTAATTCAAATTCAAATTGAATCCAATTCATGGTTCCTACAAAAGGGACATAAACTCTGTTGTTCTATTCCAGTGTTAGGTTTGGCCTTGAATACGGATTACACTGTTAATCAAATTTAGCTTTAGTTCAAAGTGGAAATCATTTTTCAGTCATGCTATACATCGGGTCTTAAATAAATGCAGCCTAGCAGTTACATCATGCAATTGCTTGTGCATTGTTTGCTATTTTAATCGAACTCCTAACTCCATTAAAAGCAGATTAAAATAGCGGACCGTACCATTTGAGTATAAAACTCTTTCCTGTTTTTCTCATTTTCCGGTCTTTTCAAATTTTGTACACTCACAAACTTTCTTTAATCAGAGTTCGTTGCAATGCACGATATACATATGAAGGCAATACAGTTAATTATACAGAATGGAAAGATAGTTCATGACACCCAGAGCTCATGCAAATGTTCCATTCAGAAGCAGTGCAATGTAAATGCATAAACTCACAGCAGGCTATCATAGCACAGGCAAGCAGAGGGAACAATCTGACCTCAGAACAAGATTAGCAACTTCTAAATGTGACACAAAATACTTGAACGCACAGTCGCCTTTTTAACAATTGCGTTCCGGAGGGAAATCAGTCACAATAAGAAAGCCCCGCACTGCATGGTATAAAGGTATGTACTGATCTACCAAACAGTTCGACCGGTCATTTTTAAAACTTGCCTTATATGTTGCAAATTCTAACAGATGTTGGACGTTGACAGGCATTCTATTGACTTTGCTGCTTCATTCCCATTACTGACAGGGAAAAGCAGCTGAGCTGTATGTGACTCTGTCAGATTGTTTATAAAACGGGGCTTTGGCCTTAATATGAAATGTGTATAATCCAAGATTGCACAATAATATAACATCTACATTGTGCACCTTGAGTGATTTTTGAATGATTCTTTTCATGATATTGTCAATTATTCCAGAAACTCACTGGGAACAGTCACTCTAAGTTTTAATAAATCATTGAAGCATTTTTTCGTTAGAACATGGGCTGTGTGTATGGACATTACATGCCGAAACAAATGCTCCATGCAATGTGATGTAACACCCCATTTCGTTCACTCGCCTGCCCACCCTACTGCCTATTCACTCATTCATCCACTCACCCTGTTTATATCAAAGGTGATGAAGTGGAAATGGTCAAGCGCTTCAAGTTTCTAGGTGTCCAGATCACCAACAACCTGTCCTGGTCCCTCCACACCAAGGCTATAGTTAAGAAAGCCCATCAATGCCTCTACTTTCTCAGAAGTCTAAGGAAATTTGGCTTGTCTACTACGACTCTCCCCAATTTTTACAGATGCTCCATAGAAAGCATCCTTTCCAAATGTATCACAGCTTGGTATGGCTCCTGTTCTAACCAAGAACTCAAGAAACTATAAAAAGTTGTGAACGTAGCCCAATCCATCACGCAAAGCAGCCTCCCATCCATTGACTCTGCCTACACTTCTCGCTGCTTTGGGAAAGTAGCCAGCATAATCAAGGACCCCACGCACCCTGGACACACTCTTTTCCACCTTCTTCCATCAGAGAAAAACTACAAATGTCTGAGGTCACGTACCAACTGACTGAAGGCAGCTTCTTCCCTGCTGCCATCAGACTTTTGAATGGACCTACCAAATATTAAAGTGATCTTTCTCCTCACCCTATCTGTAACTGCAACACTATATTCTGCATCCTATCAACTGTCCTTGTTTACTTTGCACAAACCTTAGTTCATCCAGAATTCCTATGAGGTGACCCTGACAGAGAAAGCTGTTCCACCGTCCATTCCTTTACAACTTGTTCTCCCTAAACACCCTTGAATATCATTTTATGTTTTTCCAATTTCCATGTTTTGGAGTTAGTCGTGTTTCTGAGCTGCCAAAGTTAGGTTTTCGAGATAGGTAATAGGTTGGGACCACAGTTTAACTTCATTTTAATTTTTATTTGATTTGCTTTATTATTGTCACACGTATTGGGATACAGTGAAAAGTATTGTCTCTTGCAAGCTATACAGACAAAACATACTGTTCATAGAGTACATAGGGGAGAAGGAAAGGAGAGGATGCAGAATATAGTGTTGCAGTCACAGGTAGGGTGAAGGGAAAGATCAGCTTAATATATTTTGATTTGATTTGATTTGATTTATTATTGTCATATGTATTAACATACAGTGAAAAGTATTGTTTCTTGCGCGCTATACAGACAAAACATACCGTTCATAGAGAAGGAAACAAGAGAGTCCAGAATGTACTATTACAGTCATAGCTAGGGTGTAGAGAAAGATCAGCTTAATGCAGGGTAAGTCCTTATATATATATATATATATATATAATATGGTAGGTCCATTCAAAAGTCTGATGGCAGCAAATGTGTTATCAAACTTTTGTATCTTCTTTCCGACGGATGATACTCCACTGATGATGGAAAAATCATCAAAGTCTCAGAGAATCATAAAATGTGATCTTCTAGAGGACAAAATACAAAACAAAAGCTAGTTGATAAAATGTTCTTACATTATCAAAGCCAGATTTATGAAAATGTTGCTTTTCAGGTACAGGTGCGGACCTGGTAGGAAAGTGAGGAGAGGTGATAATGTTCCCACAACCTCAGTACCTCCTGCCAAGAACAAGCAATGTTCTGGTCAGAATATTAAATATTGCAATCAAATTTAGTTAAAATGAAACAAGACAGACATTCAAGAAGTATATACAATGCTGGATTATGCCCAGTATCAGGGGCCTGCAGTGCCGGATTTAGGCATAAGCTAAACAAGCTACAGCTTAGGGCCTCACAATCCGCAGGGGTCTCACAAAATTTCAGAAGGTTTACAATGAAGAGAACATTTAAGAGCGGATACCAGAAAAGAAAAAGAAAGCACCAGCTTGAAGAACAACTCAAAAAATTACTAAAATTACCAAAATCTATGAGAGATCAAGCCAGCCAAATGATAAATATGTAATCAGTAAATGCATTCATTTGAAAATAATTTGTATTTTTCACTTTAAATACCTTGCTATTAAATAATTAAAAGGCATAATTATGTTTTCAATTTTTTTGTGGTGACCCAAGGTCCTGTTTTGGTACGCACCTTTGTGAGACCTTTTGGTGTAACTTTTTAACAAGGGCCTCCAGGCTTTATATAGCTTAGGGCCTCACCAAGTCTAAATCCGGCACTGGGGGCCTGAGTTATGAAGAAAATCTGGTGAAACTTGAGCTTCTCAATCTGAAAAGAAGACATCCAAATGGTGAACTGTTAGCGATATATAATTGTTAAGAAAATAGGAAAAAAAGTAATCTGGAATATTATCTCAAAAGTAAGCTGCGGGAGTAGAACTAGAGGAACATGAGTGCAAGCTAAAAGATAATTTCAGTACAGATATCAGGAAATCTGCCAAAGTGTTCAGCATGTGAAATAAACTTCTAGATAGAATAATGGAAACCCTAAAAGCATGGTGGCTCAGTGGTTAGCACTGCTGCCTCACAGCTCCAGGGACCTGGGTTCGATTCTGACCTTGTGTCGCTGTCTGTGTGACGCTTGCACGTTCTCCCCATGTCTGCGTGGGTTTTCTTCGGGTGCTCTGGTTTCCTCCCACAGTCCAAAGATGAGCAGGTTAGGTGGATTGGCCATGTTAAATTTCCCCTTAGTGTCCAAAGATGTGCAGATTAGGTGAATTAGTCATGACAAATGCGTGGTGTTCGGGGGATTGGACGGAGAGGAGGGCCTGGCTGGGATGCTCTTTCAGAGAGTCGGTGCAGACTCGATGGGTTGGCTGGCCTCTTTCTGCACTGTAGGGTTTCTGTGGTTCTAACTGCATGCTGAAATAGAGGAGATAGGATCCCAGTGGTGGATGAATTAAAGTGGACAGAGGGGCCTTCCTTATGGGAATAGAGGGATACAAACGGATGGTCTAGTTAGGAATACATGATCGGTGCAGGCTTGGAGGGCCGAAGGGCCTGTTCCTGTGCTGTATTGTTCTTTGTTCTTTATCCATAATTAGGTTGTAAACCTAATTGTGTGATGCACAACTATTTATTGACACACAAGATGGGCTGCAGACTTGGTGTATTTCTGTCACTGAACATGTATTTCTTCAACCTGAATCACATCAGGACTAGTCTGCTTCCACTATTGAAAGAAAACTCTTGCAAACTATTCTTACATTAAATGGGTAGAGATGATTGCTAATGCTGTAATCAAACTTTACAGCATATTACCAAGAACGTCACCAGAGAGAGCAACTTTAAATTTAAAATATGATTCCACAGCCCCCACTCGTAGCAGGGAATTTCACTTGCAAGGAGCGCTGATCTGAGAATCAATGTTATAATTTTATAGCCCTATCTCCAGTTAGTGCTTCCTGAGAATATTGCTTCCCAGCTGGGAGTAGTGAATTAAAGAATTATCTATATGGCATTTCACAGTTGTGTATCCTAAAGAATAAAAGGAGAGCTCAAGGTAAAGGGACGTCTACATAGTTAAACAATGGCTGAGATTCGGCAATCTCTTACGTTCCCACCCTGCTGCCAGCGAGAATTCGGCACTCAGCCAAAACTCCATCACTGCAGCGGGACCAGAGAATCCCAGTTGTGGACGAGGTTTGAGGTTTCCGGAATATGTGTTGAAATGGAAGTTAGTTTACAAAGTTATTTCACAAACAATATTTTCAATATCTCACTGAGCTTATAAGAAAATTGCAGGTCTGCTGCTCACAACCTTATGCCTCTGAGATGTAAACCTGTGCATTGTCTCCATCATCAGAAAAAATACTAGAAATCTAAAAACAATCAAGGACCACATGGGTCCTTAAGGGTTTTGGCAGAGTAGGTTATACACAGGGGCAAAATGTTAGAAAGTATTTAAATCTTCAGTTGGTAATTGTCCTGTGGGACAAGTTTGAAGTTTAAAGTTTACTTATTAGTGTCACAAGTTGACTTACATAATAGTTTATTTATTAGTCACAAGTAGGCTTACATTAACACTACAATGAAGTTACTGTGAAAATGACCCACGTGATGAATAAGGAGTTATTACATAAATAAAAGCAAATTACTGCAGATGATGGAATCTGAAATCAAAAGAGAAAATGCTGGAAAATCTCAGCAGGTCTGGCAGCATCTGTAAGGAGAGAAAAGAGCTGACATTTCGAGTCCAGCTGGCCAGTCCAGGGTCATCTGGACTCGAAGGAATTATTACAATTCTATACAGAAAAATCTGCCAAGTTTCTGAAAGAAGGGGACATTTTCACTTATAAATTGTAAATAGCTAAGTAATATCGTAAAGTGTCAATTTCATAAAGCTTGCTTGATTGCCTTAAGCGACCAGAAAGGAATTTCCTAGGATCTTTTCTGAATTGGCCACTGCTTATCATCTCAAAGCAGAGACAGGTTTGGAGGCAGGCACAGCAGCAATCTCTTGCTACTGCCCACCACGCCAATTTGCCAGCGTGTTCATGTCTCCAACCTATTTTCAGGGATTGGCTTCTGAGGGTGGTGGTGCCTACCCGCCCATAAGTGGCAAGTAGCCAATTAAAGTGCCCTCGATTCACACACTGCCTCGATGTTCCAACTTCACTTTACCCCCAAAGAGTCTCCAGTAATAAGGACAGAAAATGATGTGACATAAAATAATCATACAATCTTTCCTTGAGTAGCAGGCCAGCAATGACATCAGAGAATGGTGTTCACCTTGTTGTCTCATTGAGGTCACCTCTGGGATGTCTCTGAGAGTAATAAATAGTGGTTTTCATTTAATTAAACTAATATGTATGCAAATGTTTGTTATCAGGGTGAGAAATGTCCAACCAAGCACACAAATAAGGTTCTCCACTTTCTAGTGAAGCAGCTAAAAAAACATGGTTTTGTTTGCATGACACCATGGTGTAGTACTTTAGTCACTGGTGATGACTATCTACTTTACACAGCCTTCAAACTATTTGAGGGCAGAATATGTCAAGAAAGGCACTAGGCTTGAACATATTCAAGCAACACAGTGGTTAGCACTACTGCCTCACAGTGCCAAGGACCCGGGTTCAATTCCAGCCTTGGGTTACTGTCTGTGTGAAGTTTAGCACGTTCTCCTCATGTCCGTGTGGGTTTCCTATGGGTGCTCCGGTTTTCTCCCAGAGTCCAAAGATGTGCAGGTTAGGTGGATTGGCCATGTTAAATTACCCCTTAGTGTCCAAAGGTGTATAGGTTAGGGCAGTGGTTCCCAAAGGGTGCGGCGCGCCACACTGGTGCGGCGAGAGAGGATGGCAAGTGTGGCAGGAAGATTCAAGGACAATCAAAGAAACATTTAAACATGGTTTAAACGAGAATTGTTTTATACTTTCTGGATGTCCCATGATCATATTATAAAGTAGTTTTTGTAGTAGTAGTAGTAGTTTTTGTTTTTGAATGTATTTCTTATCAATAAAAAATTCGGTGTGGCGCGAGCAAATTTTTATTCTGAAAGTGCGGCCCAGTGAAAAAAGTTTGGGAACCACTGGGTTAGGGGGATTAGCCATAGGAAATACACACAGGGTTATGGGGATAGGGCAGGAACAGGCCTGAGTAAGATGCTCTTTCAGAGAGTTGTTGGTGCAGACTTGATGGGCTGAATGGCCTCCTTCTGCACTGTGGGGGTTCTCTGGTTCTATATTCCTTTTACTTGCAGAGAACAGGTTCCTGGGTGTGAATGTTTGTCTCTTTCTGAATCACCCAAAAGCACGGCGAGCTTATAGTTCCTCATCGCTTTCTCCATGCCAATGCCTTGACCAATCAGAGTCAACATGCTAACCAATCAGCATCTCTTTCCTCCTGCAGTGTAAATTGCTGTGAATGTTTGAAATTTGCCATTCTTGTGTTTGTCCTGCTGTGTGCAAGACAAAAAGTTTCAGCAACATGTCTCTCTTTTCAGCAATAGTCAAACATTGTAACTGTCAACATGTACAAACTTTGTGAAGATAACATGCTGCACTGATAACAAAGTCTTGATGATTCATTATACAACATCTTCTATAAGATTGTCAGTACCCAGTTCTTATCAAAGGCTCAAGGGCATTTGAATACTTCTTTGTTTGATTGGGACAACCAACTTTAATATGTAGTGACTTGCCACCTCTATTGAATATTAGAATCACATAAGGAAATTAACTGCTTTCTTTGCACTGCTGGTGTGATGACCCTTTTTATTGTATTAATTGTACAGCAACTATGCAGTCAGAAATCTGCAGGCATTGAATCCAATGTGACTGGATTCCTGCTGGATCATCTCCTGCTGGTGATTTTCAGCCTAACCTTGCCAAAGTCAACACTGCAGTTTGCTACTTCTGTGAACCAGATCTTGACAAAGAGGCAGGAGTTAGATTCTTTTGAAACAAGACAGATATTGCTGGAAAAACTCAGTAGGTCCGATAACATCTCTTAACGTGCTATAATTAGCACCATTCTTAGCCATGATCACCACCATTTACATTTCCTTTGTCTTTTTGTCTACCACATCTTTGTCAAGTTCACCACCCCCCCCCCCCCCGCCCCCTCACCCACCTTGAGAGTATAAATCTCATCCTATTTTCTATTGTCTTCAGCTCTGACGAAGGGTCATCCAAACTCAAAAGTTGGCTCTATTCTCTCTCCACAGATGCTGTCAGATCTCCTGAGATTTTCCAGCATTTTCTGTTTTTGTTTCAGATTCCAGTTTTTTGCTTTTATCTTAGATTCTTTTGAAATGTGCTATGTAAGGAAAATGCGGGCTATCAGCTGGAAAGAGAGAGAGACCATTCTTGAAGTAATGAAGAGTCCCCTGCAAACAGTAACAGTGGAAAATTGCTTTGGGGAGAGCATGAGACTGCCATAACTGAAGATTACCCTTGGAATAGATGGTTGGTATGAAAAGACTATGCGGGTTGCCAAAGTTTGGCATAGGAGTTAAAGTATGGGCTGAGGAATTCAATAGTTTCAGAGGTGAAACAAAATTGCAGTAGTGATTGAGAGAATATGTGGTGTGAAGCTCAACTTAGGGTCCAACAGACACTAAAGTTACACACTGTCTTATTGATTCTGAATGAAAGATCTGAGGGGAAGAGAGAGTCAGTGTTAACGCAACTTTATCATAAGTACCATAAGCCATGAGTGGCTTGGTCTCCCTTGTTCTATTCCATAAAGCCAGCTGGTGAAGTATTGAACTGGAACCCAATCTTTCCACACTTATATAAACTTTTATTTACAGAGCTACACATTCCAAGCACACACATTCTAACCCAACCACCAAGCTTTCAGTCCACTTTATATAGGAGTACAAGTAATTCTCCATTTGATGCCCATCACCTGAATACAATTAAAAAGAAAATTACTGTCCAATTAACTTGTGTTCAGCTAAAGAAAGTTTTAAGTCATTCAAGATTCAATATCACACAACAGATTGTGGTCTTTGGGTCATCTGAAGTGACGGAGAGGTGGAGCTGGTATGGTCAGCGTACGTATGGAAGTTGATTCAGTTGCCTGAGAATGGAGTCACCCGGAGGGCAGCAGATAAGTGAGAAAAGTGATTGGAACAAGGCTAGAACATTGGCAGAATTCTGTGGTGGGCTTACAGGAGAGGGACGAGCCAAGATACCCAGGATATGTCCAGATAAATAGGATTAGAACCGCCATGGGAAAGTGAGGTTAGACATGGGGCAGTAGTTAAAGAGGATTGATGGGTTGAAGGTAGGTTTTGAGTAAGGATCACAAATGATAGTTGGAGTATGTGGAATCAATTTGTGACTGGAAAATATCCAGCAATAAGGAGGAAGAATTAATAGAAGCAGCTGCAGAGGTAGTCTTAATCTTCGAGACATAAAAAAAGAGTTCTTTCTTTTTAAACTGGAAGTGAATATGAAGACATGAAAAGGATAATTTTGCAATGGTAAGCAATTGACAGAAGAAAGTGAGGCACAGTAAAGGTTGATGTGGTCCAGTCAAATTTGATTAATGAACTGGATCAGTTGACAACCATTAGAATGTTTATTTCACACATTGCAGTTTTGACTTTAACACATTCCATGGGGCAGGGAAGAGGGCAAATGACAAGACCATAAGACCATAAAACCATAAGACATAGGAGCGGAAGTAAGGCCATTCGGCCCATCGAGTCCACTCCACCATTCAATCATGGTTGATTTCAACTCCATTTACCCGCTCTCTCCCCATAGCCCTTAATTCCTATAAGATTGCATATTGAAGCCTGGAAAGGTTTTAAATCTCAGGCCTCATTTACAGATGAATGGGGGCGATTCTCCCATCCCACAATGCTGTTCTTTTAGCACAGCGGGCCGGGAGACTCTAGCGGAGGCCAATTCCCAGCGCGGGAAATCGGCATGGAGCTGCCTAACGTATGCAGCAGGTAATTTTTAAATGATTTAAATCGAGGTCCCCCAGAGGGTCGGGCGCTGTGGGGGGATGCCCCATGGGCATTGCCACTCTGGCAGTGCCAATGTGGGCCCCCTGGCACTGCCGAAAGGGTGGAGCGGGCAGGGGGATTGGGGCTGGGCCTGGACATGTTCCGGGGGGCAGCGATTGGGCCATGGGGGGGGGTCGGTAGGGCAGCGATGTGGGATCATGGGACTGGCCAGCAATCGAGCTGGCCAGTAATTGGGAGGCCAGCAGACAGGGGCCACTGCATATGCACCGATCTCGGCACTGACAGATCGGCACATGTGCAGTGGCCCATTCAGTGCTGTGATGCCAGCCTCTCCAGCAGGAATAGGCCCTGCCCACTGGTTTCTGGCATGAATCCTGCCAGTGCACTCTGCAGTGCACAGAGTGTGGGAGATTCATTATGAAACTCCAGCTAAAAAAGCCAGCGTGATTTATTCCAGTTTTTCCGCAAATTCGACACTTAGAATTTTTTTGAGAGAATCCCACCTGTAAATTCTGGTCCCTGCCTGAAGCCATTGGGAATCACTGCTTAATCAATAAGCAGAAATAAGATCTCGAACGGTAGGAAGGCCGAACAGCCAGAAGCTTCCACCAGGGACCCATGGGAATGGGCTCCGTTACAAGGTACGTTTATTGGCACCCATGTTGTGAGCAGGGACGAGGAGATGGGGACCGCGGTGTTAAGTGGCAGGGAGGGCAGGGTAGAAAACATGCATCCACAGAGCCCACCTGCTCCTCTTCACCCACAAGGGACCATATCTAATTGTGGCAACTGTACCTGGCAGGTTTGGCTTGGTCGAGGAGTCACCATTGGTCTCCCACTCAAGCCTCGGGTTAGCATGGTAGATTGGCCCCTCATCATGTCTTCAGAGTGTGAACTGCATTTTGAAGAGCACCCTGTTGGCTTTGGGAATGGGGACTTGCGGTTGTTTACAGTCTAAAGTTAAAGTTTATTATTAGTGTCACAAGTAGGCTTACATTAACACTGCAATGAAGTTACTGTGAAAATCCCCTAGTTGCCACACTCCGGCGTCTGTTCAAGTACACTGAGGGAGAATTTAGCATGGCCAATGCACCTAACCAGCACGTCTTTCAAACTGTGGGAGGAAACCGGAGCACCCGGAGGAAACCCACACAGACACGGGGAGAACGTGCAAACTCCACACAGACCCAAGCTGGGAATCAAACCCGGGTCCCTGGCTCTGTGAGGCAGCAGTGCTAACCACTGTGCCACCGGGTCACCCCTAAAATTCAAGTGGTTAATTAAGATGGAAGCCTGTGATACATTCAAAGAGGATCTGAATAATTATTTCATAATATCCTTGTGGAACTTTTGATTGCTTAATCTGCATAAAGCAAATTCAAAATTTGCACCCCCGCTGTGCACGATGTTAGTGGTTTTGCTGTTTCCTATTTTATAACTGTATTTAAATGTCACAGTTAATACAACAGAGCTAGGGTGTTATGCAGAAACATGTAAAAATGAGGAATTAGACTGAACAGAAACCCCTATCAGTTGAATTAAATATCCTTTGCATTTGAGGTATGCGAGCTATTTGCCTACCGGCATACTACAGCATTCTAAGTAATGCTGCCTGGGTTTTGACAATGTTCTTTCTCCATGTCCTAGCTTGTTCACAATGTACTAGAATCAAAACAGTAACTTCAATTAAAAAAAGAGTAAGTTGCTCAACAAGGTTGCGCAGTGTGTCGAAGTCCACGTCTAGATGCGGCTATCTCATAACATCGTCGTGGCTTTATCAACTAGATCATTGTCTCACTATCAATTCTGTTGACTCAACTGCGTGTTGTTATTGATTTACATTTGAAGGTGAGGTTTCCTTTGCTTCTAACGTTGCGTTTCTGCTTTTATTTATTTAATGAAATATATAGACCCTTGGCTGTGGTCGGGCTTCATAGATAAGAGAGTTGAACTGCTTCCTTTTCCAACTTCCTCTTGATGCCAAAGGCCAAGAATATTCTTGTAAACGTATCCAAAAATTAGCAGAGTAAATTGAATTACACTTTTCTTTTGCTGACCTCTCCTGTACGACACCAATACCCGTCAGGACCATGTAAAGGTAACAACAGTAGAACAGGATGGTTGAAAGCTTCGTTGAAGCTACATGAATGAACATGTTTTGATGTTTTCAGCTTTTGCACAGATCAGTTGTCTATAGATTTCCTAAATAGTCTGAAATGCTACCTATTCAGCTTAGTGGCTGGATAGAATCACATTTTTCAACACAGTTCTCAAGGCCTTTCATAGTCAGATTAACAAATCGATCATTTTTCATAAAAGCAAAACACATCATGCTGGAAATCTGAAATAAAAACGGAAAATGCTGGAAAGAGTCAGCAGGTCTGGCAGCATCTATGGAGAGAGAAAGAATTTAACAGGCGGAATTCTCCGGCCACGCTGGTCTAAAAACCGGAAATTCCCGCCCGACTGTCAATGGGGTTTCACATTGTCCGCAACTCGCCCACTAAAATTCCAGTGGCCAATTCCACAACAGGCAGGAGCGTTTAAAAAGGGTCTGCTGTATGAAATGTGTCCTAACCTGCCACACGCAAAGGACACCTGAAAGCTACATTGCAGACAGGCGGGGCGCTTATTAATATATTTAAATAGGACTCCCACAGCACAACTGCAGCTGGGTTGGAACTTTACTGCTGTTTACAGGTGCCCAAAAGTTGGGAAACTTAGCAATGAAACTGAAGAGGGAGCTTCTGGCTCTCAAAAGGTTTTTGCCAGAATCCTGAAGGAATTGTGCTAGCTCTGCCAACCCTAATTGCTGCCGTCCCCCTGGTCCCAATTTCCAACCCACCCTAACTCCAATTGAGGGCCTTCCGCCCCTGCCACCCAGTAGCTCCTCACCTTCCCCTCTCCTCCCAGGCCCAAAACACCAATTGCTGGGTACCATCCTCCTCAGCTACAGCCTCCTGCTCAGTGGTGCCCACCTCTCTCAGTGGGGTTGCTGAAACTCTGGAGCTGCCGACCCTCCGATTGGACCGGCAGCATCTAGAGCCCACCCACTGCCCTTAATTGGATGGTGAGCCTGGAGGCAACCGAGGCAGTCTCTTACAAGAGAGCACACATAGCTGGTTAGTGCAGGCTGGAATCCCACTTGATCTGGACTTCAAGGTCCTGAAACCCCCAGTAAAAATCCAGCCCTTTTACAAACCAGAGGTCATGAGAATCACCTCAGTGATTGTATTAAATCTAAATGTCTCTGTGTTTAAATGCAGAAGTGGCCTTGGAGTGAATTATAATCCAATTATGAGCTTGAGGTGAAATCATGTCATGGAAATAAAACTGAGTGTCTGATAAACCTAATTTGAACTCTTGACATTAGATTGCAGCCTTAGCCTGAATCACGCCTATCTGTATGAGTTTAAATGCCTGCATGTCATCAAGTGATTTAGCAGCCTGTTTAATTTGAGACATTTTGATCCAACCTATTACTGATAAAACTGGGAAAGTTCTAGGCTAGTGAGCCTATGAATAAATCAACAGTCACAGAGTCAGGAGGAACTTTAGAGCAAAAGAGACAGCTCAATGTAAACTGAAAACCCCTCTCATTATTTTTGGTCACATAAATCTGCATGTGTATATAATCTAATATATTTGTGAGAGAGGAGAGATTTGTATTTATTGCCTTTGCTACAGGGAGCTGTCAGTGCTGCATCAGTTTTAAGCACTATGTCTATGGTGTATAATTACACTCAAAATAGTATTAATAGCTCAAAACATGTTGGCTAAATAATTATTAAAATGTTGCTGCAGCATACCAGGATCTCATTTCATCAAGTTTGCTTGCCTTCATCAGCCAGGGCATTGAGTACAAGAGTTGGGAAATCATGTTGCAGCTATATAAAACCTTTGTTAGGCCGCATTTGGAATATTGCGTGCAGTTCTGGTCGCCACATTACAGAAAGGACGTGGAAGCTTTGGAGCGAGTGCAAAGAATGTTCACCAGAATGTTGCCTGGTCTCGAGGGTGTTGGCTATGAGGAGAGGTTGAATAAACTAGGATTGTTTTCACTGGAAAGATGGAGGCTGAGGGGAGACCTGATAGAGGTCTATAAAATTATGAGAGGCACAGACAGGGTGGATAGTCAGAGGCTTTTTCCCAGGGTGGAAGTATCAATTACAAGGGGGCACAGGTTCAAGGTGAAAGGGGAAAGTTTAAGGGAAATGTGCAGGGAAGCTATTCACGCAAAGAGTGGTGGGTGCCTTCGTCAACGTGTGGCGAAGGAGCAGCGCTCCAAAAGCTTATGGTATTTGCTACCAAATAAACCTGTTGGACTTTAACCTGGTGTTGTGAGACTTCTTACTCTATTCTTTGCTGTCAGACCTGCTGACTTTTTCCAGCATTTTTTGCTTTTGTTTGCAGCACTACCATCTCACTATCTGCTTTCACATGGAAAGTGGCTGCTTTGGCATGGTAACTGAGAGGCGGGTGTATCCTGGCAACTGCTCCCCAGAAAAAGTCAATGCCTTTGAAAGAAAAGATCAAAAATTAGAATTGAAGAGAAGTATAGTTTACACAAATTGGTGGTTATTCTTGATATACAGAGACAAAAACCAGGTAACTTCCTAGCAGGGCTTTGAACGTCATGTTATCAGTCCCTGTAATGATTGCCTGTCCTGTGCCTTTACAGATGGAGTCCGGAGGAGACGATGACATCGATGCCATGTTCAGTAATCTCCTGGGAGAGATGGACCTGCTGACACAGGTTAGTTGTGTTTTCAAATGAGCAACTCATGAGGGATGGGGGAGTGAACTTTACATCTGGAAACCAGGTGTTCTGCCTCCCTGTACTGAGGTCAAATCCAGTGTGATGACTCTGGGTCACCAACCCAACAATGTCCACAAGTCAAGTGGGCCTTGAAATCAGGATCCGCCCACCATTTTCAAATAACCCAATCATCCACAATTTTACGTTGCCCACTGGATGTTTCAGGCATCAGATCTAAAGATGCTGGGAGTCTTATCTGCCAGCTCATACAAAATGGTACAAGGATGGCAGACAAGACCTGCCACTGGGATTGTGGTGGTTTGTACCAGCAGATTGTGATCTTTGATGACTTTTTGTCACACCTTCAAAATGATTAATAAAGACTGATTCTGAGGGCAGGGGCTTTACAATTGTAGCCATGACCCCTGCATTAACCTTCGGCCACATGACGTACTGACCTGATTCCCAGCACCCTCACACCAAGGTGTTATTCAGATTACAATGTGAATGTAGCTGCAACAAACATTCAACACTAGATTATTTGTTATATTAACTCAAGTGACAAGTAGTTAACCATGGTGCGGCATTCAAAAACAGGCATGAGAACCTGACCCTGACACTAACTGCAAGCTTGGAACGGAGCGAGGGGAAGAGTTTGTGGTCAAGAAGCACTCTTTCTACACAGTTATAAGATGGCTGGCTCTACGCTGGGTGGCCACTACTTGGCCACAGCATCCTTTATTTGGCCTGTATAAAGGGTGGGGTTGGGAGTTGACCAAGTGCGTTGGCATCCCGTACTCCACTGAAATTCACCCCATGGTAACCAAAAAGCCAAACTCAGTTTAACAACAAAGCAGATTAGTTGGGCAGAAAGATTCCACCAAAGAGGAGAGAAAATGTTTCATCAGAGTGTTTTCATTCCGGTTTGAAAGCGAAAGTATTATATGCCAAACGCTCTGGCTGGCATTCTCTGGCCATTCACGCAGCGGGACCGGAGAATCACAGCCCAGGGGCGAGTTCAGAGAATTCCGGCCCCTGACTACTAGTCAGCCTCAGGACTGACTGAATTTAGTAAAGGGATGTCCTTTACATCAGAGAATGATTACATTTTGCATTTGCTGGGGAAAAGAGATGGAAGATTTGCACCTCACCTTTGTCACTGTGACATATTTTATTTATTAGTCACAAGTAGGCTTACATTCACATTGCAATGAAATTACTGTGAAAATCCCCTAGTCGCCACACTCCGGCGATAGTTCAGGTACACTGAGGGAGAATTTAGCATGACCAATTCATCTAACCAGCACGTCTTTTGGACTGTGGGAGGAAACCAGAGCATTTAATATAATGTTCAATTCTGGTCGCCACACTACCAGAAGGATGTGGAGGCTTTGGAGAGGGTACAGAAAAGATTTACCAGGATGTTGCCTGGTATGGAGGGCATTAGCTATGAGGAGAGGTTGGAGAAATTTGGTTTGTTCTCACTGGAACCTTGGAGGTTGAGGGGAGACCTGATAGAAGTCTACAAGATTATGAGGGGCATGGACAGAGTGGATAGTCAGAAGCTTTTTCCCAGGGTGGAAGAGTTAATTATTAGGGGGCACAGGTTTATGGTGCATGGGGCACGGTTTAAAGGAGATGTATGAGGCAAGTTTTTTTACACAGAGGGTGGTGGGTGCCTAGAACTCGCTGCCGGGGGAGGTAGTGGAAGCAGATACGATAGTGAGTTTTAAGGGGCATCCGGACAAAAACCTGAATAGGGTAGGAATAGAGGGATATGGTTCCCAGAAGCGGAAGGAGTTTTAGTTCAATCAGACAGCATGGTGGGTACAGGCTTGGAGGGCCGAAGGGCTGTTCCTGTGCTGCAATTTTCTTTGTTCATTGTTTTGTTCACGCGGAGGAAACCCATGCAGACATGAGGAGAACGTGCAGACTCTGCACAAACAGTGACCCAAGCCGGGAATCGAACCCAGGTCCCTGGCGCGCTGTGAGGCAGCAGTGCTAAAGTTTCTTTGTTGGTTAAAAAGAAAAAGGAGGCTTATGTTCGGATGAGACGTGAGCACTCGGGTAGTGCACTAGAAAGCTTTAGATTGGCTAAGAGGGAGTTGAAGAGCGAGCTTAGAAGGGCTAAAAGGGGACATGAGAAGACTTTGGCGGATAGGGTTAAAGAGAATCCTAAGGCGTTCTATAGGTATGTCAAGAACAGAAGGTTGGTTAGGGCAAGTTTAGGGCCAGTTATAGATGGCAGAGGGAAGTTATGTGTGGAACCGGAGGAGATTGGTGAAGCATTGAACCAATATTTCTCTTCGGTGTTCACGCAAGGGGGCATGAATATAGCTGAGGAGGACACTGGGTTGCAAGGGAGTAGAATAGACAGTATTACAGTTGATAAGGAGGATGTGCAGGATATTCTGGAGGGTCTGAAAATAGATAAATCCCCTGGTCCGGATGGGATTTATCCAAGGATTCTCTGGGAGGCAAGAGAAGTGATTGCAGAGCCTCTGGCTCTGATCTTCAGGTCGTCGTTGGCCTCTGGTATAGTACCAGAAGATTGGAGGTTAGCGAATGTTGTCCCATTGTTTAAGAAGGGGAACAGAGACTTCCCCGGGAATTATAGACCGGTGAGTCTCACTTCTGTTGTCGGCAAGATGTTGGAAAAAATTATAAGGGATAGGATTTATAGTTATTTGGAGAGTAATGAATTGATAGGTAATAGTCAGCATGGTTTTGTGGCAGGTAGGTCGTGCCTTACTAACCTTATTGAGTTTTTTGAGAAAGTGACCAAGGAGGTGGATGGGGGCAAGGCAGTGGACGTGGTATATATGGATTTTAGTAAGGCGTTTGATAAGGTTCACCATGGTAGGCTTCTGCAGAAAATGCAGATGTATGGGATTGGGGGTGATCTAGGAAATTGGATCAGGAATTGGCTAGCGGATAGGAAACAGAGGGTGGTGGTTGATAGTAAATATTCATCATGGAGTGCGGTTACAAGTGGTGTACCTCAGGGATCTGTTTTGGGGCCACTGCTGTTTGTAATATTTATTAATGATCTGGATGAGGGTATAGTTGGGTGGATTAGCAAATTTGCTGATGACACCAAAGTCGGTGGTGTGGTAGACAGTGAGGAAGGGTGTCGTAGTTTGCAGGAAGACTTAGACAGGTTGCAAAGTTGGGCCGAGAGGTGGCGGATGGAGTTTAATGCGGAGAAGTGTGAGGTAATTCACTTTGGTAGGAATAACAGATGTGTTGAGTATAGGGCTAACGGGAGGACTTTGAATAGTGTGGAGGAGCAGAGGGATCTAGGTGTATGTGTGCATAGATCCCTGAAAGTTGGGAATCAAGTAGATAAGGTTGTTAAGAAGGCATATGGTGTCTTGGCGTTTATTGGTAGGGGGATTGAATTTAGGAGTCGTAGCGTTATGTTGCAACTGTACACAACTCTGGTGCGGCCGCACTTGGAGTACTGTGTGCAGTTCTGGTCCCCACATTACAGGAAGGATGTGGAGGCTTTGGAGAGGGTGCAGAGGAGGTTTACCAGGATGTTGCCTGGTATGGAGGGGAGATCCTATGAGGAGAGGCTGAGGGATTTGGGATTGTTTTCGCTGGAAAGGCGGCGGCTAAGAGGGGATCTTATTGAAACATATAAGATGATTAGAGGTTTAGATAGGGTGGATAGTGATAGCCTTTTTCCTCTGATGGAGAAATCCAGCACGAGGGGGCATGGCTTTAAATTGAGGGGGGGTAGTTATAGAACCGATGTCAGGGGTAGGTTCTTTACCCAGAGGGTGGTGAGGGATTGGAATGCCCTGCCAGCATCAGTAGTAAATGCGCCTAGTTTGGGGGCGTTTAAGAGATCCGTAGATAGGTTCATGGACGAAAAGAAATTGGTTTAGGTTGGAGGGTCACAGTTTTTTTTTTTACTGGTCGGTGCAACATCGTGGGCCGAAGGGCCTGTTCTGCGCTGTAATGTTCTATGTTCTATGTTCTATGTTCTAACCACTGTGCCACCATGCTGCCCCATATGTTAATATAGTTACAGTTGCATTCATATATTGCCAGTTGATTCAAAGATTAGTAGAGAGATTTTGGATCGTTTCAGATAAAATACCTCTCTGTGTCATTTTAACAAAACACAAAGCAAATAGAAAAATTTACCAAACACATTTTCCAAAAGATGACATTGTAGCATTTTGCTTTCAGATCACAGTATCAGGAAGGTTTGCCAACAATTCCTTACATATTTCTGTTAGCGATTGAAAAGAACGTTGAATGAAACAAATTGCATCAATCATTCCTCTTGTAAACTCTAACTTTTCTCGATGAAGTTCCAAGCTGTTTGTGCAGGTTTTAGCAGATTTCCATCCTGCCAGCTGTTTGTTATTCTACATTCTGGGTTTGATGTGGTGTTGAATTACTTTAGGAGACATGCTGTTCCTTTGTGGGATTATTTTCCATTTTCAGACTGGTACGAAAACAAATATACTCAACACCTCTGTATCTGGCTCTCATTAATAACCGACATTTGATTTTCTTTCCCTGGAATATCACTTTAGGAAAAGTAAAAACTGGGCAAGTCGATGAGGAACTGAATCTACTGCGCGTCTGGCTCAAATTCAGCTCCTTCCATCCCCCATCCCCCAGTCACTTCACTGACAGACAAAAGAAACATTGCTGGCAGATAAATTCTTAAACCATGCAGGTCGTCAGGTTTGATTTCCTTCCACAAGCTCAGCCACTGCCTATAGATACTTAGAAAGTATTAGTTCACCTCTATCGCCCCATGGTTCAAAGGAATAAATTGATGCAACTGATGGTACAAAAGTGCCTTTAAGTTCCACAAGAGGCTCTCCCTAATCTTGTACCATTGGGCAGGAGATCGGCTGAAATACTATAGAAACGGCATAAGTTTGCAATGTTTCTGGAAGACTTTCCACCAAACTCAACATTATGGTGGAAGCTTGAGAGAACTCTGGGGACATTTACATGGTTCCTGCTTTCATTGAATAGTAATGATGGCAGGGATGTGATTAGAATGACTGTAAACCTGGTGATCAACTGGAAATACTAATCATAGAATCATAGGATCCCTACAATGCAGAAAGAGGCCATTCAGCCCATCAAGTCGGCACTGACTCTCTGACAGAGCATCTTACCTAGGCCCTATCCCCATAACCCCACATATTTACCCCACGAATTCCCCTGACCTATACATCCTGGGATACTAAGGGGTAATTTAGCATGGCCAATCAACCTAACCTGCACATCTTTGGACCAATTTTTGTTTGGCTTTTCGCTATATTAATCTCTGGGCAACGTTTGAGTGCTTGTCACTAAGAAAGAACCTTTCCCACTGCCAGAATAAATTTTAAAATTTCATTCTTGGGATACAGCTGTCAACAGCTAGACTGGCATGTTTTACCCATCCTTAGTTATCCTTGAGAAGACTGTGCTATGCCTTCCTCTTGAAGCACTGCAGTCCATGTGGTGAAGATGCTCTCTCAGTAAGGAGTACAAGGACTTTCAGCCAGCAGTGGGGTGACAATTAACTCTCTAATCAGAGCTGGTGTACGCCTGGGCAGCCTCCTGGCAGTGGTGATTTGATGGCAGGGTTGTGATGGCAATTTGAGAGTTGTGTTGAATGGGTCGATTTGGGATGTTTGCTTCTGCGATACAAAAGAAAGGGGAAATTGGATTAGGTAACCACGCGCTTCTTAAAAGCTGCTTCTATTGCTTCCAGAGCATGAAGCAGGAGTTTTTTTTCACTGGGGAAGTGTAAAAGTCCAGCAAAGAATGAGTTCACCCAGTCTGTTGTTAATTTAACGATTGAGCAGCTGAAGAGTGTCCAATTCGGAACTTGGGATATTAATTGGTTCAATGGCACTGGTGCTGGAAAGGGGTGGGGCCACCTGACAGTTGGCGGCTCTTTCAGTAACCAAGCAAACACCCATCAACCACCAGCAGCCCTTTAATAAACAGCTCACTGCACTCTGCTGCCCCTGCACTTTAACCAGCTGAATGCATCAGGGTTTTTCAATACTTCACCACACCATCTATTTAAAGTGCCCCTGAATGCAGTTTGCCTGGACTCAGTGGGACTTTAAATAGATGAACAGTAAATTCTTTGAAGAGCTCCAACTTGCTACTCAGCTTTTGGCTTCAGTCTTTCCTCTAGGATTTCAGGAATCTCAAGGGTTGTTGGATGTTTCAATGCATTACAAGTCAGCAAAAGAAGCCTTGAGATTAACTTAAATATGATTTGCAATTCAAACTGTGCCAGTAGGCGATCGACAAATTGAAATGCAGTTTGCATTTCATTTCTGATTTCAGAGTTCAGCGGTTGATAACGTGTGCCAGACCAACTATTTTAACTTTAGTTCCATTTGACCAAACTTCTAAGATATCAGTGAGTTAGGACCAACAATTAAAAATGGGATTACGGGAATAGGGCCTGGGTGGGATTGTGGTCAGTGCAGACTCAATGGGCCAAATGGCCTCCTTCTGCACTGTAGGGTTCTATGATTCTATAATCCTATGAAATCAAGTGTTTAATGTCCTACAGATGCATTTGCTCCAGGGCTGGATTAACGTCCTGGGTTGTGTTATGGCTGAAGGGTTAAATTTCATTTGCTGTGCTATCCACCCCCGCACCACCCCATAAGATGAGATTTTGGATTACAAACTCAGAGGCAACAATGGTGGGAGTAGCTTCATGTAATTTTCTGATGCCTTATGAGGATAGGCTGAGGGAGCTCGGTCTTTTCTCCTTGGAGAGACGTAGGGTGAGAGGAGACCTAATAGAGGTGTATAAGATGTTGAGAGGCGTAGATCGGGTGGACTCTCAGAGGCCTTTTCCCAGGGTGGGAATGGCTGCTACGAGAGGACACAGGTTTAAGGTGCTGGGGGGTAGGTACAGGGGAAATGTTCGGGGGAAGTTTTTCACACAGAGGGTGGTGGGCGAGTGGAATCAGCTGCCGTCAGTGGTGGTGGAGGCAAACTCAATAGGGTCTTTTAAGAGACTCCTGGATGAGTACATGGGACTTAATAGGATGGAGGGTTATAGGTAGGCCTAAAAGGTAGGGATATGTTCGGCACAACTTGTGGGGCCGAAGGGCCTGTTTTGTGCTGTAGTTTTTCTATGTTTCTATGTTACTATGTAATGGACTGCTCTCTCTGAGGCTGAAAAAAACACTACTCGTAAAAATGTAAATGCTGTGGTTTTTTAGTTTCATCAACAACACCCACGCTCCATTTCTGTTCCCACTGCCCCTTCCCCCACTCAACAGCTGAAACCTACCCCTCCCCTGCCCAACTGCTGAAGCCTCTTGCACTCACCCCAACACCACTCGACGTCTCTCCTGTCTCTCATTTGCTGCCCCACCTCACCCCAAATTTCCTCTCTGGGATCACATGCAATCTGAGACATTGAAATTGGGAAACAGTTTGAGAAGCACTGGGTTGGTCACACTCTCCCCATTTATTGGGTCCCTTCCTTTGGAGTGACTTAACCATTTAGAGAATGCTTCAAAAATCTCCAGGCCTCACAAGACTGGTCCAGTTCACTTCCAGTCACTATTTGTCTCACAGCATCAGGGAACCGAGTTCGATTCCCGGCTTGGGTCACTGTCTGTGCGGAATCTGCATGTTCTCCCTGTGTCTGCATGGGTTTCCTCCGTGTGCTCCAGTTTCCTCCCACAGTCCAAAGATGTGCTGGTTAGATGCATTGGCCATGCTAAATTCTCCCTCAGTGTTCCTGAACAGGCACCGGAGTGTGGCAACTAGGGGATTTTCACAGTAACTTCATTGCACTGTTAATGTAAGCCTACCTGTGACGCTAATAAATAAATAAACTATTTGCCCTCCCGGATTGCCCTCCTCCCCTATCCCACTGCTCCTGATCCATTCAGTCAGACAGCTTGATATATGCATCACCCTCCTGCCTGGTGGTGTCCATTACTGGACTATCAGCCCAACCATCAAGGCACATCGAGTCTCTCACTGCTATCTTCAGGTGGGCTGCATAATTATGATCCCGCTGCTCGGCCAATAACCACACCAATCCCCAATCAATGCCTCAGAAAGTGTCCACTAAGTCAGAAACTGAGCTGTACAGCAAGTGAGTGTTGAATCTCTTAGGTACGGTTGTCAAAACCCCACATCTCAAGCTCAGCAATGGAAAACAGAATCCATTCACATTTCTCTTCATTACTCGAAAAAGAAATGCCAAGATTTCTTGGTTTCACCATCTCCCGACCCCAAATGCAATTCAAATGTACAAAAAGAGATTTTCCTGAAACAGCCCAAATTTTAACCGTGGCCTCAACATCCCAACAGCGGTAAAATTTTGCATCCTGTTTATCATTTGCTTTTGTCCTGGGGATTCTAAAATGTTAAAAGCTTCACTCTTCAAACTTTTCTTTTTGCAGAGTTTAGGTGTGGACACTACCCCACCTGAATCTACAAAACCCAAGCAGGATTCCGATTTCAAATTCTCCATTGGCTTTACAGATGCAAATGGTAAGAGTGTCTCTGTGTTACTGTTGGGTAAATACATTTTGATTTGACTTGATTTGATTTACTATTGTCACATGTATTAGTATGCAGTGAAAAGTCTTGTTTCTTGCGCGCTATACAGACAGAGAATACCGTTCATAGAGAACGCTGTTTAAGAAGGGAGGGAGGCAGCAGACAGGAAATTATAGGCTGGTTAGCTTGACTACGGTCATTGGCAAGATTTTAGAGTCCATTATTAAAGATGAGATCGCAGAGTACTTGGAAGTGTATGATAAAGTAGGACGGAGTCAGCACGGCTTTGTCAAGGGGAGGTCATGTCTGACAATTCTGTCAGAGTTCTTTGAGGCGGTAACAAGGGAGTTAGATAAAGAAGAACCAGTGGACGTGATTTATTTAGATTTCCAGAAGGCCTTTGACAAGGTGCCGCATGAGAGACTGTTAAATGAGTTAAGTGCCCATGGTGTTAAGGTAAGATCCTGGCATGAATAGAGGATTGGCTGACTGGCAGAACAGTAAGAAGTCTCACAACACCAGGTTAAAGTCCAACAGGTTTACTTGGCAGCACAAGCTTTCGGAGCGCTGCTCCTTCATCAGGTGAGTAAGGAAGTCCTCACTCACCTGATGAAGGAGCAGTGCTCCGAAAGCTTGTGCTGCCAAATAAACCTTTTGGACTTTAACCTGGTGTTGTGAGACTTCTTACTGTGCTTACCCCAGTCCAACGCCGGCATCTCCACATCATGACTGGCAGAAGGCAGAGAGTGGGGATAAAGGGATCTTTTTCAGAATGGCAGCCGATGACTAGTGGTGTGCCTCAAGGGTCAGTGCTGGGACCACAACTTTTCACAATATACTTTAACGATTTGGAGGAAGGAACTGAAGGCACTATTGCTAAGTTTGCAGATGATACAAAGCTATGTAGAGGGACAGGTAGCATTGAGGAAGCAGGGGAGCTGCAGAAGGACTTGGACTGGTTCGGAGAGTAGGCAAAGAAGTGGCAGATGGAATACAATGTGGAAAAGTGTGAGGTTATGCACTTTGGAAGGAGGAATGGAGACATAGACTATTTTCTAAATGGGAAAATGCTTTGGAAATCAGAAACACAAAGGGACTTGGGAATCATTGTTCAAGATTCTCTTAAGGTTAACGTGCAGGTTCGGTTGGCAGTTAGGAAGGCAAATGCAATGCTGGCATTCATGTCGAGAGGGCTAGAATACAAGAGCAGGGATGTACTTCTGAGGCTGTATAAGGCTCTGGTCAGACCCCATTTGGAGTATTGTGACCAGTTTTGGGCCCCATATCTAAGGAAGGACATCTAAGGATGGCCTTTGAAAGGGTCCAGAGGAGGTTCACAAGAATGATCCCTGGAATGAAGAGCTTGTCGTACGAGGAACGGTTGAGGACTCTGGGTCTGTACTTGTTGGAGTTTAGAAGGATGAGGGGGGATCTTATTGAAACTTACAGGATACTGCGAGGCCTGGATAGAATGGACGTGGAGAGGATGTTTCCACTGGTAGGAAAAACTAGAACCAGAGGGCACAATCTCAGGCTAAAGGGACGATCCTTTAAAACAGAGATGAGGAGGAATTTCTCCAGCCAGAGAGTGGTGAATCTGTGGAACTCTTTGCCCCAGAAAGCTGTGGAGGCCAGGTCATTGAGTGTCTTTAAGACAGAGATAGATAGTTCTTGATTAATAAGGGGATCAGAGGTTATGGGGAAAAGGCAGGAGAATGGAGATGAGAAAAATATCAGCCATGATTGAATGGCGGAGCAGACTCGATGGGCCGAGTGGCCTAATTCTGCTCCTATGTTTATGGTTTTATGGGCTTAAGGAAAGGTGAGGGTGCAGAATGTAGTGTTACAGTCATAGCTAGGGAAAGATCAACTTAATACGAGGTGGGTCCTTTCAAAAGTCTGATGGCAGCAGGGAAGAAGCTGTTCTTGAGTCGGTTGGTACATGACCTCAGACTTTTGTATCTTTTTCCCGACGGAATTAGGTGGAAGAGAGAATGTCCAGGGTGGGGTCCTTGATTATGCTGGCTGCTTTTCCAAGGCACCGGGAAGTGCAGCAGGTTGCAAAGGTTTCTGTTAAAGTGGAAAACAACTCATTTAACCTTTAAATGAAAGGTTTGGTCTGACTTTGTTTCTTGCCCCTAACTTATTCATTTTTAACATGTGCCACTTGGCTTCTGAACCCTTTCCGAATTCAACACCACGGTGAAAATTTCAGCTGGATCGCCCCTAAGCTCCAGTTCTTGCAAAGAAAGCCAACCCAATTTCCTGGGTCTTTCCTCACAAGTTTATTTTTCCAACACCCAGGGTCAGTCTTGTTGCTTCCCTCTTTAATATCTCAAGGACAATAACATCCTTTGGTTGAACAGAGATCTGTGTTACAAAACACAGAGATGGTGGAAATCTGAAATAAAAATGGAACGTGCTGGAATCGCTCAGCAGTTAACCCTTCAGTGTAATTCTGACCAAAGGTCATAGGCCTGAAGTTTAATTGTCTCTCTCGCTCACCACAGATGCTGCCTCAGCTGCTGAGTATTTGCAACATTTCTGTCTTTATTTCATCTCTGTTTCTGCACAGCAGAAGTGGCTGGTCTCCTTGACATTTGTTATTAGAAGAAAAAAAACATTCCTCTTCATCGCTCAGAGTTTTTATTCTAATCGGAACTATTTTCAGCTTACAAGTTATGAGGGAACACCACTGCTCTGAAAGTACTGGAAGCTACATATATTAATATGTTAATACATGGGGGCCTGTTTTTTTCAGACAGAAAGAATGGGTGGAATTCTCCCATTTTGAGACTCCGATCTCACTCACTCCGCCACCACTGCCAGCAAGAACGGAGAATTCGGTGCTCAGCCAAATCTCTGTTCATGGCAGTGGGACAGAGGAATCCTAGACGCAGGCGAGGTCAGAGAATTCCGGTCTATGTGTGGTGGTGAGTGGCTCTGGTGGACCTGGATGGCAAGATCCCATGCCAGATTCTGCACTTAGAAGCTCGCCTACTATGCACAAGCGAGTTCACTTCCGACCTGGCTTGTGAGCCGGCAGCTGATTCATCTGCCCGCCCTTAGTTGGTGGGTTTGAAGGTCCCAGCGTCATATTTAAATATCAATCCAGCACACTATTCATGGGACATGGACATCGCTGGCTGGCCAGCATTTATTGCCCATCCCTAGTTAGCCTTGTTCAGAGGGCAGTTGAGAGTCAACCACATTGCTGTGGCTCTGGAGTCAGATGTAGCTAGACTGGGTAAGGATAGCAGATTTCCTTGCCTAAAGGACATTAGTGAACCAGATGGGTTTTTCTGATGATCGGTAATGGTTTCATGGTCACCAGTAGATTCTTAAATCCAGATATCTTTTATCGAATTCAAATTCCATCATCTGCCATGGCGGGATTTGAACCCTGAGTTTCTGGATTAATAATTTAGCAATAATAACACTAGGCCATCACCTCCCCTGTGACATTGGGACATTGTAAGTTTTGAATCGGTGATATGACTATGTCAGGCTGTTGCTTGACTAGTCTGTGGCACAGGTCTCCCAATTTTAGCCGAAGCCCCCAGATGTTACTAAATTTGACTTTGCAAGGTCTACAGTGCTGTGTTTGCCATTGTCATTTCTGATACTGAGGTTGATGCCAAGTGGTCTGTCTGGTTTCATTTCTTTTTATTGACCCCGTAATGGTTTGCTGGGCCATTTTCAGAAGGCATTTAAGACTCAACCACATTGCTGTGGCTCTGGAGTCACATGTAGGCCAGACCAGGTAAGGAGAGCAGATTTCCTTCCCTAAAAGAACATAAGTGAACTAGATGGATTTTTATGACGATCGACAATGGTTTCATGGTCATCGGTAGACTTTTAATTCCAGATTTTTATTGAATTCAAATTCCTCCATCTGCCTCGAATCAAATCTGGGTCCCCAGAGCATTACCCTGGGTCTCTGGATTACTAGTCCAGTGACAATACCACTAAACCACCACCTCCACCCTCCCCTGCCTCCATCAAGCCCCTCCCCCCCTCTCAACCACCATGCCCCCCTCAGCTGGGAGCAAGAAGGAAAGGAGAACCAGAGGTGGGGGGAAGATCTATGGGGCCCTCGGATGGGCCTATTAAAAAGCCCGTCCCCCCCACCTCCCCCACACACAGACAGACCCACTTGCATGATACCTACACATGCACTAAAAACGCCGGGTCTGGACCCTTCGCTTCTCTCATTGCAGGTTAAATCCCAGTGGTTTAACCCCAATGTTATTTGGCCACTGAGAAAACTGAGCCCTCAATTGGCCCACATGGGCAGGTGGGGCCACCTGATGCCTCCCCATTGTTGGTAAAATTGTAACAGGGAGAGGGGCAAACGGATCGATTGTGGGCATGGCATCTTTGGTGTTTCACCAACCCCCTCCCGCTCCTTTCTCTACACCTGCCACTGAGGTGGGTTGAGGTGGGAGGGGTGGGCATAAAACAAAACCCAGTCCATAGACTCTTAAAGCACATAAAAAGGCCATTCAGCCTGCCACACCTGTACTGGCTCTTAACACATGTATGTACAAACATACAAATTGGAAGAAGGTGTAGCTGTCCAATTTAGTTCACCTCACCATTCCACGTAGAACCTTTACACCCGGTCGGCAGAGAAGACGTTTAGGGCTGAGTTCCAAACAGGTTCATGGATGGATTCCTGATCGGTAAGGGAATTAAGGGTTATGGGGATCAGGCGGGTAAGTGGTACTGATCCACGTCAGATCAGCCATGATCTTATTGAATGGCGGGGCAGGCTCGAGGGGCTAGATGGCCTACTCCTGCTCCTATTTCTTATGTTCTTAGGAGGTGATTAAACCAACACTGCTCACGAGAACAGATTTTTAAGTTTACAGTTGCTTTGCCTTTTGTATTAGCGTTCAATTCTACTTTTGCTCATTTTTCCTGCTAGAATCTCTCAATGAATTGGAAGACACTGACTTGGATGCCTTAATGGCAGACCTTATGCAGGACATCAGTGAGACAGAGCAAGTCTGCAATGCAAAAGCGATGGCATCTTCAACTCAAGCCTTCACAACAGAGTTTTGGAATTCCAACACAATGCCAGATTTCCCAGCGCTCCACTCACCAGAACCCCCCGCATCACCAAGAAGATACACAGAGCCCCCAAGCCTAGATTTACCACCACCTCCACCCGACATGTCTCTTCCACCACCACCACCATTAACAGAGGTAAGAATTTTGTTTCCCAGGATAAAAAAAGAACACTTCGAAAATGCATCAAAAAATGCAGAAGGCTCACTCGCTCTGAAGGAAAACATACTGGACAGCTGTCCGTATCAAAGGACATGTAGTTCAGCACAAGTCAGCTTCTTCAAGAGTTGAGGGAAAAGAGGAAGAAACTGGGTGAAAGTATTCTAAAATTAGAAAAAAGGGTAACTGATGGTACATGGAGGATTTTGCTGACTGTATTGATAGCTATATTTGGATGAATTGTTGAGAACAAACTTCCCATACTAATGCTCCGGGAAGCCTTAGGAATTATACTAACACAAGCGTTTGATTATTTAAAACAGAGTTTTACAGTTCCCAGTCTGGCCGTTAAGTATACATCTCATGTTAGTGATTATAAAAAGAAGCTTAAAGAGATTTTGTTGTCACAGCTAAGAGCTTTGCTAGATCTTTACCACTTTATAAGACAGAAGGAGATTGTCTGTAGGTTGTATTGCATCCAGCTCTGGGTGCCACACTTTAAGGTGGTTGTTGAGGCCTTAGAGGGGTCGTATGGGAGAATTTTCAGAATGGGACCAGAGGCAAAAGACCACAGCTCTGTGCAGAGACTAGAGAAACTGGGTTAATTCCCCTTAGAGCAGAGAAGGTTAAAGAGAGATTTCAGAAAGGAATGTTGTTGAAGAATAATTGAGGAGAAAGTGCTTCCAGTGGCAGGAGGGTTGGCAACCAAATAACTCAAGTTTAAGGTAATCTACAAAAGAACCAGGGGTAACATGAAGAAAAAATATGAAATGAGTTGTCATGATCTGCAATGCACTGTTTGAAAGGAAGCTGAAAAATAATGAATAAAAATCATTTTTTTTAATGAAGAGTTTCCATCTCACTGAGGAGACTTCAGACCAATTTGGGGCGGCACGGTGACACAGTGGTTAGCACTGCTGCTTCACAGCTCCAGGGACCTGGGTTTGATTCCCAGCTTGGGTTACAGTCTGTGTGGAGTTTGCACATTCTCCTTGTGTCTGCGTGGGTTTTCTCCGGGTGCTCCGGTTTCCTCCCACAGTCCAAAGATGTGCAGGTTAGGTTGATTGGCCATGCTAAAAATTGCCCTTAGTGTCCTGAGATGCATAGGTTAGAGGGATTAGTGGGTAAATATGTAGGGATATGGGGGTAGGGCCTGGGTAGGATTGTGGTCGGTGCAGACTCGATGGGCCGAATGGCCTCTTTCTGTACTGTAGTGTTTCTATGATTCTATGATTCATATCCAATAACTTGCTCTGAAAACTCTGCTCACATTTTGACTGCTGTGACAAATTCCGCCACAGCAGCTGAGACAATCCACAACATTCGAAATCTAACAATAGCATTCTAAATAAAAAACAACCCATGACATTCATTATAAAAAGTCATTTTGTCCTATTTCTGTGTTAACAGATCCTTTAAAAAAATTCCAGGATTCGGATCTGCATGTTTGCCAAAAACGAATTGGTTGTTCCTTGAACCATACTCTATAGTGTTGTTGAAATCTGTCCATTAGTTTTGAGATATATAGCTTACAGATAAATAGACTAATAAGAGTGAAAAGATGACCTCTGCCTACCTTCTGTGGTGGAGGTAATAACTGAGGGACCAGCACTGACCCTTCATGGACTCTACCAGTTCCAGTATGTCAACTTGAAAATGTTCTGTTCTTCTTCACTGTCTATTAACTAATCCTTCATCCATGTTAATATATTACCCCTCCTAAATCTAAATGAACCATTTTCCTGCCAGGGAAGGCTGATGGGGAGACCAGTGATGAGGAGGAATGGGAGGAGACTGGTGGTGGGATGCTGGGGGGAGACTGATGATGGGGAGGCTGGGGGGGGGAGACTGGTAATTGGAAGGAACGGTGGGAAGGATGGTGATGGGGAGGGCTTGGGGCAATGGTGAGGTGGAGGATGTTGGAGATCGGGCTGGGGAAGAAGATTTTCTTGGGTGTCTTGGAGAGGGAGAGCACTCATAGAGTCATAGAGGTTTACAGCATGGAAACAGGCCCTTCGGCCCAACTTGTCCATGTCGCCCTTTTTTTAAAATCCCTAAACTAATCCCAATTGCCTGCATTTTGCCCATATCCCTCTATATCCATCTTACCCATGTAACTATCTAAATGCTTTTTAAAAGACAACATTGTACCCGCCTCTACTACTACCTCTGGCAACTTGTTCCAGACACTCACCATCCTCTGTGTGAAAAAATTGCCCCTCGAGACACTTTTGTATCTCTCCCCTCTCACCTTAAACCTATGCCCTCTAGTTTTAGACTCCCCTACTTTTGGGAAAAGATATTGACTATCTAGCTGATCTGAGCCCCTCATTATTTTATAGACCCCTATAAGATCACCGCTCAGCCTCCTACGCTCCAGAGAAAAAAGTCCCAGTCTATCCAGCCTCTCCTTATAACCCAAACCATCAACTCCTGCTGCTTCGGGCTTACAATAAGAACTAAAACAGCCAAATTTCTTGGGGAGCGGACAGTCCGGTTCTAGGAATCCCACAGCTCAGGCCTCCCCTTTGCTTATTGTTAAATTTAGCTCATAGCACTGATGATGTCATCAGGCCGCTAACTAGACCTCATCTGCCTTTTGCAGCCACCTTGTCCCTGGCCTATGTTTGGGACTTTAAAATTAAGTTGCGAATGTGAGGTCAGGTTGTCCAATCCAGATATTTTACTGCCTCCTCTGTGACTCTTTCCTGCCTGTCAGGGGAAGGTGGGGTTAGAATCAATGCCACGGTTTCCATCTGAAGAGGCTTGGAAGCCTCTTCCCTGACTGCATTGTGGTCATGGTAATAAAGCCATTGTATCCCTCAGGAAGAAAGAAAAGGGTTTCAGTGTTTACTTGGTGCCAAAAATTTATGAATCCACTGAGCTTTTCCTAGTTATAAAGGGCGTTTGTTTTGCAGGAAGAACAAGAGGCCCAGGCGAAAGCTGACAAGATTAAACTTGCTTTGGAGAAGCTAAAGGAGGCAAAGGTCAAAAAGGTCAGTGCGTTACAAATATGCTATTCTAGTGGTTAAAATACGGGGCCAGCAACTCCAAGGTCATGAGGTCAAATCGCAGTCTGCCAAGTTTTGAAATTGTATTTTGATAATCTGGTGATTCGTGGACATCCACATCATACCAGTGACTCTAGAAGAGCCCTCAGAGGAATGAGGGATGGCATGGCTGCCTTGCCTGTGCCATCCACTTCCAAAGTAAAACAATCCAGCTTGCTTCCAGGATCTAAAGGTTAATTCCATGCTCCACAGAGGGAAAGAGAGCTTTTCTGCAAGATCGTCCAAACCCTTGGTGAATTCCCCTGGGAACATTGTCACCTCTCTTCATCCACAGCCTGGTGAAGAGGAGCAGGCTCCAGTTACAGTGGGGCAAAGGCAGCGATACAAGAACCTGACAACAAAGGAAGACAAACTGACTCCACACAGAATAATCATTATCTTGTCCAGGCTGTAGAAAAGTGACACTACTTTTGCCAGTGAAATTCAGGGAAGGTTATTTACAGATGTATTTATAAATTTGGTATGCTTCTATTGTATTTACACTAAATTTGCTTGCGTGCTCACTGCGATCCGTATGGTTGTGGAAAATCATGACCCCCATAGCCAAATAAAAAGAGCAGTCTAATGTCTAGTCCACAGGTTGGCGTAGTATTAGGGTGTTCAAGGTTGAAAGGTTGGAGAAACAGTACCACCCACGTGTTAATATATGAGAGAGTCACATGACTAAGAAGTTAGCAGGAGAAGGCTCATGGCTCAGATTAGAAATACGTATTGAGCATCTGTAATTAGAGATGTTCATACAATAAACTAGTTATTGTTCAGGCATACCTATGTCTCCGCAACCGTTTTTAGCTAGGGACGACCAACATACAATATAGTGGCAGCAATGAGATCCCAAAATGTTCGAAAATCAACTTTAAAGAAGCTTGAAAATATGACCTGAAAAAAGGTGTCAAACCTGAAAACAGTTGAAAATCACCAAAAGTGCTGCAAAGAACAAGAACAAAGAAAAATACAGCACAGGAACAGGCCCTTTGGCCTTCCAACCCTGCGCCAATCATGATGCCCTAATTAAGCTAAAAAAAAACTTCTGCTTTTATTCGGACCATATCCCTCTATTCCCTCCCTATTCATGTACCCATCCAGATGCCACTTAAATGTTGCTAATGTGCCTGCTTCCACCACCACCTCTGGCAGCACTTCCCAGACATCCATCATTCCCTGCGTGAAATATTTACCCTGCGCATCTCCCTTAAACTTTCCCCCTCCCACCTTGAACCTGTGCCCCCTTGTAATTGTCCCTTCCACCCTGGGAAAAAGCCTCTAACTATCTACCCTGTCTATGCCTCTCATAATTTTGTAGACCTCTATCAGGTCTCCCCTCAGCCTCCGTCTTTCCAGTGAAAACAATCCTAGTTTATTCAATCTCTCCTCATAACCAACACCCTCGAGACCAAGCAACATCATGGTGAACCTTCTTTGCACTCTCTCCAAAACTCCCACATCCTTCCGGTCATGTGGTGATCCGAATGCGCACAATATTCCAAATGCGGCCCAACCAAGGTTTTATATAGCTGCAACATTATTTCCCAACTCTTGAAGACGTGCAAGCTGAGAGGCAGGGAAGAAATCATGTTCAGCTTACTAAGAGCTACACCATGCCATGTAGTGGTCCATGAAAAATCCCGATCCAGCAGCAGAATCAAAGGCTGGGTGAGCCAACAAAGAACAAAAAAAATTACAGCACAGGAACAGGCCCTTCGGCTCTCCAAACCATACTGCCCGACTGAACTAAAACTCCCTACCCTTCCGGGGATCATATCCCTCTATTCCCATCGTATTCATGCACCTCAAACCTTGAAAAAGACTTAAAAGTTTCAAAGTAACGGCAGAGTAAGCAGGCAGCACTGGGAGCAATTCCAGTTAAACGAGAGTGGGTTTCGATACATCCTTCAGCCTGGCTCCAAGTTCGGCACCGTGATAAGTGGCAACTGTGTGGCACCAATTTTTTTTTAAATCGGCTGCTCAAAAATGATCCCCCAGTGGGAGGAAAGTAATGAACTAGCCTTAATTATTACTTCCAGTGATTAGTTTCAAAATTCTGCAAAGTTGCAAACAGTGCCCTGCAAGAACTGGAGGATGCTTTCATTGTAAAAGGATTGGACAATTTAGAAAGATGTGCAGAATTATTTAAACTTCTTTTGTCAATCACAAGCTGAAGAATTCTATTTTATTTCAGTGCCAAGTGGTTCTTAAAGTTTCCATTTCCCCAGTTACTTTAATGAGTGGGTGATGGGGATAGGGCCTTGGTGGGGTTGTTGTCAGTGCAGACCCGATGGGCCGAATGACCTCCTTCTGCACTCTCAGGTTTGTTAAATTTATGAGTGAGTGAAAAATTGTGGTTACCAACGAAAGATGCACTGATTCAGTTTTCTCTCAGTTATTCATATCTACTTCTCGATTAATGTTCTCCCAAGCAAGAAAGTAACGATTTACTTGCTGTAGCCAGCATCTTGGTGTTATGCCACTCCACCACAGAGTGTTAAGGAAATGGCTTGTTCCTCCTCAGTTCCTGATCTGACTTGGACCATCTGGAGGAAATGAAGCACTTCCCCAAGAAACAGGGAAGAACCAAACCAAAGGTTAAATCAACCTGCAACTGCTGTTCTTGCACACTTCCTACCAATTGCCTCCAAAGCTCCGCTGGAAGAACTCTCGGAACAGATGGCCTACCTGCCATTTCCTATTGCATTGGATGGACAGGAATTTACTCTGATTGAATACTGGGATGACAAAAGCCTTTGGTCTGATTTTCCCAGCAGTGTGATAGCAGGCTTGGAGGCAAAAGGGCCTGGAAAATAGGAGGGAGTTGGGCCAGATCTCTGTACATTCCTCATCAGTGGCAAAGGATAGATACCTCTGAGGGTGACTCCATGTTGAGGCATCTTCATTGTCCCTGACCTGACTCAGCAGTATCCGCTCCTCCCAGTCGAATTGCTGAGGCTCCAGAGCTGACAGCCATTCAATTGGGCCAGCAACATCCAGGGCTCACCCAGCCTGGAGGCAGCAAATTAGAAGGCCGCCCCCAGGAGCATCGCACTTTGCCGCTAAATGCAGAAGTCCAGCTTTGAGGTCCCTTTTTGATCCTGACATTGGAATCCCGTAGTGAGAAAATCCAACCTATTATCTTCAGACCCTGCTGAAAATCAGAGCAATTACCGAAATCGGGAAAGATTTGCCATGTGTACCACGTAGTCAAATTATAAAGACATTTAGCAAGAGCATATTTACATTGTTGCTACTGTTATAATCCCTGTTGAGACCAATAACTTTTAATTAAAAAATCCTGAATTCTCAGTGACCGACTCAAAGAATCATATGACAAGATTTCGTTTTTTTAAGACTTTTACTATAACAAACTACAATCAAAATCAACTAAATGTTACTCAGTCGGCAACTAACACACAAACTAAAGAAAGCATATCCCTCTTAACTTCTTAACATAACAGAAAACTCCACATCACATTTATGCATCATACTGCATTCCCTGTAGAATTGTAATATTGTAAGAAGTCTCACAACACCAGGTTAAAGTCCAACAGGTTTATTTGGTAGCAAATACCATAAGCTTTCAGAGCACTGCTCCTTCGTCAGATGGAGTGGATATCTGCTCTCAAACAGTGCACAGACACAGAAATCAAGTTACAGAATACTAATTAGAATGCGAATCTCTAAAGCCAGCCAGGTCTTAAAGGTACAGACAATGTGGCTGGAGGGAGCATTCAACACAGGTTAAAGAGATGTGTTGACAGACAGAACAGCTAGTGAGATTCTACAAGCCCAGGAGGCAAGCTGTGGGGGTTACTGATAATGTGACATAAATCCAACATCCCGGTTTAGGCCGTCCTCATGTGTGCGGAACTTGGCTATCAGTTTCTGCTCAGCGACTCTGCGCTGTCGTGTGTCGTGAAGGCCGCCTTGGAGAACGCTTACCTGAAGATCCAAGGCTGAATGCCCGTGACTGCTGAAGTGCAAAGTAACATTTAGTTGATTTTGATTGTCATTTGTTATAGTAAAAGTCTTAAAAATTGTAATATTGACAGGGACCAATCCAAAGGTACTCCCAGCTTACAACAGCTTGCTTTGCCTCATTTTGCTGGCTCATGATGTCCAGTCTCCACTGAAAGTTGTTTTCCTCCGTCGACTGAGATTTCCCAAACCGAAATCCAGCATCAAGGCCCAGTCCAGTGACTCCTTCCAGCCACGCCAGGGTGTATATCCAGTGTCCTTAAATCTTCACAGGTTCCATCTCTTTGAGCAGAGATTGAGCAAATAGCCACATTCTGCCTGGTGGCTAATAGAGAACAGCCTGTTCCCCTGATGTTCACAGCAGCTGTTGTTTCCCTGTATGCGTCTCTCTCTCTCTCTCTCCAGGACGCCTCTCTCTCTGTTCAGGATCTCTAAGCCAGTAGCTGGGATTCTTTAAGGCCAATAAAGGTCTCACTCACTGGTCGGAGAACCAGAGGTAAACCCCCGTCAATTTGATAACTGACACCCAAAGGAATCAAATGCCTTTCAAGGAGGCTGCTTCCATGGAAATGGTTGCCTCTGCAATGGTGGCAAAGGGCCTCACCACCAGTTGTAATTGCTGGCCTATCTGCAAAGTTGGACCATCGGACCTTCCTTGCAATTGAGATCCCAAGCAGTGGATGTCCAGCCTGCCAAGAACTATGTTCGTCAGTCGCAGGCCAATAGTTCCTCATGCTGCCAGTGGGAGTGGTGGCAGCCGGCAGTTTTGCACCCACCAGAGGCCCACAGGGATCGCAGGGTGGAGGTTACAGGGAAGGAAGAGCATGAGTATTGGAGGGTAGGGTGAAGGGGGATGACTTTCAGTAGTGTTCCCACCCTCCGCCTGATGCCAGAGCCCTCACTCAGGCAAAGTACCTGATCATGACCCCTCCCCTGAGAGACCTCTGGCAAATTAGTGGGTAGGGCCTGGGTGGGATTGTGGTCGGTGCAGACTCGATGGGCCGAATGGCCTCCTTCTGCACTGTAGGGTTTCTATTTCTATTTCTATGAAATCTGGCAGAATTTGCTGGGCAGCCTTCCTAAACCCTGGGAAAACCATGCAGCATACTGTTAATCCCTCAGTCACCATTAAATTGCAGTGGGTTCAGGGATAATGGGTGTTAATTGGCTAATTAATGAATCTAATTCACATCCTGCTGCCGGCAACTAGTTACGCCACATCAGTCCCTTCCACTCTTTGGTTCCATCAATGGAGGTTGTGGTACTGACTCTACCATGATTAAGTGGAGCAGGCCA